>NC_063335.1:46327852-46336708 GCF_021869965.1 Rhincodon typus
AGAAGGGTCCAGACCTGAAACGTCAGCTTTTCTGCTCCTCTGATGCTTCTTGGCCTGCTGTGTTCATCCAGCTCTACATCTTATTATCTTGACAATAAATGAAGGTTGACTCACTTATCTCTTCTCCTCTTGTGAGCTGCTGAAAAATCGTCCAAAAGCTCTTTAGGGTGAATGAAATAGTTTTTTTTGTTGAAATATTGCCATTATTGTGAGGGTCTTGTGCTATAGTGGATAGTGTTCCTGTTGCTAAACAAGAAGCTTCAGGTTTCAGTCACCCAGGACTTAATGGCTAAGGAAGGTGTGTTCATTCTGTGGTCAAAAAGGTTGATGTCCACTTTTAAATCCTTCCAATATACACCAATGTTACGACAAAAGAATGGCAGACATCCTGGTCAGGCATTTACGGAAGGCAATGGCAAACCATTGCAGTTCCTTGCCAAGAATTCCCAACACAGAGTCCACAATCACCAAGACCCTTTCAAGTGGAGAGAGGGAGGTGTGGGGAGAGACACAAAGCAACTAGCAGCCATTGAAGTCAGTTCTCTGGGGTCAGTAGGAATCACTCATCGTGAGGAAAGCTTTGAATATTGTCAAGAAAAGCACAGATAAAATAAACATGTGAGGGATTCATCATCAAATGGATAATATAAAATGTGAAGTAGACAGTATTGGGATTGTTCGAAGTTAGAGGTATATGCGATGGTGAGGATCCAGTGCCTGAAATTCATTCGGGGGTTAAATAGGATGTCAGAGCTGTGAACAGTCTGGTGGAACCACAGAAGAGGAATCGAGTGAATGGAAAAGGGATGGAGTGTGTGTAGAAACTGCTAATGATGGCTTTGGTTTCCTCAGTATTAAATATGGTAAAAGATAAAATCCTAGAAGTATATAAAGAGGTCATACAACCCATTGGGTTTATTCTGAAGCATTCCAAAATTAATCCCACACCGCCTGCCCCCATGCCCCCCCTTTCTCCACAGTTGTATCTTTGCAAACTTCTAATATTTATCTAATTTCAATTCAAAAGATCTAAAAGTCTCCGCCTCAACATTGTTTATTCCAAGAGACTTTGTTGTGCAGAGACCTAGCCCTAATATCACTCTCCTCTCTTTCATCCCACATGATAGCACCATGGCAGCATGGTCACAGTAATTGAAGAATGAGGAGAGTTAGAGCTCGGGATGTTGAGAAGCAGAACCCCTACCCATGAATATATTCTTCACGTTTGTAGAAATCCCAATTTTTTCTAACTATTATTGACTCAGCAGTCTTTAGGGATGTCTATTTTCTCCAAATCAATAATCTTCCTGGCAGGTCATTTCCACAACAACGTAATAGGGAATAGGATATATTATAGATTATATAAAGTATTTACTATGAGTGTAATGTACATAGCATGACAGAAAAGTTTAATAAGGTATAAAAAATGGATTGGGAACAAAATAGCAAGGCAAGTCTAGTCTAAAGGACCCAGTAACAGTGCCAGAAGCAGTCTAATAACTTTAAAGATAATATGAATCAAAGGTACAATTTGGTAGTGGGTTAAGGATCAGAGGAACTGGTGGGAATCTGCTCACAACTCGTTGAAGGTCACAGGTAGTTGGTAAAAGTGACTAAAAAGGCATATGGGATAATCCTGTGTCTTATAAATAGAATTGTAGAGTACAAAAACAAGGAAACGATAATGAATTTTTATAAAACTCTGGTTCAAATTCAACTGTTTTGCCCAGTTCCAAGCAGCTATGAGGATAGATTGGGAAAACTGGGATTGTTCTCCTTAGAGAAGGGAAGGCTGAGAGAAGATTTGATAATGGGTTTCAAAATGCTGAGGGATTTGGACAGAGTAGATAGAGAGAAACCCACAGACAAAGAGGATTCACATTGGCAAGAGGGCCATGAACCAGCAATTAAAAGCATTTGGCAAACGAAACAAAGGCAACAGCAGGAAAAGTTTTTTTTGTTGCACAGTGTGCGGTTGGGTTTTGGAATGCACTGCCAGAGGTAAATATAGTCAGGGCTTTTGAAAGAGAATTGAATGAGCACCTGAGGGTAGTTACTGACAGCCTTGCAGGAAAGGGTGGGAAAGTGGGACTAACTAAGCTTGTCTCGCAGATAGTCTGCACAGGCTCAACAAACATAAAGGCCTCTTTCTCTGCTATCACCATTCTATCATTCTATGACCTACCGTGAGTGATCAAGGTCAACCAATACATCTTTACCAGACGTTTTCTACCCACTACAGTGCCAGCTTCTCAGGCTGTTTAATGCACCACACCCCTATCACTCACCCGGCAAGATACATACTTAACATCCAGTCATTCACCTCATTCTCACACATGCACCAGTCTCACACCCGCCTCTTGTTGGCTCCATGAACCTCCAGCTGATCAGCAGTCACTGGAATACAACACAATCACTGACATCCTAAGCTCTCCTAGACAATGGGAGGGAGGAGAGTGAAACTAGTGAGGATGAGGATGCCGGCATCTCCTCAGCCTATAGAGGGGAAGACCCTCTGCACCATGGCCAGCTGTGACAGCATCATCTGACATCAACAAGAATATTGAGAATAATAGTATTTTCCTGCTTCATTCCTTTCCTGACTGTAAGATCACACTCATCCAGCTATCTGACATGATCAGCAAACCACAAGTCATGTGAAAATGGTTTCCCTGGCACAGTTGGCATCTTTAAAAGGCCATTGTGTACCTGGACAAACACTGTTAATCCAGAGTTGCACTGCACAGTTGCTCGGGCAGGGGCAATTTGGTGCCTTGCTTTGTGAGCAGGGATCTGGAGATCCTGCTGGATGAAGTGGTGCAAAAGCGAGATGTCCTTTAACCCCAGAACTAGCAGAGTAGGCCCCAAACCCAGACCATGCCAGACTGATCCGAGGTTCCCACCCTGGTCAGTACAGTTACAGCCATCTGGATGAATGCCAGCACTGTAGGAAGAAGGTCAATGATCATCTCCAATCCATCATCTCCATCTTCTCTCTGCTACCTAACACTCACTCTACTTTTCTTCCTGTACACACCTCCCCATCAAAGCTCATGCTCTATCGCTCTCGCTATTGGTTGCAAAACCTTGCCTCACTTGCTGTCACCCATCCCAGTCCCTGACACCTCTCCCACTGCATGGCTTCTGCACTGCCTATTCACTCACTCAGGGCACCTAGTATCAAAAATAACAGCTGTGCCACCCACTTACAACTTCTTTATTGCCTATCTCTCCCACTCAATCTGAGGGGAAAGCAGCTCCAGTATGGCAGAAAGACTGAAGACACATGGTAGGTTGCCTGACCTTCAGCTCCTCACCATTTATTTGGGAGAGCATCCTGATTCTGACTGCCCTGAGTGGCTGACTGATTGTGTAAGTAGGTGCTCTACTCCCAGCTTCGAAACGGCAGGGGAGCCCCAGGTGGACAGAGGAAACTCTTCAGTGATACCCTCAAGGCCTCACGAGCGAAGTGCGGCATTCCCACAGATACTTGGGAATCACTGGCCCAAGACCATCCAAACTGGAGGAGGAGCATCTGGGAAGGCATCGTCACCTCGAGACTTGCCGTCAGGAAAAAGCGGGAGCCAGGCAAAAACAGCAAAAGGGAGCGCGCTGCCACAGCAACACCCTAGCCACCCTTTCCCACAACCACCTTCTGCCCCAAGTGTAACAGAGCCTGTGATAGCCGCGTTGGTCTGTACAGCTACCTGCAGACTCACCCTGAGAGTGAAAGAGAGTCTTCCTCAACTATGAGGGACCGCCAAAGATGAATGATGATGACTGTGTCCAAGCCCATGGACTGGTATCAGGCACTGCCCTTGACTGTTGCTGGGACTCCCTGAGCACAAGCTATCTCGCTTGACTGAGGAGTGTTGACAATGATGACAAGTTTCCTGGCTTTATGTTTGTGATAAATGCACAGCAATACAACAATACTGTGAACTTGGTATCACTGGTAGAGAGGGCGAAGCACAAAAAGGCAAGACAAGAAATTCCAATGCATAGAT
The DNA here is from genome assembly GCF_021869965.1 of Rhincodon typus. Classification (NCBI taxonomy): domain Eukaryota; kingdom Metazoa; phylum Chordata; class Chondrichthyes; order Orectolobiformes; family Rhincodontidae; genus Rhincodon; species Rhincodon typus. The sequence goes on from NC_063335.1 coordinate 46,331,860, forward strand.
ATTTTAGGCATTTGCTAGGTTCAGTATGAGTGAACACTATGAGAGCAAGTGAACAGGTCACAAATGCAGCCTTTTCCAGTCTTTGAGCTGGATGTGTGTCCTTGAGTGTTCACTGTCCTTGCTGCAGCATTGCAATGAGAGTTGATAGTGCAGCTGGGATGTTGCATTGAAATAGATGAATGTCCTGTGTGTGGATCAGCGATGTGCCCTGAGGGTTCTGAGAGGCTGGCAGATGTCGGATGTCAATGTTCATGGAGGTGGGCTGGTGCCCATAGAGCTCCATGGAAAGGAGAAAGTAGAAAGGGTGTTTACATCAGCTGCCCTTTCCAAGTCAGTAGAGATTGTGGGATGACTGAGAAGTGGGATAATGGAAGTATTAGATATGCAGGTACCATCAGCATCAACTGTTTCAGTCCACTAATGAACACAGCTACAGTAATAATTCTTTCTATGATGGCCAGAATGATCTCCTCCATGGGGGTTAAAATATATAGGTGCACATGTCCATTCCTGCCATTATGCACCATCACTATCTCTTGCAAGCAATAGGAAAATATATCAATGAGCACTGTGAGTATTGAGAAAGCAATTAGAACAAGGGTCAGAGCACTCTATAAGCTACAGACATCATGTAAAATTCTTATCTCTGAATTTTATGGAATACTGGGAAGAATTAAAGTGGAGTCCTGCAAGACTGACATACATTTTGGGTGATCTCAACAAAAGGCGATAACGTTAACATAACAAAAAGTATAAAATAATTCCTGGGGGAAGAAAGAAGTCAAACCAAGTGCATAAGTTTTAAACTATATTGCTAAGCTAATAGCACTTGTTTTGCTTAAGTCTTTTATACACGATAATGTTTGTTATTTGTTTGTAAACATGAAATCTTACAACACGGTTCTTTTGTTTAAAACAAGATATTTAGATTTCTCTTTAATTGGTAACAATCTTTGACAAGATCGTAATAATTGACTGAAAACCTTGGGACTTATACTCTTGGATGTTTAGCAATTGTTCAAAATATTGCAGTGCTGACTGACTTTTGAAGAAGTTCCTAATACCTCCTGTGGTCATAATGCAGGTTAACATGCATGCTTTAAAAAGCAGCAGCTCATAATGATATTGGAACGCCTCCTAATGAATGCAGCCAATGAACAGGATAGAGTGTTGCATTTATTGAGGATTTATAAGTGCAGACAACACAATGAAGGGGCACACACATTTTCAGGGACCAGCCAATTTCTCCCCCACCATGTTGCAAATAATCTTGGAGTAATATTAGAATCAGAACATTGCTCTTTCAGAATTTGAATGTCATTAAATTTTGTGACTATAGCTTTAACAATGTTGGTTATGGCCACAAAAAAATTCTTTCTCAATCACTGTTCGCAAAAGAAATACTTTTGAGGGGAGGCAATAGTCTACTGGTATTTTTGCTGGACTGTTAATCCCAAAATCCAGGTAATGTTCTGGGGACCCAGGTTCAAATCCCGCCACAGCAGATGGTGAAATTTAAATTCAATGAAGTCTGGAATTAAGAGTCTAATGACAACCATTGTCTATAAGTACAGGAATATCCTGTGTGTGGATTGGAAATGTGCCCTGAGGGTTCTGAGAGGCTGGCAAATGTCAGATGTCAATCTCCATGGATATGGGCTGGAGCCCATACAGCATCACAGAGAAGAGAAAGTAAAGCGTGCTTTACATCAGCTGCCCTTTCTGAGCCTAAAGAAGTTTGTCAGGAAAACCCAATTGGTTCACCAATGTCCTTTAGGCCAGTAAATCTGCTGTCCTCACCTGGTTTGGCTTACATGTAACTCCAGGCCCACAGCAATGTGACTGACTCTTGACTGCCCTTTGAGCAATAGGGATTGGTAATTAATGCTGGGCTAGCCAGTGATGCCCTCACTCTGTGGATGAATAAAAAACACCTATTATTAATTATTTTTTGCTACTAATAGTTGACATAGATTATAGACTTGCCTGAAGACATCCGCAAAAGAAGATTGTTACTCATATGGCTGGTGGTATGGCATTTCAGATTGAACTGCTGGGGTTCAACATATTTGTTTCATTTATTTAACATGTCAGTTCTAACAAAATGCATTTTACCTGATAATCTGCATTTTGTCATAAGTAGGCTTCCTGTTCCCTGGAAACACTCCTATATTGACTTTAACATTTTAGTTTTCATCTATTTGTGCAAGGAGTTAAGATATGTCGGTTAAGCATTAATGAGCCGGCTGGATATAAGTTGCACAGATGGTTTCATGGATAATTACACTGCCAGCTATGCTGTTTAACTGTGCAAAGCAGGGAAACTCTTAGTTACATTTTCTGGTTGTTATGTTACTTGATCTCAGTGTGATCATGAAGACGTTATAATTGGCTTCAGTGACTCTGTTCATAGAGAAGAATAAGAAATGAACCTTGATTCCTGTCAAGGTGTTCGCTTGAGCTGGTCAAGACTGAGGTCAGTTAAGAAACATGAAACAATTAGAGAAGCTACCAGAAAGATGACAAAGACTTGAAACTCACATGAGTCACTGATCTTCGGAGAGGTCAGCAATGAGTCAAAATTGGGATGACAAAATGGCACATGTTAATCATAAAAAATCATTTTATAATAAATTAGTTTCAAATGCATGTAGATTTACATGATGTACTTTGAAATAACTAAATCTCTTTAAATGACATTTCCATTAATAGAAAGGACAACACAAAAGTATATTTTTAAAAATTAGTTCCTCAAATGCTGCATAAACGCAAAATGCACATGACCTTGTGAAGATTTAAACAAAATAGTCAAAGGAAATAACAAAATTAATGAATGCTTTGATCTTGTACAGTTTTTAAGATAAAGATGTCGGAGCCATTAGAAAAGCCGTTTCTATTGCCTGTCCCTACGGCTTTGGGAAGATGGTGTTGGACTTCTTACACTTCTGAGGCCCTTATGCTGAAGTTCTGTTGTTAAGTGGGAAATTGTAGGGTTGCAATCTGCCAACAAAAGAGGAATGGTAATATGTATCCAAAAATATCAGGACGAGTCTTAATCATTCCAGGTCCTGACCTCATACATGCTGGGAATATACCAGCTGACACAACTCTCTGGGAATTAGCCTCCAAAGTGCTCTTGTTCCCATCTGCTATCCAATTGAGGACAGTGGGTAGCTTCCTCACACAGCTGGTTGACTTGAATATCTTGTGGCTTTGGAGGAAAAGCAGTCCAAATGACATTGCTTCCATGGGAGGTTAACTCATGAGGGTATCTTCATCTTGAGACACTGTTTGAAGATTTGTCAACTTTGTTAATTGCTACAGCCACCAGCCTCAAGATAATGGAGTTATTAGCTAGGAGTGGTTGTAGCTCACCTGCCCCCAAAGCCCACCAACACCACCCACAACCAACACTACCAACACCACAAACATGACCAACACTAACAACACCACCATCAGCACCACCACTACCGTCACCCAACATCGGCAACTCCACCAACACCAATACTACCAGCACCACCAACACTATTGTCATCACCAACGCTACCACCATTACCACACCACTGCCACCGAAACCACTATCACCAACACACCACAACCACCAACACCATCACCAGCACCAAAAACAAAACCATCACCACCACAACTTTCCCACAGCAGCAAGGTGTCTCCTGGCACCTTCCAGACTCTACATTCAGTTGGAGCACATTTACTGCCTGGAAGATCACAGCGACACCCCAAGCTGCCCCCAATTGGACATGTACACTTGGAAAGTGGCTACCCAATGCTGCCTGACAATCTGACTCCCCAAGGCAGAAACTTATTAGCCTGTTGTTAGATCTAACCTCCTGACCCTGAACCACAACTAAATCTGCCAACCCTCCTGAAGAAACTGACTTCCAGCTGGCTGCATCCCCTATCCCTTTGCTGCTGCTTCTCTCCTTATAACACTGACTCTCATTGTGTAACTGTTGCTACTGCTTCCGAATCTGCAGAAAATGCTGTCCCTCACACTGACTCCAATATCCAGCATCAAGGATGTATTTACTTTGGAAGCAGACCCCAGAAGTTTCATTATTCCAATTCCTAGGATAGAAATTAGAATGTTATTGAAAGATCTAAGACTCTGAGAGGGCTTGATGGGGAAGAGGCTAAGAGGATATTTTTTCCATGTGGAAAATATGAACTACAGAACACAAAGTCAAGATAAGTGGCCTCCTATTTAAGATGGAGATGAAGAGGATTCTTTTTTCCCCTCAGAAGATCATTGCTGTTTAGAATTCTCTTCCCTAGAAAGCGTTGGAGACTGGGTTATTGAATGCAGTCGACAAGGGAATCAAAGGAATAGGGGGAAGCGGGTTTAAGGAAGAGAGTAGATTGAAGTCTAATCTTGGCCTTATTGAATGACTATGAAAGCTCAATGAGCTGATAAAACTACTCCTGCTCTTACTTCTTATGATCTTGCATTCCCAAACCTGTCCAATTTATCCTACATTACGATAGTAACTGCATATCTAAAATATTTCTTTGGCCACCAAATACTTTAGAAGATATAGTTTGTGAAAAATATTGATCTGATCAGATCACTCCCACACTAGCAGACTTACATTCCCCAGTCTCCCTTTCTCTCTAGAATCTCCTTCTCCAAACTCCCTCACTGACAGACTCCCATTCCCCAATCTCCCTCACTACCAGACTCCCATTCCCTAATCTGCCTCACTACCAGACTCCCATTCCCCAATCTCCCTCACTACCAGACTCCCATTCCCCAATCTCCCTCACTACCAGACTCCCATTCCCCAATCTACCTCATTACCAGACTCCCATTCCCCAATCTACCTCATTACCA
>NC_063335.1:46336718-46337133 GCF_021869965.1 Rhincodon typus
ATCTACCTCATTACCAGACTCCCATTCCCCAATCTACCTCATTACCAAGCTCCCATTCCCCAATCTCCCCAACTACTGGACTCCCATTCCCCGAACTCCCTCACTAACAGCCTCCCATTCCCCAAACTCCCTCACTAACAGCCTCCCATTCCCCAAACTCCCTCACTAACAGACTCCCATTCCCCAATGTCCCTCACTACCAGACTCCCATTCCCCAATCTACCTCATTACCAAGCTCCCATTCCCCAATCTCCCCAACTACTAGACTCCCATTCCCCAAACTCCCTCACTAACAGCCTCCCATTCCCCAAACTCCCTCATTAACAGCCTCCCATTCCCCAATCTCTCTCACCACCTGACTCCCCTTCCCCAATCTCCCTCAGAATCAGACTGCCATTCCCCAGTCTCCTTCACT
>NC_063335.1:46337143-46412885 GCF_021869965.1 Rhincodon typus
CCAGACTCCCATTCCCCAATCTGCCTCACTACCAGACTCCCATTCCCTAATCTGCCTCACTACCAGACTCCCATTCCCCAATCTGCCTCACTACCAGACTCCCATTCCCCAATCTGCCTCACTACCAGACTCCCATTCCCCAATCTGCCTCACTAACAGACTCCCATTCCCCAATCTACCTCACTACTAGACTCCCATTCCCCAAATTCCCTTACTAACAGCCTCCCATTCCCTAAACTCCCTCACTACCAGACTCCCATTCCCCAAACTCCCCCACTACCAGAATCCCATTCCCCAAACACCCCAGCAACCAGTCTCCCATTTCCCAAACTCCCTCACTACCAGACTCCCATTCCCCAATCTGTCCCACGACTAGACTCCATTTCTCAATCTCCTTCATGACATGACTACCTTCCTCAATATCCCTCTTTCTATGAAAAATGAAATGGAAATTTCTGATTTCCCTAACCCTAAAGTTAACCTTAACCTTGAAACCAGCTATTTGACCATTTTCCTTTTAAAGCACACTCAAAAGTATTTATGAACAATGAAACACTGAAAACCCCTAAAATGACATTTAGTACTAAAGATGTACCACCTTCACTTTTTTGCTAGACAGTTTAGGTTAAAGGTTGGTTACAGGGTCCAGAAATGCAACTTTCTGGTCAGACCTCTATTTCAACTTACACATTCCAAAGTGCAACAATATTGATTACTTTTCCCCACACAACAGATCAAGTTCTCACTCAATTATCTCTTAATTAATATCTAACTGTGACCACTTCTCTAGATCGATTCGGTCTCAAGTACCTATGCCAGACCCTACTAGATAATAGTAATCTTTGTCCTGCCATGCCTGATTATTCTTTGAGGTAAATCATCACTGACATTATAACATCAGAGTTCATATTTAAGGGTTGAATGCAGTATCAGTTTAGTCACAGGAACCAGTGTGTTCTTTGCTTGATTTCCTGAGTAAAATGATCTTAACCAGGCATCAGTTTGCAAGCCTTCAGTCTGGATAGCCTTAAGGGTTCAAGCATTACAGCAACTTCCACTGTGAATTAAACTATTGAGTCTCAGGTAGACTTTTAGCCAGTTGTGAGTTTCCTCAGGATTTCTGCTATTCTGTTGCCATAACTTTAGGGCTTTCTACTGAAACTCCTCTGCTGTTAAGGCTGGCAGAAGTGGGAAAAACTGAGAGGAAGTTTCTGGCTAGCAGATACTTTTCCGCCCCTGTTGTGGTGCTGTCAGCCTTACACCTTTCAGGCAATTAGTAATGTTATAAAACACACAGGAAACAGCAGGTGAGCAGAGCTTTAAAGCAAGTCTGATGACAGCTGGCAACAGTCAGCAGAGGTGCCAGATGGAGTCTGGCACTGCGTCATGGTGGTCTGTGGTTGGGAAACATGTGAAGATGTAAACAGGAAGAATAAAGCCCTATATATGTCTTTATAGTTTATTGAATGAATCGGACTTCCAACAAGGATTGATGTGTTTTGAAACAAACAGAGGAGAATTTAGCAGCAAAGGAGTGTTTGAGGCATCTGTTTTCCCTGTGTAATAAAGTTACAACCCACACAGTGCCTTTCCTAGTAATCTTTAATGTGTATATTTATCAGCTCAGAGATCCCGGACATACAAAGAGTAAAGTGAAAACAGTTATCGAATGGATGGGAAATGATCTCATTTGAAGTGAATCTCTAGCTCCTTGACCTATGCTTGACAAGGATTTGGGAAGCCCTTTGAACCTAGAGCAGAGGAAATAATTATGGCAGTAAAGCAATGGAGCCAGATGGACTTCTGCGTGTCATCACAGGGAACTGGAAACAAATTCCATGGTTGATTTCTTTTTAGCTATTAGAATAAGGCTGTTTGTATTCCAGTGTTCCCTTTGTCATTGTTCTCTTTTACATGATTAATCAGCTAATTATGATTTTTCATCAAAGTGCTTAGCAATTAGTCTCCAGCCAAGTTATAATGAAAATAAGTTGCTGTTAATATCCCCCAGTGTGGCTCGGTGTCAAATTTTAACTGGTAACAATCCCATGAAACCCCTTGGGATGATTTGCAGTTAAAGGTGCTATCCAAGTGCCGTTCTTCTACTTGTTGTTGGATACTACAGCCACTTCAGTGCTATGCAGCTACGAAATGGACAGACTGAACGGAGTTACTGCTCCGGACTGCTTTCCAGTAACCCATTCAGGAGAGTGAGGGGGTGACTCCATTCCCTGGATCAAAACTAAGCAGTGATGCTCACTCACCAAAGCTTAGGTCTGATCAGCAGAAATCTGGAGCAAATAAGTGGGGAGCGCTGATGAAAGAGAAACGCCACCCAGCAGGAATCAGTGACTTCAGCAAAGGAGGTGATGGGGGAGACGGTGAAATTGCAAAGGAAATAACCCTGCTTAAATCTCCTTCATTCAGAAGAAAATTTTCTAAGCTACGACTCGGTCTGGGATAAGCGTCGAATGCCCAGCAAAGACAAATTGCACAAGTTCTTTTCATTCTGAAAACTGAAAACTCCATTCCATGTATATTTTGCAGAATAATACTTTACAAATGTCTGCTGTTTCAGGATACAAAATAAAGGTACGAAACACATGGAATACATCTCAGTACTTTGATGAGCTGAGATTCTTAAGCACATCTGCAATCCTTTTCCACTCTAATTACTTATTCCATAATCAGTAACAATCACTGGGCTATGACCCTCTCCTAGAAAGCACTATTTAGCTTTTAAAGGACCTAAGAGCAAGATTTCCTCTTCTCATTAAATGGCTTGATCATCAACAATGATTTTTAAAGGCTATTATAAAAGTATTTCCAATCTGTGTGAAATAATGAGGATAATACTTACAACTGTTTGTACTGCACAGGGTCTGAGGTGGTGTATTGTTCAAGAGAAGGCATCCGGCATCTGGTAACTCACCAAAGGGCCATTTTAGCATGAGCTGAGAGACCGAAGGCTGGTAGGCAAAGAGGCTGCTGGCAATGTTCTCCATTCCAGCTAAATTCAGCACAGGGACGGGCAAGGGGTTTGGCCTTTATTTCGAGGGTATTGATAATTCGATAATGTACTTAAATGTAGCTAACAAGGGAACATTGTCATCTCTCCACACAAGTAGTTATTGAGTTTGAGGGGTATTTGTTCCTATTCAGTGTGGTCTAGGTGAGGACGTAGGTGCCCCCATGAGTTATCACTATTGGTGTCAATTTGCACCAGACTGTAGCCATCCAGACAACTGAGCTAACTAACCCACAAGGTGACTGGAATATTATACAAATATCATGAAGTGTTCCTATAATTTTCTATGGTTTTGGTACGACCATGTCAGGAATACTGTGTGCAGCAATTGACTCCATATATATTTTCCTTTCAGGCAGCACAGTAAATACTCAGTAGATTGGTTCTTGAGATGACAGTCTGAGTAAATTGGACCAATACTGCCCATAGTTTAGAAAAATGAGAGGTGATTCCAACGAAATGTATAAGATTTTGAAGGAACTCCTGATAGGCTAGACATTGAGAGCCTCTTAACCCAGGCTGGGGGATCTAGAACACACGGAAAGGCTCAGGATGAGGGGGTCAATTATTTAGGGCAGAGATAAGGAGAAACTTGTTCATTCAGTGGCTCATGAATCCTCAAATAAATCTACCCTCGAGGATTGTGGATGCTCTGTCATTGAGTTGATTAAAGGCTGAGACTGATAGAATGGTTCACATTCAGGGATCAAGGAATATGAAAAGCTGACAATCAGCCATGGTTTTAGTGAATGGTGGAAGGGACCTGAGGGGCTGAATGGTCTATTCTTCCTACGATTTCTTATGTTCTAATGGATAGGGGTTTCAGGCCAGGGATATGGAGAGATCATTGCTGATTGGGAGTGGTGGCAATTGTGAGGGTGATTTGATATAGGACTAAGCAGAACCCCGCTACTTATCCTGATTTCACATTTTGGTAAGTTACTTATCTTCTTTTTTGCAGACAAAACCCAAGACTGCTTCCCCGAAATGCAGCTTCTGGTCAACCCACCAAAAGGAGACGTTGGCCCTTGATTTGCTTATGAAAATGAACTAAGGTCTGCTTTGGGTGACAGAGCAGGATGTCTCATGTTTATCCTTATCCAATGTCCCAATGTGATGTATGAAGTGTTGGAATACCACTGTCGCTAGAAAAAGTTCTGGTTTGGCCATTAACAATTTACTTAATAGATACAGAGATAGTAGGAACTGCAGATGCTGGAGAATCTGAGATAACAAGGTGTAGAGCTGGATGAACACAGCAGGCCAAGCAGCATCAGAGGAGCAGGAAGACTGACGTTTTGGGCCTAGACCCTTGTTATCTCACTTAATAGATACTGTTGGCTCAAGATCAGACAGACGAAATGCAAGCAGAGGCTAGTCGGGGACAAGTATGGTGTCACCACCATGGAACCCAATTTTGTGGCTCTCCTGTCTACAAGCTGACTTCAGCTGAATCTGCAACATTCCATCCAAAGCTGTAGCTTGTAGTCCAAAACTTCAAATCAATTTCAAAGGAAAGTTTTTGCTTTGTATATCATCTTTCATGATCTCAGGATATCCTGAAGAGACTTGCAACCAATGAATTAGTCATGAAGTATTGTCCTCATTGCAAAATAGGAAACATATCTCCTAGCCAAGCACTTCTAGTACAGTTACAACACTGTCATCTACCTGACAACGTGGAAAATTGCCCAGGTATGTCCTGTAAACAAAAGCAGGACATAACTAACCCAACCAATTACCGCCCCAGCAGTCTACTCTTGACCATCAGTAAAGTGATGAAAGGTGTCTGCAACAGTGCTGTCAAGCAGGACCTGCTCAGCAATAACCTGCTCAGTGACGCCCAGTTTGAGTTCCAGCGGGGACACTCAGCTCGTGACCTCATTGCAGTCTTGGTTCAAACAGGAACAAAAGACCTGAATTCTAGAGGTGAAGTGAGAGTGACAGCCCTTGATATCAGGGCTGCACTTGACTGAGTGTGGCATCAAAGGGCCCTAGCAACACTGGAATCAATGGGCATTGAGGGGCAAACTCTCCACTGATTAGAGTCATACCTGGCACATAGGAAGATGGTTGTGGTTGTTGGACGTCAATCGTCTCTGCTCCAGGACATCTCTGCAGGAGTTCCTCTGGATTGTGTCCTAGGTCCAACCATCTTCAGCTGCTTTATCAATGACTTTCCCTCCATCGTAAGGCCAGAAGTAGGGATGTTTGCCAATGATTGCACAATGTTCAACACCATTTGCGACTCCTCAGATACTGAAGCAGTCCATGTTCAAATTCAACGAGATTTGAACAATGTCTAGGCTTGGGCTGAAAAGTGGCAAGTAACATTCACACCACATAAATGCCAGGCAATGACCATCTCCAATAAGAGACAATCCAACTACTGCCCCTGACATTCAATGAGGTTACCATCACTGAAACCCTTGTTATCAACATCTTTGGGGTTACCATTGACCAGAAGCTGAAACAAACTCTCACCACATAAACGCAGTGGCTACAAGAGCAGGTCAGAAGCTATGAATACTGCAGTGAGTAACTTACCCCCTGACTCCCCAAAGCCTGTCTACCATCTACAAGTTATGTGTGAGGACTGTTATGGAATACTCCCCAGTTGCCTGGATAGTTGCAGCCCCAATAACACTCAAGAAACTCAACACCATTCAGGATAAAGCAGCTCACTTGATTGGCACCACATTCATTCCCTCAGATGCTCTGTAGCAGCAGTGAGTACCATCTACAAGGTGTACCATAGAAATTCACCAAAAATCCTTGGACATCACCTTCCAAACCCACAACCACTTCAATCTAGAAGGACAAGGTAAGCACATATATGGGAATACCACCATCTCAAGTTCCCCTCCAAGCCACTCACCATCCTGACTTGGAAATATACCACCATTACTCCACAGTCTCTGGGTCAAAATCCTGGAACTTCGTCCGTAATGGCCGAAAGGGTCAACCAACAGCACGCAGGCTGTAGCAGTTCAAGTAGGCAGCTCATCACCATTTTGTCAAAGGCAGCTAGGGACAAACAATAAATACTGGCCAGACAGTGATGTCCCCATCCAATGAACGAATAAAAAAAATTGTCTAATTTGCGCACAAAAAGCTCCCACAAATAGCATTATGATATTGATTTGATAATCTGTTTGTGTTGTGGTGGTTAAATATTGGATTTCAGGAAATTTCAATAGTGAAATAGGCTGTCTGTGGTTTTAGTCTTGAGAAGAGATTCAGGTGACCTTTTCAAAATATTCAAGCAACAAATGAACATATGACCTCCTAACTTACTCCTTGATGTCAATCTGTTCCTGTTTATGGAAACACTATTTAATCCCCACAAAGTAAAAGCTGGTTATCTTTGCTTTTGCCGAGCTGGTCCCTTGAAAATAATGTATCTTTTGCCTCCTGACAGTCTTCATTTTGAGGTGCCATCAAGCTCTCCTACCTGGCTCTGTGGTGACCTCCCAGCAGGCTGCAGAGCCTGTACAACTGCTTCCCTTCTGATGAGGGGCACACACTGTCATAACTCCAGCAGGAGCTGGTCAGGAGACCTCACTCTGAAAAATAGCTGCGCTTGGTCCATGGAGGTGTGGACTTGTGGCCACCTATTCATTCCTACATTGAGCTTAAAAAGCCATGGGAAAATCCTACCCAATCTGCCAAAGGCTTTGTTACTATCTTCTGTTGTCTTTTGCCCTCATAATTCTGCAGGATTTTGCTAGTCTTCTCAATGTGAGTAGAGCAGACTAAAATTGCACACAGCATTCCACTGCAATGATATTTCACCCACAGCATGTTAGTTCCTTCTTCCCAGATACCCCTGATGTTTTGAAAGACAGTATAAAAAATGCCCTTTGACAATTTTCCCTTGTGTTTAATGATCAACAAATATTTTGCCTTCTTTGAATGCATGGGAGGCAAAAAAAAAATCAAAGGTGGAGGAGGAAACCATTTAGAGAAAGGCAAAATGCAGAATTCAGAGCACAAAATTGAAGGATGAAAGAAATAAATGGAAATACAGTCATAGTTCAGGAAAATGAAAAAAACCAAACGGAAAACAGCGAGGCAAAATTTGTCAGTCTCACATTGTGATGCAACACTAGCAAAATGCTGGAAACGCAACAACAGTATGTCTAATTCACCTCTAGCACTGAATGATGTTCCAAGGCTCTTCTCAGGAGTCTTAGTAAACAAAGCATAAAGGAAGAAAGAGAGATACCAAGGAGTTGAGTTCAGGGCCATGGCATCGAAATGCACAACCAGCAAATCAGTCTGATTAAATTTGAGGATATTCAAGAGGTAAGAATTAGATAAATATGGATATTTCAGAGGTTGCAAGGCTGGAACAGATTATGGAAATGGGAAGGGACAATCCTGGGGAAGAATTTGAAAACAAGAATCAGAATTTTACAATCAAGGCATTTCTTAACTTGGAGCCAGTGTTAGTCAATGTGCACGGTGGTGATAGGTGAGTAAGATTAGGCGGCAGTTTAGATAACCTCAATTCAATGGAGATTAGAACACAATATGCTGGCCAGGAGTGCAATGAAGTCTAAAGGTAATGAAGACGTCGATGTGGGTTTCAGCAACCGATGAGCTGAGACAGTTACATAGGTGAAAAGCGACAAACTTAATAATTGCACGGATATGTCGTCAGAAGTTTACCTTGAATTTAATTATGACACCAAGGTTGCAAATAGTCTGTATCAGCCTCAGTCAGTTGTAGAGGAGAATGGTGTCAGTGGAAAGAAAAGGAAACTTTGTTTGTTGACTTCCCAATATTCAACACCCATGGCAAGAGAAGATGTGTAACATTTTGGGTTGATGACGTTTTATTGGAATTGGAAATGTTAGCAGTTGAACAGTTAATGAGCAAGGATGGATTTAGGGAAAAATTGAGTGGATGGGAGGGGACTGGGGGCATGTCAAGAATGAACAATGAGAAGGCCTGTTAAAGTCAGCAACATAAATATATCTACTGTGTATTTGCAAAGAAGTATAAACCTGCTGTTTTAAAATTTACATTTGTCACTTTTCTTTCGAATATTCATCTGCTCTTTACCTCATCAGTTAACTGGCTCTAACATGGAAGGTATCTGACTTTCTGATGTTTAGTGTGAGTGCCTTGAAAGGCAAAAAATGTTAACTCAGAATGAAACAGCGGCAAAAAACAAGAAGCCAAATTCCTGGTGGGATTAGCCACAGAGCACCTAGTGTTCACAGAAAGAGAGGTCTCAGTTATTTTTTTATATGTCAAACTAAAGGACTCAGGCCACACAGTACTGTTGAGGGACATACATATTATGTCAAGAGTTATCTCGAGCTGCCTGCTTTCTGTCATTCCCTCATGCTGAGAAGCATTGTGGCTGCTTTCTTCTTCCCACAAGAAAGAAGCAATGAATCTCCCCACTGACAATTACATCGTGTGCAATGGAACAAAACGCTTGGTCTAGAACATTTCTGGTAAAGATTACCGTATTATTAGTTACCGTATAATTTAGGAGCAAGCTTTTGGGAGGAAGGCTTTTCAGGTGGATTCCATATGTTATCCCAGGATGTCCATTCACTTAACCTTTTTTTACAAATGCTATCCTATATTTGAGGGTCATAAAACTAACCGTAGTGTTTATAAACATCCCTCTCATGTTGGGTATTGAACTGGGGCCACTTTCTGTGCTGGGCCTGCTCTTTGGCCACTGGACAGCTGTGGCAAAGTGAGCTGATCTCACGCCACAGAGGATCGTCACCTAATTTCAGTAAACTGTTAGTGCTCCTAAAATGCATTGTTTGTAGTGCTGAGAATCTGAGAATGCACAGGATTGTGGGCCATTTGACAGCAGCAGCTGTTAAAGAGCAATTTCCTGAAAAGCCAAATCAGCAGATGACTAATTTGGACAAGTGAAACTTCACTGCTGATCAAAAGTCTACCTTAACACAGACCTTTGGCCTTGTTTGCCATGTCTTTCAGGATGTTGCCTCATCTGTATCATTTAGTTAACCTTCTCAAGTGCCTCCAAGACATATACAGTACGATACAGGAACAGTATATTCTTCCCAGGCATTCAAGTAAAGCTGGGGGTGGCAACAGGGAGTCTTTAAGAACTTACGAATTGATATATGCATTATTAAGTTTTACAGAGCATACAGTTTGACTCCTCAACCAGATCCATGGAAATTTGGAGGACTGGATTGTTTTTATTCATTCATGGGATTATGGGTGCTACTGACATAGGTGGTGGTAAGCTGTCTTCTTGAACTGCTGCAGTCCACGTACTGTAGGTAAACACACAATGCCATGAGAAAAGTTCTAGGACTTTAACTCAGTGACACGGAAGGACCAAAAGTATATTTCTAAGTCAGGGTAGTGAGTGGCTTGGAGGGGAACTTGCAGGTGTTCACATACATCTGCTGCCTTTGTCCTTCTATATGGAAGTGGTTGTGAGTTTAGAAGGTGCTATCTATGGATCTTTGGTGAATTTGCACTGTGCATCTTGTAGATTGCACGCACTGCTGCTCTGGAATGTCACTGGCAAATGTTTGTGGATGTGGTGCCAATCAACTAGACTGTTTTGTCCTGGTTGTCTGTGTCAAAATAACTTTGGGGAATGAATGGATTTTATTGCAGATGAGCTCCACAACATGAAACAACATAGTGAAATCAATTTATGTGCTTGCAGTCCCATTGATTATTGGTGAAAGGCAGCAAGTTTAGGTTATAAATCTCTACAGCTACGTGAGTGCAATTAATATCATCCTATGTGTTAGGGATTCCAGCCAAAAGGTAGCACTCTTTTGTGCTGCTGTTTTTGGTGGGTCTGCAAAGATACCACTCACCCTCTTAAAAAAAATACGTCTGGTACATGCATGACAATGATGAATTTTAGATCAAGAGCTGAATTCCAAACTTCTGCTGTGACCTGGATAGACGTTGCCCTGAAGGAAAAATCAAAGTGGTCACCTTCATGGTCTAGATCTGCATGCAGTAGATGACAGTTCTGTCACATCCTTCTTCAGAAGGTTGTCTCCTGTGAACTATGTCTCCCAAGGCCTTTGTCAGACATGTCAAATAACTATTGCTTGATCGATATAGATGTATCAGCAAAGTACCACTAAGGAAAGAAACTCCTTCTTTCATGCTTCCTCTGATCTTCCTCTTCTAACTTCTGTCCAAAGGGAAAGATGCACTTAAAACAATGTAGCAGCAGATATTTTCTAGCCACCCCTTTCAGAGTTGGTATTACACACCTGTGAAGCAAGTGGGACTTGAACCCAGGTCTCGTGGTGCAGTGGCAGTTTCCTTACCTTCATGATGTGGCAGCATAACAGCATTGCTTAATAGCCACACATAGGGATGTTTAAGAACATGGAAATACATACAATCCAATAAATAACGTAAAACAGCCATCAAGAAGAGAAATTGATTAATCAGACTACAAGGGGTAAGCAGAAAGATTTAGGACTCTGTTGAAGAGTCACTAAAAGCTGGTGGACAGGTACAACAAATAACCAAAAAAAGGTTAATGGAATGTGTGCCTTTATCTTGAATAGTGTCAATTACAGGAGAGTTTAGCATTTCTACAGCTGTAAAGAGCACTGGTTAGACCTCACTTTTATTACTATTCATTTACAGAATGCAGATGTCACTGGCTCAAACACATTTCTTGCCTATCCCTAGTTGCCCTTGAGAAGGCAGTAGTGAGCCACCTTCTTGAACTGCCATAGTCCACGTGCTTTCGGTAGACCCCCCTGTGCTGTGGCAGAGGGAGCTCCAGGATTTTGAACCAAAAACAGATGTTAAGTTAACTGGCCTACAATTATTTTTGTGTCTCCATCCCTTTTACAACAATGATGTTATATTGGAACTTTTCTAGTCCTCTGGGACTTTTCCAGAATTTAAGGATTCCTGGAAGATTGGTACCAGTGCATCCACTATTTCTGTAGTTACTTCTTTTAATATCTGATGATGCAACCCATTATGTCATAGAGACTTATTGGCTTTTACCCTTGTTAGCTTCCCTTATACTTTTTCTCTTGTGATACTCATTGTATTTATTTCCTCGCCCCCATTTTCCCCTAATTGCTCAGTATATTTGGAATGCTATTACTACCATCTACTCTGAAGACTGATGCAAAATATCTATTCAACTCCTTTGCCATTTCCTGATCCTCTTTATTACTTCCCCAGCCTCATTCTCTGAGAGGCATATGTTTACCTTGGCCTTTCCCTCCCTGTTTCAATATTTAAAGCATCTTTTACTATCTTTATCTACATTATTTGCTCATTTGCCCTTAAAGATTATTTTCTTCCCTTGTTTTTGACTTCTTTCATCATCTTTAGTTGGTTTTTAAAACTTCACCAATACTCTGACTTACCACAAACCTCTGACATATTTCATGGCTTTCCTTTCAACTTGACACTACCCTTAACTTACTTGGTTAACCAAAGTTGGTTTATCCTCTTTTTAGAATACCTCTTCCTCATTGGAATATATCTTTATTGTGAGATGTATCTTTGTTTATCAATTACTTGTTAAATTGCCAAGTGTCTCTGGTAGAATACAGTTTGTCTATGTAAATAATAAATTGCATAGATTGAATTTGTGTATCCATAGTAAAAAAATGAATTAAAATAGACCTAACTGGATTAGTGTACTTTTAAGACATTTTTCATCTCAAATTTTTCAGTATAAACATCTTTAATCAATGTTTAGTTGCACAAAAGTACAACATTTTTGCAGCTGATTTTCATGATAAAGAAAGGCATCTAATGGCTCATTAAGCGTAATTTATTGTTACAGCTATAACAGAAACATGAATGGTTGCAACCATAAAGCCTGTTCCTTGCTCCAGTACAGTTAAACCACGCAGACAGAATTATTTGGAGCACAATGAATATTTTTTGTTAAAGTAACCATTTGAAACTATAAAGTACAACATAATGGTTGTCATTTTATCCCGACAATAGAAGCACAGATCTTATTTTTCCTTAGTTCAGCTCTTTTTAGGCATTTTTCATATTAATGCCAGCCAACTGAAAAAGATTGGAAGCATCAGTTAGGCTGGTTAATAGTTGCATACATCTCCAAAGACATAGATTGCACAGCCCTGGCTTGGTGACCATTAATTGATGGCCTGGCACTTCAGTGGAAGCTGTTCCTGGATCAAAACATGGCCTTGTTAAAATCCTGTTGTCTCAACCTTTCGGTCTCAAGTTGAAGGCATTGTGAACTTTAAGTCTTTATGTTTATCTGATTACACAATTTGAATGCTGATTGCACCTGTTAAAAGAAACTGCTGTCTTCCCATTCTAATCTTAATACAGTCATAACCAGTACAAATTCTCCCCGCTGACTTTCAACTACGGAGACTTATTCCTTTGGTATGGGAGTGTAGCAAAACCATTCAACTTTGGTGAGATAGGGCTTCCATTACAGGAAGAGGGATTTAACGCTTTAAGATGTCCTTTTAAGTCGGGACTGATTTTCTTCTTAAGATCCTGATTGAATGCAGATATTATTACAGAAGGACTGGGAATAACAGTCATTTTGAGATGAATTTGAGGGTTTGATTACACTGCAGAGGAAGAATGCACTGACAATATTACCAAACTGCAACTCCAGCTGTTGTGCATTCCACACAAGCAAGTCAGAAAGGCAGGAAGTGGCACTCAAAACAGGAAATAAATAGGAGTCCTTAGCTATGAAAGAAAAGGAATCTTTCTTCTATTGTCTGTTCTAAAGGTACTTTTTAAGGTATATAAAACTGATTCTGCACTGTTTGTGTTTACATTTTTTCCAGGGTTTTAATTGCCAGCGTGTTACTTCACACACAGTTAAAAAATGATCAAGAAAAATGTTTGGTTTTGAAATTTGATTTTTAATGACATGACATTTGCAAAATTTGAATTCCTGCACAACACAAAGCTGTCAGATGGTGCAGTAAGCAGAGCATTATTTGTTTATGGTTAGCAAAGCTGAGAATCTAAACTATCTTTAAATACAACAAAAAGAAACAGTTGTAGATATGAAGACCAAACAGGAAATACTGAAAACAAGCAAATAAATCAGCTTTTGCAGAGTGAATAGAAAGTTACAAACCCAGATTTTGTGGGAGTTATGATGGTGAAACTGATATTGTTCATTGTCATTATTCCTCTGAATGTGATGGCAGCTTCTCGAGCCCGTGCGCACACATAATTAGATACAGCAATCCAGGCATTGGTGTCAGTGATTCTGTTATTTTCCAGAGAATACACTGTTAAGTTTCTTCCCAGACTGAAAATCAACTGGAAATCACTGAACTGACTAGAACTTAAATTTTGACACAATTAGCTTTACAGCAAACAAAATCAAAAAGTTACATTTTGTTGAATAACGTGCAACTCAATGGTTTCCTCATTACTGCTGATGAAAGCCACTGGCCCTCCAAAACTAATTTTATATTTTTGGAATGTTCAAATTTCTCCATTATTATAAAAAATTTCTGCACTTGTTAAAAAAAAATTACATGCCTTTATAAAATTTATTCTGGCATTTCAGCTTCTACTGTAATTCCATTTTTATGTCCCACTTACATATATTTCCCTGTAAAATATTTCAAATGGTGAAAGGTGATCAGTGTGTATTTAACTTCCTGCTTTGCTGTCTGTGGGAATACTTTCATGTGATTAGCTGCTTGGTGATGGTTCTGCTGCCTGCCTGAGATCTCTATAACCTGGCACCAAGTTTGAAACATGTCGAGAAAGGGAAGTCCACGCCTGAGATCACTTTGTCATTTTTATTTCAGTTTTTACTTCATTGTTGTTTATGAAATAGGTCATCGCATCAGCTTTTTAAAAAAAATCATTTACTCATGGGATGCGGACATCACTGGTTGGGTCAGATTTGTTGCCTATCTCTAAGGGACCTTGAAATTGGGGTGGTGAGCTACCTCTGGAACTGCTGCAACCCATTTGTAGTGGGTGGACTCACAATACCAGCTGGGATGGAGTTTTATGATTTTGACACGGCGACTGTGAAGGAACGGTGATATATTTCCAAGCCAGGATGGTGAGTGGCTTGTAGGGGAAATTTAGGTGTATCTGCATCTGTTATCCTCTTTGGTGGAAGTGGTCATGAGTTTGGAAGGTGCTGTTGAAGGATCCTTGGTGAATTTCGGCAGCGCATCTTTGACTGTGTACGCTGCTGCTACTGCATTACATGGTTAGTGGAGGGAGTCAGTGTAGTGCCAATCAAGTGGGCTGCTTTGTGCTGGATGGCGTCGAGCATCTTGAGTGTTGTTACGGATGTACTCATCGAGGTAAATGGGGAATATTCCATCACACTCCTGAGTTGGGCCCTGTAGATGGTGGACAGGTTTTAGGGAGTAAGGAGGTATGTTACTCGCCGCAGTATTCCTAGTCTCTGACCTGCTCTTGTAGCCATTGTATTTATATGGTCAGTCCAGATCAGTTTCTGGCTGGTGGTAACCCCCAGGATGTTGATAGTGGGGGTATTCAGTGATAATAAAACCTTTTGAATGTCAGGGGACAATGGTTAGATTGTCTTTTATTAAACACAGTCATAGCCTGGCATTTGTGTGGTACAAATGTTACTTGTCACTTTTCAACCCAAGCCTGGATATTGTCATGGTTTTGCTGCAATTGAACAGAGACTGCTTCTGTATTTGAGTGGTGACAAATGGTGCTGAACATTGTTTAATTATCAGCGAACATCCTCACTTCTCACCTTACGATGGAGAGAATGTCACTAAAGCAGCAGGTGAAGATGGTTGGGCCAAGGACATTATCCTGATAAACTCCTGCAGAGATGTTCTGGAGCTGAGAGACCTCCAACAGCCACGACCATCTTCCTATGTGTCAGGTATGACTCCAACCTGCGAAGTATCTTTTTTTCCCTGATTCCCATTGACTTCAGGTTTGCTAGATCTCCTTGGTCTTACACTTGCTCAATTGCAGTCTTGATATGAAGGTCGTTAGTTTCACCTCTGGAATTCAGCTCTTTCGTCCAAGTTTGAATGAAGGCTGTGATGCGATCAGGAACTGAGTGGCCTTGGTGAAACCCAAACTGAGTATCAGTGAGCAGGCTATTGCTGAGCAGGTACAGATTGGTAACGTTGTTGATGAAACTTTCCATCACTTTATTGATGAGTGTAACTCCTGAAAGTGTTACATTCAAAACCTAAATGTGCCTGTTCTCTATACTGAGTGGCTGGCTTGTTTTTCAAACAGATTTATTGGCCAGAAGACTCAGCTCAAACAAATCAGGATGGGATGAAAAGAATTTCATTTTATACAAAAAAGTTTTTATGATCTCAAAGGCACTGTCTGAAAGGGTGGTAGAAGCAGAGACCAATGTTCAAAAGGCAATATATCAATACTTGAATAGATAAAAATATGGAGGCATGGGGCAGAAGCTGGGGGAGTTGGACTCATTTGAATTCGCTTCTAGAGAGCCAGCACAACACCAGCACAAGCAGGATTGACCCCTTCAATGAATCTGCAAAAACACTGCAGAAAGCATTGAGCAATTGTTTGATAAATAACAAACATTCCCAGTCTTATCACATAACATGTCTAAATAATTCTGTTTCAATGTGCATGCATTCTCTCTTGTTGTAAGATAAGTAACCCAGTCAGGGTTCCTTTTCTCAATTACTATTCAGTAACTCCTACTAGAGATGGCAAATATGCAGAGTGGAGGACTTGCCTGTGATAAAAGTCTACAACTGAATTGTGTGCAGACACATTCAGTGGGCTCACAAATGAAGCATGGCTATAGTAGAGATTAGCTCTGGAGCTGTACACAGCATTAACAGCAACTTCAGACCATGATGGGTCCTAGAGTTGACTCTGCGAATGATAATACTTGATGATAATGAGAGGTGAGATTTGTAAATGGTGAGACACTGGGAAACCCCAGTGCACTGTATGTAGGTAAGAGTTGACATTAGCACAGGTTAACCAGAAGGTGAGGTAGCATATGGGTTTCACTGCAGAGGACCCAGTTCTAGGCATTGATGCTTCAGACAACAGAAGACAGGTCACAGCTATACAAAGTAAAAAAAAAACTTGATGCATTAGCAATCCTTTCAGAAAGCTTGTGTTCAATGTCAAGGACCATGAAGGAATCCAGCCCTAAGTGACTTCATGGAGCTTGTACCTGTTGTTGTAAGTCAGAATGACCCTCTCTGAGACTTCAGCAATACTGTTTTGGTTGACCGTCAGCCAGACATCCTTGAAATGCTGTAGCACTTTCTGAGACGGTGAACTTTGAAACCAAGCCCCATCATGTCTAGCAGGCCCTGAACTGCCTGGCATCAGGCTCTGAAATGTCCTCTACTGAAAGTCACCAGCTTTCCATCCATCCTTAGGGGAGCAGTGAGGTAAGTGAAAGACAGGCACTAAAAGAATGCACAGTGGTGATTAGGTAAATTTTGTATGCAGTACAGAATAATTCCGTTCCTAAATTTGCTTTGGTAGTGTTAGGTTGGTTTAGCTTTTAATTTGCAGTGTGGCCAAGCAGAAACTGTAACAGTCAGTGACTGGAGGAAGGTAAAGTATCTGGGACTTCTGATGACTGGGGAGGTGGAGTTGAGGTTACTGATATTGCATTTGAAATATTAGCTCATTGATAGAAAGGCACTTTCCAGGGCTGCCTTCCTTCCTCATTAATATTTTTAAAACTAATAATCTGCATTTAAGACATCCATCAACTCCTCCTCTGTAATATTTATTTCCCCAAGTTCTTTAGTTTCTATATCCTTCTCCACAGTAAACATTGATGCAAAATACTCATTCAGGATCTCCCCCATCTCCTATAGTTCCACACATAGGCAGCCTTGCTGATCTTCAAGTGGCCCTATTGTCTCCTTAGTTACCCTTTTGTCCTTAATGTATATGTAGAACCCCTTTGGATTCTCCTCAATTCTATTTTCCAAACCTATTTCATGTCCCCTTTATGCCCTCCTGATTTCCATCTTAAGTATACTCCTACTGTCTTTATACTCTTCTAGGGATTCACTCGATCTCTGCTGTCTATACCTGACATAAGCTTCCTTCTTTTTATTGACTAAAACTTCAATTCTCTAGTCACCCAGCATTCCCTACACCTCCCAGCCTTGATCTTCACTCTAACAGGAACGTACTGTCTCTGGACTCTCTATCTCATCTTTGAATGCTTCCCATTTTCAAGCCATCCCTTCACCTGCGAACATCCGCACCCAGCACCCCCCCACACCTGCACCCCCAACCAACTTTTGAATGTTCTTGCCTAATACCGTCAAAATTGTCCTTCCTCCAATTTACAACTTTAACTTTTAGATTCAGCCTATCCTTTTCCATCCCTATTTTAAAACTAATAGAATTATGGTCACTGGCCCTAAAGTGCTCCCCCACTGATACCTCAGTCACCTGCCCTGCCTTATTTCCCAGGAGTAGGTCAGGTTTTGCACCTTCTCTAGTAGGTACATCCACATACTGAGTCAGAAAATTTTCTTGTACACACTTAACAAATTCCTCTCCATCCAAGCCCTTAACACAATGGCAGTCCCAGTCTATGTTTGGAAAGTTAAAATCCCCTGCCATTACCACCCTGTTATTCTCACAGATAACTGAGATCTCCTTACAAATTTGTTTCTCAATTTCCCACTGACTACTTGGGGGGATCTGTAGTACAATCCCAATAAGATGATCATCCCTTTCTTATTTGTCAGTTCCACCCAAATAACTTCCTGGACTTATTCCCAGGAATATTCTCCCACAGTACAACCGTAATATTATCCCTAATCAAAAATGCCTCTCCTCCCTTTCTATCCTTCCAATAGCATCTATACCCTGGGACATTAAGCTGCCAGTCCTGTCCATCCCTGAGCCAGGTCTCTATAATTGCTATGATACCCCAGTCCCATGTTCCCAACCATGCCCTGTGTTCATCTGCCTTACCTGTTAGGCCTCTTGCATTGAAATAAATGCAGTTTAATTTATCAGTCCTACCTCATTCTCCGCTTTGTTCCTGCCTGCCCTGACTGTTTGACTTGCTCCTTTTCCCAATAGCAACAGTCTCAGATTGGTCTCTGTCCTCGCTATCTCCCTGGGTCCCAAACACCAATCCCCCAACTAGTTTAAACCTTCCTGAGGAGCTCTAGCAAATTTCCCTGCCAGTATTTTAGTCCCTTTCCAATTCAGGTGCAATCCATCCTTCTGTACAGGTCACTTTTACCACATGAAACATTCCAATGATCCAAAACTGTGAATCTTTCTCCCCTGCACCAGCTCCTCAGCCACACATTCATCTGCTCTATCCTCCTTCTCCTACTCTCACTAGCTCGTGGCACCTGGAGTCATCCAGATATTACCACGCTTGAGGACCTACTTTTTAAATTCCTGCCTAATTTCCTACATTCTCTCCTCAAAATGTTGTCTTTTTCTTGTCCTCTGTCATTAGTTCCAACGTGTACAATGACCACCTACTGGTCTGTCTTCCCTTTGAGAATATTCTGCACCCTCTCCGAGATATCTTTGATCCTGGCATCAGGAAGACAACACACCATTCTGATGTCTCGCTGTCGGCTACAGAAATGTCTGTCTGTGCCCCTGACTAGACAGTATCCTCTCACAATTCACCACTTGGATCCTAACATACCCCTCGTTACTGCTGCTGTTCATTTAGCTTCTTCATGCCAAACATGCACTGAAGCTTGCTGTTTGAAGTTGTGTGCCCCAGTATTTATGGGAGTCAGTGAGAGAGCATGGGGTAAATACCACAAAAACAGAAAATCTGCCACATTTAATGGAATTACATAATTAGCAGCTTTTGCCTTTGTTGCCTATGAGATGGCCAGCAAAATGGAAGCCTCACACCATGGTACATTCAGTGGCCAGACTGGTGATCAGCGTAAAAAAATGGATTTGTGAGAGATTGCAGGTTAGCGGGTTTGGAATTTCTCAATCACAAAAAAAGCCTCATGGAAAATTGCTCCTGCTCCTCTTAGCCGACAAGCAGTGCAATAAAAAAATGCCTAATGTCTGGATCTGATAGCTTCTCCCTTCCATAAAATTCCTACAATGTGGAAGCAGGCCATTCAGCCCATCAAGTCCACACCAACCTTCAGAACAGCATCCTACCTAGCTCCATCCCTCCTACCCTCTAACCCTGCAATTCCATGGCCAATCCACCTAGCCTGCACATCACTGGACACTGGAGGCAATTTATAGAATATATATAATATAGAATCCCTACAGTGTGGAAACAGGCCCTTTGGCCCAACAAGTCCACACCAACTCTCAGAGCATCCTGCCCAGACCCAGCCCCCTACAACCCATCTAATCTACACATCCCTTAACACTGAGCAATTTTTCATGGCCAATCCACCTAGCCTATATATTTTTGGATTGTGTGAGGAAACCCATGCAGGCCTGGGGAGGATGTTCAAACTCCACACAGAAAGTTGCCTGAGGCTGGAATTGAACCTGGGTCCCTGGAGCTGTGAGGCAGCAGTGCTAACCACTGAGCCACTGTGCCACCCCAATTTAGCATGGCTAATCCACCTAACCTGAACATTTTTGGAGTGTGGGAGGAAACTGGAGGAGGCCCATGTAGACAAGGAGAGAATGTGCAAACTCCACATAGACAATAGTCTGAGGCTGGAACCAAATGTGGGATCCTGAAGCTGTGAGGCAGCAGTGCTAACCACTGAACCACCCATCCTTATCTTCAATATATTTAAGTCCTGGGATCGCAGGTCAGCAAGTGTTAAATGCAAATCTGAGGAATAAAGCCATCGATGACCTTAACATGTAAAACAAAATCCTACCTCACCAGAGTGAAACAAACCAACGGTAAAAGTGGAAGTAGGCAAATTCCCACTGGATGAAGTTGAGTTCTGCATATTTGTCTAATTATACCTTCCCAAACCACTCCAACCCATCATGGGAGAGGAGCGTGGGGATTCAAGTGTCTCAAAGTTTATGGAGTCTGAAAACCAAGAAAAGACATGAATGACAAGTGATTGACTCTAAAATTACTCCACACAGGCTGGCATCCCTCACCAAGTCACCTTTTATTTACACATGAACTGCCCTAGATTTTAGTTCTGCCCCATTCAGAGTCAGTTATCAGAGTGGCAGTATCTTTGACACTCCCTTTTTTATTGATCAGCCAGGGCTCCCTGATTGGAACAGATTAACAGCTCCAATCAGGAAACTCATATTCTATGATGTCCAGTTGGCTGACCTGGTTACAGTTAGTGCCGACTCTCCCTCACATGCCTGAATTTTCAACTCCAACTCCACTCAATTGTCTACCTCAACCTGGAGATCTATTGTTTGAGAAATATCCAGGCACGAAATAGATGTCCAATTAGACAATATGGTTGACATCACACACTCATTCTGCATTAGACCAGCCTAATTAGTTCAGGTCTGACCGTAGAGCTTTCAAAGCATTCACCAAAACTATTTAAAAGCACTGAAAGTTATTCTGCTCTAGAATTTGTCTGATCTTACTTCTTGCATAAATAAAATGACCTAACAAAATGTGGTAACAGCTGAAAGAAGAAAGCCACGTCAACAGTGTTTAAAGGACCGTGCACTGCACACAGGTTAGTTGCTGAATTGCCATTTGAAGCTGTGATATCTTGGTAACGTCACTGGACTGGTAATACAGTAATCCTAGGCTAATATGCCAAGGATATGAGTTCAAATCCCACCATGGCAGATGGTGTAATTTCAATTCAGTTGAAAAAAAGGGAATGAAAAGAAAACTAATCAAAAGGCATCTACCCTCTGCGTGAAAACGTTGCCCCTTCAGTCCCTTTTAAAAATTGCCTCTCTTACCTTAAACCTATACCCTCCAGTTTTTGACTCCCCCACCTCAGGAAAAAGGCCTTGTCTATTTATCATATCCATGTCCCTCATGATTTTATAAATCTCTATAAGGTCACCCATCAGCCTTTGACACTCCAGGGAAATTAGCCCCAGTCTATTCAGCCACTCCCTATGGTTCAAATTCTCCAACCCTGGCAACATCCTTGTAAATCTCTTCTGAACTCTTTCAAGTTTCACAACATATTTCCTACAGCAGGGTGACCAGAATTGCCTGCAGTATTCCAAAAGTGGCCTAACCAATGTCCTGTACAGCTGCAACATGACCTCCCAACTTCTATACTCAATGCACTGACCAATGAACACAAGCATACCAAATGTCTTCTTCACTATCCTATCTACCTGTGACTCCACTTTGAAGAAAATATGAACCTGCGCTCCAAGGTCTCTTTGTTCAACAACACTCCCCAGGACCTTATTATTAAGTGTACAAGTCCTGCCCTGATTTGCCTTTCCAATATATAAAACCTCACATTTACCTACATTAAAATCCATCTGCCACTCCTCAGCCCATTGGCCTATCTGATCAAGATCCTGTTGTACTCTGAGGGAACCTTCTTCGATGTCCACTACATCAACAATTTTGATGTCATCTTTAAACTCACTAATCATACCTCCTACGTTCACATCCAAATCATTTATATAAATGATGAAAAGCAGTGAACCCAGCACTGATCCTTGAGTTGCCCACATCCCACGAACAAATCAAAAGACAACCACTTCGTCCCATTTATTGTGCAAATGTATGTATCCTGGAGTGAAGTGTCGGTAAGATTCTCCATTCTGGTACCTGCACTGGGACCTTGAAGATAGTGTCACATTATCTTGGAATGCTGTGAATGTTTCGTCAGCCAATTATTCTGGAATGTTCCAAACTGTCTACAACCAGAGGGGACACCATTTAAAAGATGCCGACTGCCTTTAAAATGCCTCAGTTAAGCACAATTCTATACCCACAATCCTAAACCAAGCATGTGGCCAGTGAACAGAGTGGATGGCTTCATCATTACTACGTTCAATTAAGACCAGAGCATCGTTGTTAAAAACTAACTGTAACCTGGATAAGAAGCAAATAATTTGATAGTATTGCCCCTTGTACACCTGATATCAAGAACAATCAAATTTCTAGCTCATAGCTCTTTTCACAGTCAATTGAATAATGTATTTTCTCACTTACACTCTATCTTAATTGCTGGAAAATATCAGGCCATCTTTGAATTGCCATAAAGCAGAGACATTAAAAATAAACACTTTTATTGCTTCACTTGGACCACAGAGAACTTAATTCTTCCTCTTGGCACAAAAGTAATCCTTATACAAAGATGGCCACATTTTTCAGTTGACTGAATTTTTACCTGGTGAGTTTATGAGTTTTTTAATATCAGTTGGGATTATTTATGTGCTAATTGGTCATTCATTAATAGCCCGAATGTATTAGGCCAAGCCAGAATGGATTGGGATTCTAGATAAATTTAAGAATCTGTTATATTTAGAATAGGCAAAGATTGATATATTAACACTGATTGTGCAATATTAGCAAAAACTGTTCCTTTATTCATTCATGGGATAAGGGCATCTCTGGCAGGGCAGTATTTATTGCCCATCCCTAATTGCCTAGAGGGCAGTTAAGAGTCAACCACATTGCTGTGGGTCTGGAGTCACATGTAGGCCAGATCAGGTAAGGATGGCAGTTTCCTTCCCTAAAGGACACTAGTGAACCAGATGGGTTTTTCCAACAATTGATAATGGATTCACAATCATCATTAGATTCTTAATTCCAGATATTTTATTGAATTCAAATTCCACCATCTGGTGGAATGGTGGGATTCAAAGCCAGGTTCCCAGAACATTATCTGGTTCTCAGGATTAACAGTCCAGTAATAACACCACTCAGCCATCGTCTCTCCTTAACCAGGCCTATGACTGAAACCTCTCTCCCAATGTTATTGAACTGCTGCCGTATATAACATTGTCCCCAATAGAGTGAACTATAGCACATCCACCTCGGGATGGAAACCCAACAAATCAGTGGCTCTTAAAGAGCTGCTGGTCAACAGTAAAGGGCAAGGTAGGAAAAAGGGCTAATTGCTCACATGGTACAGGACTTTAAGATCCCCACCAGTATATTTGTAAGATGGAGGTATTGGAGATGGCGGGGGTGGAGGGGAAGGGGTGTGGGGGGAAGATTGGGACATAAAGTCTCCGAAGAATATCGCACCTCTAAAATGTAACATGTCATTTACTGTAGCTTAACCACCACCTAACCTGCACTAGACCGTGAGAGGAAACCGGAGCACCCAGGGGAAACCCACGTAGACAGAGTCGGAGCATGCAAACTCTGCACAGTCACACAAGGCCAGCATCAAACCCACGTCCCTGGCGCTGTGAGGCAGCAGTGCTAACCACTGTGTCGCCCCTGAAGTGTCCTAATTTAGCTTAGGTCCTCAACCATGATGTAAAAAGGACAGGTAGTATGGAATTTTTACTGAAATGATAATCTCCCGACCATCTGGTTCCAGACTTCGCCTGCATACCATTGCATGTTACAATGCTGTGACAGCTGAGCTATGTAGCAGAGGAAATAGTGTCGGGTCAACTCCAACAATCTCAGCTCTGTGTGGAGCAGCCTAAATTAGTGATGAATGCGGATGAAACACCATCATGGTAACATTGTACCCGCACTTGTTGTTTCAGGGGTTCCAATTTCTTTAGTGAATCACACATGCTAATCTTGGAAGAAGTATCACATACTTAGCCTAGGGGCTGAATGGCCTATATCTGCTCTTAATTTGTAAGTCTGTGAGTTTGTATGGTGCAATGTAAAGAGCAATAGCAGCCAAGAATAATGATAGAGTGTATTGGAAAACATCCTAAAGTGCAAAAATAACACAGAGTCGTACGTTCATAGAGTTGAACAGCACTGAAATAGACCCTTTGGTCCAACTCGTCCATGCTGACCAGATATTCTAAATTAATCTAGTCCCATTTGACAGCATTTGGCCCATATCCCTCCAAACCCTTTCTATTGATAGACCCATCCAGATGCCTTTTAAATGTTGTAATTGTACCAGCTTCCACCACTTCTTCTGGCAGCTCATTCCATACACACACCACCTTCTGCATGAAAATGTTGCCCTTTAGGTGTCTTTTAAATCTTTTCCCTGTCACCTTAAACCTATGCCCTCTACTTTTTGACTCCCCTACCCTGGGGAAAAGACCTTGACTATTCACCTTATCCATGTCCCTCATGATTTTATAGACTTCTATAAAGTCATCCCATAGCCTCCAATGCTCCAGGGAAAATAGCCTCAGCCTATTCAGCCTTTCCCTATAGCTCAAACCCTCCAACCCTGGCACCATCCTTGTAAATCTTTTCTGAACAATTTCAAATTTAACAACATCCTTTCTATAGCAGGGAGACCAGAACTGAACACAATATTCTAAAAGTGGCCTCACCAATGTCCTGTAAAGCTGCAACATGACGTCCCAACTCCTCTATCCAATGCACTGACCAATGAAGGCATGCATGCCAATGTCTTCTTCACCACCCTAGCAAAACAAATTAATGCACACTGATGATAAGAACTGATCTTTTTAAAGTTATGCTACAAATAGAATGGGCACATTTTCCAAGTTTATGTGACTGGGTGGCACAATGGCACTGTGGTTAGCACTGCTATGTCACAGCACCAGGGACTGGGGTTTGACTCCAGCCTCAGGCGACTGTCTATGTGGAGTTTGTACATTTTCCCCGTGTCTGCATGGGTATCCTCCCACAGTTCAAAGATGTGCAGTTTGGTGGATTGGCCAAAATAAATTGCCTATAGTGTCCAGAGATGTGGAGGTTAGGTGGATTAGCCATGAGAAATGCAGGGTTATGGGGACAGGGTAGGGGGGGTGAGTCTGGTGGGATGCTCTTCAGAAGGTTGGTGTGGCTTATGAGGAAAGATTGAGTAGACAGGGACTTTACTCACTGGAACTTAGAAGAATGACAGGGGACTTTATCGAAACATATAAAATTATAAAGGGTATAGATAAGATAGAAGCAGAGAGGTTGCTTCCACTGGTGGATGAAACTAGAACTAGGGGCAAAGCCTCAAAATAAGAGGGAGCGACTGAGTTAAGGAGGAACGTCTTCACCAAAAGGGTTCTGAATCTGTGGAATTCCATGCCCAGTGAAGCATATGAGGCTACCTCGCTGAATGTTTTTATGGCGAAGATAGATAGACTTTTGAACAGTAAAGGAATTAAGAGTTCTGGTGAGTGGGCAGGTAAGTGGAGCTGAGTCCACGAAAAGATCAGCCATGATCTCATTGAATGGCGGAGCAGGCTTGAGGGGCCAGATGGCCTACTCCTGCTGCTATTTCTTATGTTCTTATGTTCTCAGAGATTCGTGTTTTTTTCTTGAAAGGTGGTGGAAACAGACTCTTTGGATATTTTAAGGAAGAAGTAGTTGGATTCTTGCTAACTATTATGTTGAAAGTTATTGGGGATGGGTTATAATATAGAATAATCAGATCAACTAGAATCTTGTTGAATGGTGGAAGAGGCTCAAGGGACCAAGTTACTTCCTCCAGTTCCTAATTTGTATGTTTGAATATTAATCAGGTCTTCTCATCGATCAATGTGTTTTTCACATGCTAATTGATTCAAAAAATTGAGCTCCTCATTGATTTCCCAGAGGATGGAAGGTGTCGACTGCATGTGTTTGAAGTGGATCCAAAATAAAAATGCCTTTAAGTGGGGGGTTGCTCAGAGAAGCCAAAGAATGGTTGGTGAAGGAAGTGGAAGGAAGTGATACAGGGCAAGTTACACTATTCACTTTTAGTTTAAGCTCAAACACCTTTCTAGAGAGGAATAATCTAACAACACGCAAGCGCAAATGGATTTTACTGAAGATGCAGCCAGTATGAGCAACCCTCAGAAATAAGTCAGATTGACAACAAAATGCTGATGCTCCATGATTTGCAGAAATTGCAGTTCAAGAGCTTACTGATTATACCTTACAGAAACATAGAAAATAGGAATTGGCCATTTGCACCTTCGAGTCTGCTCCCCCATGCAATATGATCATGGTTAATTATCCAATTTAGTACCCTGTTCCCATTTTCTCCCCATAACCTTTGATCCCTTTAGCTCTAAGAATTATATCTAGCTCCTTCTTGAAAATATTCAGTGTTTGGCCTTAACTGCTTTCTGTTGCAAAAAATTCCATAGGCTTACCACTTTCTGGGTGAAGAAATTTTTCCTCATCTCAGTTCTAAGTGGTCTACTCCATACCTTTAAACTGTGATCCTTGGTCTGGGACTCCCTAGTTACAAAGAACATCCTTCCTGTGTTTACCCAATCTAGTCTAGTTTCGAAGCTGGAATAAGGACAAGATCAGGTTTGGTTGTTGCATAGTTTGCTGCCATCATCCACCTGGTGTGAAAGATGAGAAATGGCTTTTCGATAAGAGGGCTCACAGAATTTGTCCAGCCCTGCTGTGGCAGGAATCAGTGAAATCTGGGAGGAAAGTATAAAAGTGGGGCAAGCTTTGTCACGTAATTGTACTTCTGTTGCTTCCCCTCACCAAATGGGCTCTTAGCGCTGTTAACCGCAGCTGATGTGATATGAATATTAGGCTAACTTCCATTCCACTTTGTAGCTGGCGAACTGGAGTTGCACTACTTTGGAACAGGGTCAATTTGGGTGCTTTCTCTTATCTTGAGTTGGACGATTCACTCATTACCGACTCCTCAGTACTAAGTGCCAAGATGCACAGTTGAATTTTACTCACTAAAGCTAACTGAGATCAATGGATGATCTGTGTGAGACTGGAGAGCCTTAGACTGGTGTAATCTATCACCGTGCCCATTAGATGCTTTAGGAACCGAATGTTCAATGGACCCAGACATAGAGTACAGATCTGTGCGGCTTAAACGCAGATCCATTTTCAAAGAGCCATTTCAAATTCACAACAAAATCTATTTAGGCAGTAGGCATCACTCTCTGAAATTTATAATACAATGGAATGATTTTCTCTAAGCCATTGGTTATGATTAAAAATTTAGCCAATTGTTTCTTGTAGATTTGAGTATTTTTTTGTTATGAATATTGCAAAATATGGTTTTGGCATGTTTGTAAGTGTCTGTAATATTCATCGGAATGTACTGACTGTATCAAAGATGTACAGACTCCACCACACCTTTTGTGTTGTGAAATGCTTTATCCTCCCACAGATTTCTTTAGGCAACACAAAGTGTACTCAGGAATAAAATGAGGAAATGTTATAAGTGCATGCAGGCTCATCAGCATCTGAAAATGCAATTTGGATCTAAGCCATTGACCAGAATTGAAAGCCAACAGGTAACATTGCTTTTCAAAAGCAAAGAGTTGGGAGAAAACAACAGGTAGAATTAAAGGAAATAATCTTTACACTTAGTTTATGTAAAGAAAGCAAGGGCACAAGCTTCCAATTTAAGATCACAAAGTCTGACTTCTTCTAGCCATAGAGTCACAGAGTCATACAGTACGGAAACAGACCCTTCGGTCCAATTCATCCTTGCCGACCAGACATCCCAATCTGACCTAGGCCCATTTGACAGCATTTGGCCGATATTCCTCTCAACCCTTCCCATTCATATACTCATCCAGATGCCTTTTAATTATTGTAATTGTATCAGCCTCCACCACTTCCACTGGCAGTTGGTTACATACGTGCACCACCCTCTGTGTGAAAAAGTTACTCCTCGGGTCATTTTTAAATCTTTCCTCAATCACCTTAAAACTATGCCATCTGGTTTTGGACTCCCCCACCCTAGGAAAAAGACCTTGACTATTCACCCTACCGATGCTCCTCATGATTTTATAAACTTCTGTGCTATAAGTGTTGTCATATTGTTGAAGATCACTATCCCAGATGTTAGCTTGGAACATGTGCCTGGCTCCTTGACATACATGATACCTGCTTGAGGACATCCACTAGACATTCTTCAGCCCAGAATAGATTGGGATCTTCTCAGGATTAACACAATGGTAGGTGCTGATTACTTAGTGGTTTTAACAAACTGGTCAATCTGGGCCTTAAAAATTGATAGAAATGAATAAGCACTGGAAATTACTGAGTAAAAAAGCTTTTCATTTGTACTCATCTCAACTTTTCAATGGAATACCAATTCCAGAGGAAGTCAACATTTATATTGTATGATTGGCAAGTGAACGCTGACCAGTAGAAGCATTGTTCTAGAGAATCCACCTATTAATGCCAATTGACAGTTAACTATCAGTTTTTTTTATTTTAAATAAGGTAAGTTGACTTTGATTGATCAGGACATTGTCATGAGAAATGAATGAACAAATAGCTGTCATCTATCTTGTTGAATTCAAATGGGTACAGTGCATGTATATGGTCTTTCTGTCCACAAAAACAGGACTCTTTGGGTTATTATATGCTGCTTCCATAAAGCGCACCACACTGCTAACCTCACTGACAATTTAAATTAATTGTCAGTATTATTCTTCACATACTCAGGATCATGCAGTAACTGTTGTCCAATTGCAGAATCACAGTGAAAGTTGAACACTGTTGCGAGTTTTGCAAGCACAGACTGGTTGGGCAAAGTTGCCTGTTGTGAATAGCCAGATGGAACTGTCCTGATGATTGCAAGACAAATAAAAAAAGTTGAGAAAATGTGTCTTTTTTCAGTGATACTCAAAATCTGCAGCACCAAATGGTTATTTGTGATACGGTTTAAGTTAGCATTGGAAACTCAGTGATCTACGGGGCAACCTGGAGCTTTCCTATTTATGTGGCTGGCTCCCAACAGGACACCATCACTGTTATAACCTTTAAGGCCAACCATACTGCAATTCCCTGCATTTTGATACTGTGTGTGGCTCCTGCTGTGTGATAGCTCTGTCTGCCTTTAGGTGGAACTCCAGGACGGAGGCAGGGTACTTGGCTGTACTGCACACATAGTTTCAAGGTTGCAAGCTCCAGTGAGAGAAGCAGGAAGAATCATCTGTGCAGTGTGGTTTACCAATCATGTGGGAAGCAGAGGGCCCAGGCTGACAGATTGCAAACAAGAATGAATTTCTGGCAGAGACACAGAAAGAAATTTGGAGGGCACGAGAATCAGGTTCTGACTTGATCATGACTACCAGTTCTGGTTTGTTGTAATCTTAAAGGTTTGATCGCAAGACATCTTGCTTCCTACTCAGAGATAGTAGGAACTGCAGATGCTGGAGATAACAAAGTGTAGAGCTGGATGAACACAGCAGGCCAAGCAGCATCGGAGGAGCAGGAAAGCTGACGTTTCGGGCCTAGACCCTTCTTCAGAAATGGGGGAGGGGAAGGGGATTCTGAAATAAATAGGGAGGGAGAGGGAGGCGGATAGAAAATGGATAGAGGAGAAGATAGGTGGAGAGGAGACAGACAGGTCAAAGAGGCGGGGATGGAGCCAGTAGAGGTGAGTGTAGGTGGGGAGGTAGGGAGGAGATAGGTCAGTCCGGGGACCAGTCTTGCCCCTTGCTCAGCATTCTGATAAACAGCAAACAAAAGTATTCAACAAAAAAATGAAAAACAACATTTTATCTTACACCAGTATCCCACTGAAAAGAATAATATTTAATTCCTAGAGATTCACTATAAACCTGGATTAATTGGCAACTCCAAGTGTTCGAGAGAAGAGAGAAAGACAATTTGAAAGAAAATATGATTACGTTTTTTTGGTTCAATTAGCAATTGGATAAATGGCATACCCTGCTGCAGTCTAATGATACTCTCTTTTGCCAGAAATGAGATGTACAATGACCTTGTTTTGATGGCTGCAGGGATCGACAGTTTTGGTGGCTGCTTGTGCACTGCCACTCAATTTTCTCACTCTGCCTCTGAGTAACACAGTGTAGCACCATGGGCAGGTGTGATTGGGTAACAGCAGCTCCAGGACGTCAGTAAGAGACATTCTCAAAATGAGTGAAATGATCTAAAAATGTTTCACAGCGACTAAACAGGATTTTCTCCCTGGGTTTTTGAACCATGCTGTCAGGTTCACATGGGGGTCAAAAGCCCACAAATTTCGACAAGTTGGCCAATGAAGGATGGCAGAGCGGCTTTTTGGGATGTGTGGGATTATTTTGCTCCACATGGTGGTTTTCAGCTGCTACTGAACCCATATAGCAGAAAGGGTCTGTGGTCCTGCCTTGGGTACTACTTCCTGGTCTCCCTGATGGTCATCTCCAAGCAACTAAACTGTCCACCAGTTGAAGAATCCCAGGCAGCTTCCCTCAAATGGCTGAGGGGTGTTATTGTTGGACTATTAATCCAGAGACCCAGGTCTGTTCAGGGGGCACAGGCTCGAATCCCACCATGGCAGATTGGAGTATTTGAACTCAGCAAAAAATCTGGAATTAAATATCTAATGATGACCACAAATCCATTGCTAATTGTCGTGAAAAACCCATCTGGTTCTCTAATGTCCTTTATGGAAGGAAGCTGCCATCCTTCCCTGGTCTGGCCTACATGTGACTCCAGACCCACGGCAATGTGATTGACTCTAACTGCCCTCTGGGCAATTAGGGATAGGCTATTAAAGCTGACCTAGCAAGTGACAGCCTCATCCTGTGAACAAATTAAGAAAAAGGCTACCCAACACTTGCAGATAGGTAGTACTGCCATTACTGCTTCCCCCACTACTACCTATCTCAGGGAAAATGGCATGGGGCAGTATGGATCTAGCGCATTGGCACATCAGCTGGTGGCATGTAATTCTCTACCTGTTCTTCCATGAGGGCTCACAAATCAACTCCGTTATTTCTGATTCCAGTCAAGCACGTAGGCAGCTTGGCAGCTGTTCCCTATTCCAGCTTTGCCTGTTTCATCCAATCGCTAATTTGGTTAGTGTAGCGACTAGCAAAATGAGGTCAGGACTTTGTCCTGAGAGAGACCGATTTGCGTGACTGCCAGGAATCCCATTTCACAATGAGTAAAATCATACGTCTTCTGCTTTATCTGCTCTGTTACAAAGACCACATCAGAATCGTTTACCCACGTGCTTTCATATGAGCAGCAGTTCTACTTTAAAGGAATGATAGAAATTTGATATTATAGCTCAAAACGAAACTACAACAATTTATTTTAAAACTAGTGGTAATGCCACTCTTACAAGTTTCAATCAACTGTAGCTAGTTTCTCAGGATTAGAGGCATTAATAACAAGCAGAAATTAATCTCATACTCCTGATGTGCCAAGTTGACTCACATCCTGATACCTACTAGTGGCGTAATGTTAAAAATCATACCCACTCTTTTTGATTCCAGTCAGGCATGTAACTTGGTAGCACTGTCTAACAGCCTGCTTTGCTCTGCTCCATGCATGGCTCAGTTGCTAACACTCTTGCCTTGTAGTTACAAGAGCCTAGTCTAAACTCAGCCCTATTGTTTAACTACAAAAATCAAAAGTGGAGTTCTGAGGGAGTTGTGCCCTCTCAAATGTGTAAATTTTCAAATGTGATGTTAGACTGAAGCCTCATCTAATTGTGGGTGTGAAATATCCCATGGCATTGTGCCGAAGAAGATTAGGGAAGTTACCCCTGTGTTCTGGCCAATATTTAATCCCTCAATCAACATCACAAAAAACAGATTATCTGATCATTATCAATCTGTTACTTGTGGGATTTTGCTGTGTGCTGCTGTGCTTCACGCTGGCAGAGATTACAAAAATACTTCATTGGATATAAAGCATTCTGAGATGACTAGCGTCATCAAAAGTGTGGAATACAATATACAGATTTAAAGCAGGAGTTGCCCTTTCAATCAATCCTGCCATTCAATAAAATGATGCCTGGTCTGATTGTAACCTCATTCCACATTCCGGCCTACCCCTGATCTCCTTTCATTTCCTTGATTAACAAGAAGTTATCTAGTTTAAAAATATTCTAGCACTTTGTTCCTATCACCTTTTCAGGGAGTGTAGATAGGATGGTTAAGAAGGCATTGAGCATGCTTGCCTTCATTGCTCAAACCTTTGAGTATAGGAGTTGAGGTGTCATGTTGAAATTGTACAGGACATTATTGAGGCCTCTTCTGGACCACTGTGTACAGTTTTGGTCACCCTGCTGTCGGAAAGATATTATTAAATTAGAGAGGGATCAGAAAAGATATAAGACATTGAGGTATAAGTTATAAAGATACAATGGATAGGCTGGGACTTTTTTCCCTGGTGTGTAGGAGGTAGAGTGGTGAACTTGTAGAGGTTTGTAAAATCATGAGGTGCATATATAAAGTTAATAGCAAAGGTCCTGTGGTGAGAAAGTTCAAAACTAGGGGGTGTATTTTTAGGATGAGAGGAGAAAGGTTTAAAAAGGACAGGGGGGAGATTGTTTTACACAAAGAGTGTTTTGTATGTGGAACGAATTGCCAGGAAGTGGTAGATGCAGTACAGCTACAATATTTAGAGGACATTTGGATAAGTACATGAATAGGGAGGTTTGGAGGGAAATAGGTCAAGCGCAGCAGGTATAACTAGTTTAGTTTGGGAACATGGTTGGCGTGGACAGGTTGGGCTGAAGGGTCTGTGTCCGTGTTGTTTGACTCTATGACTCTATGACTCTGACTCTATGAGAGAGCTCCAAAGTGTCACAACCAAAGAGATAGACTTTCATCTTTTTCACACAGAGGGTGGTGTGTATATGGAATGAGTTGCCAGAAGAAGTGGTGGAGGCTGGTACAGTTACAACATTTAAAAGGTATCTGGATGGGTATATGAATAGAAAGGATCAAATGCTAGCAAATGGGGCTAGATTAGTTTAGGATATCTGGCCAGCGTGGACGTGTTGGACAAAAGGGTTTGTTTCCATGCTGTAGAACTCCATGACTGTTTAAAATAAGTGACCTCTGATCTTTAACAGTGTCCTCAAGTTCTAGATTCTTCCATAAGAGATAATGTCCTCTTTATACCTATCTTACAGCGATCCCTCAGGATCTTATATGCTTCAAAAAAATTACCTCAATTTTCCAAACATAAGTGAATACAAGCACAGCCTGTCCAATCTTTCCTTATAAGGCAACCCTCTTATTCCAGGTATTAGTCTGGTAAATCTTCTGTGAACTGCCTTCAAAGCATTTTCACCCTTTATTAAATAAGGAGATCAATACTGTGCACAGTACTTTTGATGTGGTCTCACCAATGCCCTTAATAACTGAGAAATAACTTCCCTAATTTGTATTCAATTCCCCTCTCTACAGATGATAACATTCCATTAGCATTCCTAATTACTTGCTCTACCTGCACACTAATCGTTGGTGATTAATACATGAGGACACCCAGCTGCCTCTACATCTCAGAGCTCTGCAATATCTCACCATTTAGATAATATGCTTCTTTTTTATTCCTCCTACTAAAATGGACAATATCACATTTTTTCAAATTATACTCCATTTGCCAGACCTGTGCCCACTCACTTTATCCTTTTGTAGCCTCCTTATGTATTCTTCACAACTTACTTTCCTAACTAACTTCGTGTCATCAGCAAATTTGGCAATCATACCCTTTTTCCCTTCGCCAAAGTCATTAATATGAGGTGTAAACAGCTGAAGTCCCAACATTGATCCCTATGGCATACCACCAGAAAAACATTCATTTATCTCAC
The DNA here is from genome assembly GCF_021869965.1 of Rhincodon typus. Lineage (NCBI taxonomy): Eukaryota > Metazoa > Chordata > Chondrichthyes > Orectolobiformes > Rhincodontidae > Rhincodon > Rhincodon typus. The sequence continues at coordinate 46,370,691 of NC_063335.1, forward strand.
ACTCTGCTTGCTGTCAGCCAACTAATCTTCTACCCTCAGAACTGAAGAAGGGTGACCGGACCCAAAACGTTAATTCTGTTTTCTCCTTCACAGATGCTGCCAGACCTGCTGAGCTTTTCCAGCAACTTTGTTTTTGTGCCCATCATCAATATCAGTTTCTAACATTTCCCTATTATATTCCTCTCTTGTACTAATAATATCAGTAATTAACAGAACCATCCCCTCCCCAACCACCACAACCACCACATTTTCCTAGTTTCCTGTTCTGAGTGCCATGTATCTTTCAATAATCAGGTTCAAATATATGTTGTCCTGGAGCCATGTCTCTGTAATAGCTATCAGATCATACTTGTTTATTTCTTTAATTATTTCAGAGATTTATCTTTCAATTCTTCTTCCCACTCCTCTTCTTACTAAGATATGAAGGCTTAGTTAATGGTAGTCATATCATATATGAGTGGTCAATCATTGCATGTCAGCCTAAAACTGTGATATTTGGTGGGTCATTTATGCATGACTGATCAGGTCAATTGTATTCTCACCCTAGTCCATGCAGACCTCCAATCTTGCAAGTCCTAAGGTCTGCAAGATTGCTCACATTGCTGTTTTCATAAAATGGTTCAATGACCATAAGGTCAATGAAGTAGGAGACCCTGTACCCAATTCACTTTAGCCTAATGAAGCATCATGATCCTCTACAGTAGAATAGGAGGAGGCACTGGCAAGAAAAGAACTTCTTTGATACTCTTGATTTAAATTAATCTGGTTTAGGCTTTACTGCTTCCAACTAACCTGAAGATTAAGGGATATATTACAGCTAAATTTCTTACTGTACCCCAGAACATCTCAACTTTGATCCTTACTTTGTGCCACGTTAGCTGATGTCATTTGAGAGCACCACAACTAAACTTATTGTTTAGATGGGAATTCAGGATGTCAATCTGAAATCTTAGCTCCATTATCCTTTCTCTATTGGCCAGAGCTGCTGCATGTTTCTGGTAGTCGCCACTTTGAGATATCAAGCACCTACAGAATTTTACGTACTACTTTCTGTCATTATCAACTTTTGAAAAGTGCATCGGGATGGACAACCAGTAGGGACTGGATTAGAGACAACAAGGTGCAAGGCTGAATGAACACAGCAGGCCAAGCAGCATCATAGGAGCAGAAAGGCTGACGTTTCGGGCCTAGACCCTTCATCAGAAAAGGGGGAGGGGAAGGGGGTTCTGAAATAAATAGGGAGAGAGTGGGAGGCAGATAGAAGATGGAGAGAGGAGAAGATAGGTGGAGAGGAAACAAACAGGTCGAAGAGGCGGGGATGGGGCCAGTAAAGGTGAGTGTAGGTGGGGAGTTAGGGAGGGGATAGGTCAGTCCAGGGAGGACGGACAGGTCAAGGGGGCGGGATGAGGTTAGTCGGTAGGAGATGGGGGTGCGGCTTGAGGTGGGAGGAGGGGACAGATGGGAGGAAGAACAAGTTAGGGAGGCGAGGACGAGCTGGACTGGTTTTGGGATGCGGTAGGGGGAGGGGAGATTTTGAAGCTTGTGAAATCCTCACGTACCACCCCACCAACCTCCGGATCCAACGCATCATCCTCCGACACTTCCGCCATCTGCAATCCGACCCCACCACCAAAGACATCTTTCCCTCCCCACCCTCATCTGCTTTCCAGAGGGACCACTCTCTCCGTGACTCCCTTGTCCGCTCCACACTCCCCTCCAGCTCCACCACACCTGGCACTTTTCCCTGCAACCGCAGGACGTGCTACACCTGCCCCCATACCTCCTCCCTCACCCCCATCCCAGGCCCCAAGAAGACTTTCTACATCAAGCAGATGTTCACCTGCACATCTGCCAATGTGGTATACTGCATCCGCTGTACCCGGTGTGGCCTCCTCTACATTGGGAAAACCAAGCGGAGGCTCGGGGACTGCTTTGCAGAACACCTACGCTCGGTTCGCAATAAACAACTGCACCTCCCAGTCGCGAACCATTTCAACTCCCCCTCCCATTCCTCAGACGACATGTCTATCCTGGGCCTCCTGCAGTGCCACAACGATGCCACCCGAAGGTTGCAGGAACAGCAACTCATATTCCGCTTGGGAACCCTGCAGCCCAATGGTATCAATGTGGATTTCACAAGCTTCAAAATCTCCCCTCCCCCTACCGCATCCCAAAACCAGTCCAGCTCATCCCCGCCTCCCTAACCTGTTCTTCCTCCCACCTATCCCCTCCTCCCACCTCAAGCCGCACTCCCATCTCCTACCGACTAACATCATCCCGTCCCCTTGACCTGTCCGTCCTCCCTGGACTGACCTATCCCCTCCCTAACTCCCCACCTACACTCACCTTTCCTGGCCCCATCCCCGCCTCTTCGTCCTGTTTGTTTCCTCTCCACCTATCCTCTCCTCTATCCCTCTTCTATCCGCCTCCCACTCTCTCCCTATTTATTTCAAAAGCCCCTTCCCCTCCCCCTTTTCTGATGAAGGGTCTAGGCCCAAAACGTCAGCTTTTCTGCTCCTATGATGATGCTTGGCCTGCTGTGTTCATCCAGCCCTGCACCTTGTTGTCTCGGATTCTCCAGCATCTGCAGTTCCTACTATCTCTGATTCAATAGGGACTGGATTAGGTATGTTTGAGAAGCTTCCCATAGTCAAAAAGTCAGCAGCCATTCACTTATACAGAATACATACACACACACACATAAACACACACACGCACATGTACACACACACACATGTACACACACACACATGCACACACACAAACAAACACACAAACACGCACACGCAGACACATATACACACGCACACAGACACACACCATATGCGCACACACACACGCACACAAACGCATGCATGCACGCACTCACACACACAAACACACACGTACACGCACACACATGCACACACACGCACACACACAAACACACATGTACACACACACATGCACACACACACACAAACAAACACACACGTACACACACACATGCACACACACACACAAACAAACTCACACACGCACACACACACACACACACGCACGTACACATGCATGCATGAAGAAGCACCTTCAGGAGAGAAATGTGCAGAAAACTCAAAGTAAACTTCATGCAAATGGGAAAATATGACTAAAGTATGTTTAGCTCCATGAAACATTGCCACCGTTGCATTTAAAATTAACTGTGCTCATGTTTCAAAAATGCTCTGTTGAGAGATCTTTGATTGGTCAAGAAGGCAGTAAGAGAAATAGTTGCTGTATTACAGGACTTGTCACCTCGTGAGCAGAGCAGATTAGATTTGCAATTTGTATAGCCATTCACAACTCATACAAATAAACAAAATGAGTTCCAAAAAAGGGTTATTAGACCTGAAACGTTAATGCTGTTTCCTCTCCACAGATGTAGCCAGACTTCCGAGTTTCTACAACAATTTCTGCTTTTATTTGCTTTAAAAGATGTATAACATCTACTGAGTAGAAGATATTCCTGCACGACAACCTTATTTTTTTAATAATATCTTTACCGCAGAAGAATTAACTTAGGCACTTCACAGAATGAATTCTCAAATGGCAAACCAAAGAACTTTTGAAACATGCTAATCTTCCTATCTTGCTTGTACTGGCTTTTAAAGAACTATCCACCAGTCCCACTTTTTTGAACTTTCCTCACAGTTCTGCAATTTTCTTTATTTATTTTAAGTAAATATTCGCTTTTGAAAGTCACAATTGATATTGCTTTAACTACATTTCAGGCATTGTATTCCAGATTGTAATGACTGGTTGTGGTATTATCGTTAGACTGTTAAACCAGAGACCCAGATAATGTTTTTGGGACCCGGGTTTGAATCCTGCAATGGTAGATGGTGGAATTTGAATTCAATAAACATCTGCAATTAAGAATCTAACAATGATCGCGAATCCATTGTCGATTGTCAGGAAAAACCCATCTGGTTCTCTAATGTCCTTTAGGGAAGGAAACTACCATCCTTACCTGGTCTGGCCTACATGTGACTCCCAGACCCATAGGAGTGTGGTTGACTCTTAACTGCTCTCTAGGCAATTAGGGACAGGCAATAACTACTGCCTAGCTAGCGACGCCCCTCATTCCATGAATGAATAAAGATTTTGACATCCTTTCTAAACTGTGGTGATACCTAACAAGTGATTTACAAAAAGTGTTAAGAATGCCCAAAAGATTGGTTCCATGCAGCACCATCTTACAAAAACCCATTAATCTTTCAACAGTGTCTACAGATCAGAAGGTTATAAACCCACTGTTTAGAGAAGAACAGAGAAAGAAAACAGGGAATTGTTTCCTGAGATCAGTACTGGGGAAAATATGAGAATCTATTATAAATGATATTATTAATGGATTTGTAGAAAATAATTGTCTGATTAGTCGGTCAGCATGGAATAATGAAATGTTTGACAAACCTGATGGATTTCTTTGAGATTTCAATGAATAGAGTCAATAAGTGAGGGCCAGAGGATGTGGAGTGGTTGAATTTCAGAGGCTTTTGAAAAAGTTCCACACAGGAGGTTACTAAAACAAAGTTAAAGCACATGGGATTGATAGTAATATACTAGCATGGCCTGAGGATCAGTTAACAGGTAAAAGGTAGAGGTTGGAATAAGTTAATCATTCTTAGGTTGGCAGACTGTGATCAGTGGGGTAAGACTAGGATCAGCACTCGGGCCCCAGCTATTGACAATATATTGGATATGGGAGACAATTGTAATATTTCCAAGTTTGTAAACGATACAAGTATTGGTGGGAATGTGAATTGTGAGGAGGATGCAAAGAGGATTCAAGGGGATTTGGACAGCTGACTAAGTGGGCAAGAGCATGGCAAATGGAAGATAATCTGGATAAATGTGAGGTTATCCATTCAACAAGCAGTTTATTATCCAGTCACACGGAACAGTCATGGGGACCAAATTTGCACCCAATTTGCCAACGTTTTCATGCACAAGTTTGAGCAAGAGTTCTTTGATATGCAGGACCTCCAACCAATGCTATACACCAGATACATCAACGACATTTTCTTCCTTTGGACTCATGGCGAGGAATCACTGGAACGACTACATAGCAATATTAACAAGTTTCATCCCACCATCAGACTCACCATGGATTATTCTTCAGAACCAGCCTCATTCTTGGACACACGCATCTCCGTCAAGGACAGACACCTCAGTGCCTCACTCTACCGCAAACCCATGGATAACCTCACGATGCTGCACTTCTCTAGCTTCCACCCTAAACATATTAAAGAAGCCATTCCCTATGGACAAGCTCTGTGCTCAGATCAGGAGGAATGCAATGCACACTTAAAGATTTTGAAAGTCGCCCTCATAAGAACTGGATATGATGCTCAACTCATCGATTGCCAGTTCCGACGTGCCACAGCAAAAAACCGCACCGACCTCCTCAGAAGACAAACACAGGATACATCCAATAGAATATCGTTCATCGTCCAGTACTTCCCCAGAGCAGAGAGATTACGTCATGTTCTTCACAGCCTTCAACATGTCATCACTGATGATGAGCATCTCGCCAAGATCATCCCTACACCTCCACTAGTCACCTTCAAATAACAGACCATTGTTCACAGCAAACTACCCAGCCATTAGGACAACATCGACCACAACATCACACGACACTGCCATGGCAATTCTGCAAGACATGACAGGTCATTGACACGGACACTACCATCACACGTGGGAACACTACCTACCACGTGCACGGCAGATACTCATGTGACTCGGCCAATGTTGTCTATCTCATATGCTGCAGGCAAAGATGCCCCAAGGCATGGTACATTGGTGAAACCACGTGGATGCTACGACAAAGAATGAATGGATACCAGGAAACTATCGCAAGACAGGGATGTTCCCTCCCAGCGGGGGAACACTTCAGCAGTCAAGAACATTCAGCCTCTGATTTTCAGGTAAACAGCCTCCAAGGCGGACTTCGAGATTCACAACAAAACAGAATTGCCAAGCAGAAACTGATAGCCACGTTCCATACCCATGAAGATGGCCTCAAATGGGATCTTGGGTTCATGTCGTGCTACATGTGACCCCACCACACTGCTCTGTATCTGTAAAATCTTCCTCACTGTCCTGTTTTGACACCATCAACTTGATAAACTGTTATGATCTCTCTACCTCAATTAGTTTGTATAGTTTTGGGTTATTTGTGACTTTGGTTAGACCCTCGGTGTGTGACTCTTATACCTATCACGTTATTCCAGTCATTTGGTTTGTCTCCAGCACTGCCTTATTTTTAATTTTGTGTAATTATCTCTCTGCCTCATTTAATCAGATTATAGATCATCCTTTTACTTGTTATTCAGCTGTTGACATTTTACTCACATCATCTGACACTTTTGATCACCTGCAGAGACTTCTTATTCAACACTTCACTCACACCATTTGTGTGATGTTTTTATCTCTCTGCCCTTGATATATTTGCCTATAAATTATGTGACTGTGTGCTTCTCTCTCACTTCATCTGACAAAGCTCCGAAAGACTGTGATTTCAAATGAACCTGTTGGACTATTACCTGGTGTCATGTGACTTCTGATTTTAATTGTATAGAATATGGTGAGTACCTCAAGTATGGTGGGCAGTGCTGGTATCATTGTCGAAGGAAGGATATTCTTGCCATAAATAGAGTGGAGCAGCGGCTCACCACACTGATTCCAGGGATGGTAGCACCATCCTATAAAGAGAGATTGAACAGATTTAGTCTGTATTCCCTGGAGTTTAGAAGAATAAAAAGGAATCTCATATAAACTTAGAAATTCTTAAAAAGATAGACAAAGTGATGCGGAAGGGATACTTTTCCCTGCCTGTGGAGTCTAGAACTAGATGGGACAGTCTCAGGGTAAAAGGCAAGGTATTTCGAACTGAGATGAGGAGGAACAGCCACTCAATGTCGCTGAGGGAAAAAAACAATAAAAGACTGAAATAATGCCTGAAAATAAATGTGCTTGTCATACTGGAGCCCTATTTTGAAGCATGCAAGACGATTTCCATTCGCCGGTTTTACTGTTTCTTCCAATATGGGGTGTGTTGAATCTTTAGATTTATCTACCCAGAGGACTATGGAAGATCAGCCATTAAGAAAATTCAAGACAGAGATTGGTAGAATTCTAGTTACAAACGACATGAAGGGATATGGGGATATCGAGGAACAATGACATTTAAGTAGATGATCAGCTGTGACCTAGAATGGAGGAGAAGGCTTGAGGTTGAAGGGTCTATTCCTTCTCCTATGTTCAAGTAGAAGAGGGAGATGGGGAGCTAAATCGAGAACATTCACAATCACAGGGCTTTGATGGCTAAATGCACAGCCATCAGTTGTGGAGAAATATGTGGGAGATAGACTAGAGGCCAGAGTCAGAGGAAAGCAGTGTTCTCAATGGGTTTTAGAGCGAGAGGAGGTTCAGAGATAGATGGGTTACCCATCGAAGAATGAGAATTTAAAATATAAAGACTATGTACGTCAGTGAGCCCAGGAATGATGGTTAAGTTGTGGGGTAGAGAAGGGTCAGTGTGCGGGGTAGTAAGTGAAAAGTGTGGGATAACATGTGGACAGCAGAGCATTGGTTGAGAATGCAATGATGAGAGAGTAAAGCATGGAAAACTGGCAAGGAGAAAAGTAAGCAAATCATAGAATCCCTACAGTGTGGAAGCAGGCCTTTCAGTCTATTGAGTCCACACTTACCTTCTGAAGAGCACCTCAACCAGACCCAGTCCCCTACCCCATAACCCTGCATTTCCCATGGCTAAGCCACCTAGCCTACACACCCCTGGACACAATGGGCAAGTTAGTAAGGCCAATCCACCTAACCTGCACATCTTTGGGCTGTGGGAGGAAACAGAGCAGCCAGAAGAAACCCAGGCAGATACAGGAAGAATGTGCACAGAAAACTCCACACAGTCACCCAGGTGTGGAATCAAACCCAGGCCCCTGGCGCTGTGAGGTAGCAGTGCTAACCACTGAGGCACCGTGCTGTCAACTGTGGGTCAAATTTCGAACTGGGAGCAGAATCAATGCATTTTCAGTCATGACATCCCAAAACGTTTCACTTAACTGACGAGGTACTTCTGAAAGTAGTTATTGATGTCAGTGAAAAAGTTGTAGTAGTCAATTTTGCAAACTGAAAGCTCCCACAAACAATAAGGTGATAATAGCCAGTCATTCAATTTAGAGATGTCAGTTGAGGTGTAAATATTTTCCCAGCTACGAGGGAAAACTCCCTGCTCTTCTTTAAATAATTCAAGGAAACCTTTTATATTCACCTGGCGAGAACTCAGTTTAACGTTTCTTCTGAAAGACAGCACCTCCAACAGTGCAGGATGTTTTCAATACTGTACTGGAATATCAGCTGAGGGGCTGGGTTCATGAAGATTGAGACTTAAATTCACAACCTCCCAATTAAAAGGTAAGAGTGTTCTCATCAAGCTGGTACCAGAGAAGTGTGGCACGGATAGTCCTTAAGGGATGCCAATGATAGTAGGGCAAGTGTGCAAATAGAAGTCATTGCTATTGATGCTTTGGCCATAACTGGCCAGGAAAGTATAGAAGTTGGTGAGGACAGTTCCATTCTGTTGGACATAGGCAGTATCACTGTGCCAAAATCCTGCAACTTCCTCCCTTACAATACTATTAACCTACACCGAATGGATTGTAACAGTTCAAAAAAGCAGATTACTAAAACTTTCTAAATGGTTTCTAGGGATGTTTCAACAAGTGCTGATCCAGCCAGCAACACATGCATGAGAATCAGACAATATTAGAGTCATTGAGTTTTTGTAACACAGAAAGAGGCCCTTATCCATTGTGTCCATGCTGGTCATCAAACATCAATCTTTTCTGATCCCATTTTCCAGTTCTTGGCTCATAGCCTGATATGCTATGACATTTTAAGTGTTCATCTAAATAGTTCTTAAGTGTCTTGAGGGTTCCCATCTCTACGAGGCAGTCAGTTCCAGAAATCTACATCCCCCTGAGTGAAAAACATTTTCCTCAAATTCCTGCTAAACCTCTTGCTCCTTGGCTTAAAACTCTGCCACTTGGTTACTGACCCCTCCACGAAGGAGAGACGTTTCTCCCTATCTATCCTGTCTATGCCATTTAGAACTTTGTAAACCTAAATCCAATCTCCCCTCAGCCTTCTCTGGTCTGAGGAAAACTGTCCTATCCTACCTAGTCTCTCTTCTTTGCTGAATCACTCCAGCCCGGGCAACATCCTGATGAATCTCTTCTGTACCGTCTCTAGTGCAATCACATCCTTCACGTAGTGTGGTGATGAGAATTGTACATCATCCTCCAGCTGTGGCCTAACGTTATATAAAGATCCTTCGTAATTTTTCTTTTATTTGTTCATTTCTGGGATGTGGGTGTCGCTGTGCGGCCAGCATTTATTGCTCATCCCTAATTGCCCTTGAGAACGTTCTGGCGAGCTGCCTCTTTAACCGCTGTAGTTCACCTGCTGTGGGTTGACCCATAATACCATTAGGAAGGGAATTCCAAGATATTGGCCCAATGACAGTGAAGGAACAGCAATATATTTCCAAGTCAGGATGGTGAGTAGCTTGGACAGGAACTTGAAGGTGATGGTGTTCCCATATATCTGCTTTCTTTGTCCTTCTAGATGGTAGTGGTCGCGGGTTTGGAAGGTGCTGGCTGAGGATCTTTGGTGAATTTCTTGCTATTGTATTTGATGCCTTGACTAATATAGGCAACAATCCCATATGACTTCTTAACCAGAGCTAGTGAGAACTGCAGATGCTGGAGTCAGAGATAACATAGTGTGGAGCTGGAGGAACACAGCAGGCCAGCCAGCTTCAGAGGAGCAAGAAAGTTGACGTTTCGGGTCGGGACCCTTCAGAAAACTTTCCTGCTCCTCTGATGTTGCCTGACTTCTTAAATACCTTTATTTACTTGTCTTACTGCCTTCAAGGATTTAAGGACATGCACAGCAAGGCCCCTCTGATCCTCTGTACTTCCTAGGGTCCAACCTTTCATCATGTACTCCATGGCCTTGTTAGTTCTCCCAAATGCATAACTTCACAATTTTCAGGATGAAGTGCAGCCAATCTGTCCAGCCCATTTCTATTGTCCTGTAGTCTACGGCTTTCCTCCTCAACATCAATTGTCATGTCATCTGCAAACTTAGTGATCATACCTCCTACATTCATATATAAATCTGGATCTAGGATAGTATGGGCATAAATGGTCTGTTTAAATGTTTGGCAGTGTTCCCTTGATGATATTAAGCTGCCGTTCATTATGCATGCATCCTCACCCTCATATAAATTCTTGCTGAGTATGAATGGTGGTCAATTTGCGTTTTCCCTCTTCTGTCAGTTTCAGGGAAATTGGTCATACAGTTTACATTTGGAGAAAAACACCCTCGGGTCAATTATTTTGATTCAGAGAATGACCGGGTGAGATTAACTGCCTTTACATTTCACGCCTTCAATCAGGTATGAAATGCAACAAATTTAAACTTGCATGCTGCACCCCTGTGGGACATAATGAAATTAAGTTGACCAGTGAAAATCTCCTAGTTTGTTGTTGCTGAAGTAAATGAGCAATACATTTTATTGACAGTTCCTAAAAGGAGGCCATCAAAGCCCTTTGAGGCATTTGTCATGTAACTAGGATCTTTAACAGGGGATTAATGGGACGGATTGCAGGATAAAAAGGCACAGTGTCACTGTATGTTGCATTTATAACCCCAGAGATCACATTCAGTCAGTAGAATGATGGCCTAAACTGATGTGAACTTCAAAACAGTTAATGCAACAACTTTACTGTAAACAAAGTTGCAAAGAATTCCAATCAGTCATTGATGTCAACTACATATGAAACTCTGCATACTGAATTAAAAAAACCCTGCTTGTAGAATGCATCAAAGAATGAATGAATCATCTGGTTCCTGCAGGTGGTACCTGGGAAAAGGACTTCTTGAAACTGCTGTATGGGTTTCCAAATTCTAGTTTGTCTCTGCTCACACAGCACAGTGACAGCAGTGGTTCAATTCCCGATGGGTGCTGAGCCAGTCTGACACAGTGGTCTAAAGACCTCACAATCAGCTTCAATATACCTGGGTTGGAAATACTGAGTGGTTGTGGGAAAGGGATGAATAGATTTGACAAGGAATAAAATATAACACAAATAAATACACAATCCTCATGTAGATACTGTACTGTGAGTTTACATCCTTTTAACCATTGAATTGGAGTAATTTCCAGACTAAATTCACCTGTTAGGATTTGAAAGATTTCTGTTTCAATTTCTATAGTCCCAGATTGCTTAATAAAATCAGACTCAGCAGGTCTGTGGAGACAAAGTTTTGAAGAAGGGTCACTGGACCCAAAATGTTGACTCTGTTTTCTCGCCACAGATGCTACCGGACCTGCTGAATTTCTCCAGAATTTCTGTTTCTGAGACAAAACCAATTTTTTGAGTCTGATTCGTCAAACAGTACTTTCTGTTTTTATTTTTGACCTCCAGCATCAGCAGTACTTTGCTTTTATATTATTGTCCAGGATTACTTCTTGCAAGTGAAGGTAACTGTTATCAAGCAGTGAGGAGAATGTGCCAGACTGTGCTCAGCACCCATTGGGCAGAAAGAAACCTTTCAGCAGCAGGACATATCTGCTCAGGATTTTCAGAGAGAATTTACCCAGTTCCGAGGAAGAAAATCCTATTTGACTTAAAACAAGATTATCATCTCAGAAAGTCTCTGGCCTGCTGAGGAATTCCTAACATCTTCAGGTTGTATTTCAAATTTTCAGCATTCACAGTATCTTACTTTTCTTTCAAGAATCCTCATAGCTGAGGCTCTTACAGAAGGGTAATTTGTGTGTTTACATGCAATATGCTACCATATCTGTTATGAATATATTTCCTATACCCTGATCCATTGCAGTTCTCAACTGAATCTTCTGCAGCAAAAGCTGTGTGCATCCTTACTCTCAGCAGCGTTCGAACACTCCCCTGTACTGGCTGCAACACGCCTATGATTCAAGCTCTGGTCTATCCTCTAAAATACATGCAGTGTCCATATCTGAGCTAATGTCTGCAAGTGCGAAATCAAGTGACTGCATGTCCTCATCACCGCTGTCCTTTTGGTTTCGGCCACTGCCTGGCCAAATTGTGTTTCTTGGATGCACAAAAGGACAAAGGTACAATTAAAAGATTGTACAATGTGTCTGGGGCAGTATGAAGTGCTTGCTAGCACAATCCACAGTTTGTAACTCTGAAGAAAATGTAAGATTAGGAGGAAGTGGCGTTTTGAGAAGGAGAATTAGATTGGAACATATCATCATCTTCAATGCTTTGAACCCCCTACACGCTCCACAATGGTGATCCCAATCCTAGCCATGTCTATACATGAGATAGTAAGAACTGCCGATGCTGGAGTCAGACATAACACAGTGTGGAGCTGGAGGAGCACAGCAGGCCAGGCAGCATCAGAGGTGCAGGAAAGCAGACGTTTCAGATCGGGACAACTTCTTCATTTCCGAAGAGGGGTCCCGACCTGAAACATCAACTTTCCTGCTCCTCTGCTGCCTGGTTTGCTGTGTTCATCCAGCTCTAGACTGTGTTATCTATGTCTCGACATGATGCAGTTGCACCTTTTCCCATTGTTCCTGCTGCCTCTGATGGTGAACCATCTTGTACTGCTGGTGATAGGGAAGTCTGCAAGGTTGGTATAATCTGTTTGGGTGATGTGGGTGTCATAGTTCAATAGTAGACTGAGTGTGTAAAATGTGAGATGTGGGTTTGAGGCTTGTGACATTGCAGAGTGTGTGAATATGAGGGGCATGTTAGGTATGAATCCTGATTGAAATTGTTGGTAGTTGAGTGATGGGAATGTGGTGAATTGAGCAGTGGTTAAGGCTACAGACATAATTAATAGCATATAGCATTTGAAGATGGATTCATTGATCTTGACCATTTGTGTGAAGTGATTGAATTTCTTGCAGAACTGCACTCAGATCTTCAGAGCTGGACTCCCAGTGGCCAGGTTTTCTCTCTGCCTTTTGACAATTCTTCGGCAGAGCCTCCTCTCTGTCCTTCAACCTCCTCCACAAAGACTTCCAGCAGCATACGAAAACCTTTGTTTCTGCTCCCTCCCATGATCAGCTATTCTGTCTTTCCCGGGTCGATTCAGCTCACACACAGTTCTCAGCATTTTCTCCAGCCAAGATGCACCTCCTCTTTCTTTGCAAGGTCCAGGCTAACTTCAAGTTGATATAGACAAGTGCCTTTGAGTTTCCTGGTACAAGCAAAATTCGTGTAACTATGTAGATCATGCACAAATGCTGTTTGCTTGCATTGCATGAACGGCATGTGTTAATTGCACTGTTGAGACTCTCCTTGCCTATACAATTTCAGGGTCAATCCAGTTCTACTTCCATTAATATCAAACATTTTTACACAGTGAGTGGTTTCGGTCTGGAATGCACCTGCTGGAAGTGTGGCGGAGCCAGGTTCAAACAAGACATTTAAGAGGGCATTAGATGATTATTTAATTAGAAATATTGTGCAGGGTTATGGTGAAGGTGCAGGAGATTGGCACTAAGTCAGAATGTCCAGACAGCTGGTGTGGACACAATGGACTGAATGGTCTCCTTCTGCACCATGACAATTCACTGAAATTCTGTGAAAGACCAGAAACATAACCTGTCCCCTTGCGGAGGTGAATAGATTGGCTTGTCTTCAATTGTTTTTCAGGCTATAGTAAAACCTTCAATGGAATTCATTTCACCCAGCAAGAGCTCAGTTAGGATTTATAATTATGCGCTGGACAGAATGTCACACAACCTTAGTTTGAACTGGGTGGGGTGGGGGCGTGGGCTGCAGAGATAAATGGAAGACTAACTTGCTTCAAAGCTCCCTTCCATTCAACATTTCTTGCTCAAAGGGCAAGAATTCAGGTGGACCCAAGGTCTGGCCTAAAAGTTCTCTCTGCCCTGGACAATGTATTGAACCCAAAGCCCTCTCTAGCCTTGGAGGTTGGAGTGTTCAATTGTTTAACTTCCTTCCACGTGCCTTCTGCAATGTTGGTACAAGTCCTGTACTGACTGGGGTTGCAGAAAATATCCACAACCAGATCACCAGAGGACATCCAATGTTTGCCTCTAAGAGCACACTAGCCGAGGTATCATTTTCAACCCTCAATGGACATTTCCCTGCCAGTTAATCACCTGACCTCCCTCTGTAAATCTGATCAAATCTGGTCCTTTCCGACCATCACCAATAAGCAAGAAAATGAAGTGGTCAAATGCATTTGTCGATGTTGATATGGTTTTTCTCCTCGGCTGCTCACAACAGAGAGATCCCAGGCAGTTGGCATTATGTAGCATTACCTCATCAAAGCGTCATGTAAATGGACTATATTTGAATATTACCAGAGGTGCCAGGGCTACTAAAAGACAGTACTGTGAATACCAACACAAAACCAAAGCCTGAATGTCACTCCAATGAGCAGCAAGTTTCTAAACCATTGAATTGAACATCATCCCCAATAAATACAAAGCCACAAGTCTAAAACTGAACATGGCAAATGGGAGAAAATCAAATCAGACTCAAAAGCTTAAAATTCATCTTTGCTTAAATTACTGACTAATTTTAGTGCTGGTGTGTGGCTGATCTCTAATGAATGTTGGCTACAAGCTAATTAAATCATGTTGTTATCACTTTGCAATTTAATTAGCTCTCTGTCCCCTAATCAAGTCTGCTTAATGGCAGACTCTAGACTCATCTACAGTGATTATTATCAGATAATGATATCACCTCAGGACAGGGCACTGTCTGTCATGCGAGAAAAGTACTGGAGGTGTTTGAAATCTAAAATAAAAAGAGAAAATGTTTGTATTACTCAGCAGATCAGGCAGTATCTGTCCACAGAATTCTGCCTGTCTATAATAGACCATTGTCCTACTTCGCCTTAGATTCAATATACTTGTAAAATGTTATTAATTTAAAGATAATTGTTTTTTTAAATACATTTACCTCAACATGAGCCAGCATGAAATTGTTAAAGGCAAATGTGTTTAACATGATTAAGTTTTCTGATGAAGTAACTGAGAGCATTGATGAGCATTATATGTAGTGGTTTGATGGTACATTGACTTTGAAAAGACATTTGCTAAACTACCACATAACAAGCTTGCCAGCAAAATTGAAGTCCCACTTTGAAGACTAAAAGAGTGAGTGATAGTACGGGATATGTAGTTTGCCGAATGACAAGGAACAGAAAGCAGTGGTGAAGAGCCATTTCTCAAACAGAAAGTGGATACACAGTATGGGCTCCCTTAGGGTCAGAACCGAGATGGAGTTTGACATATATTGATGACCCACAATTGTTATTGAGGACACAAATTCAAAATTTACGGATGACACAAAATTTAGAATTATGGTAAGCAGTGAGGAGGATAATGATAGAATGTAGACTGTTTGAATGGTGGTCATGTGGCAGCTGACATTTAATGAAGAAATGTGAATTGTTTTATTTTGGTCGGAAGAACAAGGAGTGATAATATAAAACAAAGGATACAATTCTAAAGGGGGTGCAGAATCAAAGCGACCTCGGACAGATGTGTACAAATTGTTGATGTTGGCACGACTGATTGTGAAAGTGATGAAAAAGATATACAGGATCCTGGGCTTTATAAATAGAGGCACAGTGTGAAAAGGCAAGGAGGTTTTGGGAAACCGTTATTAAGCATTGATTCACCCTCAACTGGGATATTCTTTACAATTCTGGATTCTGTACTTTAGATAAGATATGAAGGTATTAGGGAGGGTACAAGAATGATTTCTGAGAATGGCTCCAGGCGTAAGGTTATTCAAATTATGCAGATAGTTTGGAGAAGCTGGGCTACATTCCTTGTGGAATGTTAAGCAATTTGTAAAGATGTTCAAAATCATTAGGGGGAAGGTGGGTAGAGCAGAAAGGGAAAACTTCTTCCCATTGACAGTAAGATGGGAACTCCATGGATAGCAGTTTAAGGTGAATGGTAAAAGAATGAAAATTGACATGAGGAAAAGTTCTTTTACACAGCATGTGGTTGGGATCTAGGATGTCACATTTCTGAGTGTGGTGGAGATGGATACTATCCTGGCTTTCAAATATAAATGTGTTAATTATCTGAAGAAAAAAAATTGCAGAGATAAAGGGAAAAAGTAGGTGGAGTGGAAAGTAACCAAGTTGTTCCAGTAGATTGCCAGTACAGTCATGAAGGATTGAATGGCCTCCTTCTTTGGTGAAACCATTTTATAATACTGTGATGAGATTGGCCAGGCTTCTGATGACTCCTCACTTATAGAAAAGCCAGATTTCAAATGTCTAAATATGTGTGGTCAAACAGTCGCAGGACATTTCAGCTTCTCTGCAAAGCTCAGCTTTCAGTCAGTACTTTATCTAATGTCTCTTAGGCAGGCAGAAAATATGTAGGTAACATGAGGTATCGAATGATTTTTTTGTGCCCCTAAAAAGTGGATTTGGTGAATCATATATCAGGAATGCCCCAGTTTGAGACATGAACCTAGATTTTCCTATACCCTATTTTCAACCGTGATCAGACATGGGTGGCAGTGGATAGGAAACTAATGGGGAGACACGCTGGGATGACTGCTTCATGCATACTTGCCTCTGGAGACTTTCCTGGGGTCAGATTGAGAACCAATGGGACTGATGTATAGAAGGAGCTGTGAAACTGAGTAGCTAATAAATTCTATCCACACAGAAGTGTGTCTTGATTTCTGTCTCTGCAATTGGCTTGAGCAATTTCACATGAGCAGGAGCGGAGTTACATTACTAAAGCTGAAGATTAAAAACTAAGAGTTCTTTCCAGACAGAAGATTGTCATTGGGCTATTTTCTTTGTTTGTGGGATGTGGACACTTTTACTTAGGCCAGCATTTGTAGCCCATCCCTAAATGCCCTTGAACTGAATGGCTTTTTAGGCCATTTCAGAAAGCAACATGTGGGCTAGACTAGGTGCAAACAGCAGATTTCCTTTCTGAAAATACATTTGTGAACCATGTAGGCTTTTCTACGAGAATCACTAGTTGTTAGGTGATCATGGTTAGGGAAAATTATAATTCCAGATTTTTAAAATTGACTCCATATTTCACCATTGACTATGATGGGATTGAATCCATGCTCCCCCCTCCCCAAAGCATTAGCCTGGTATTCTGGGCTACTAGTCAAGTGATGTTGTCACTGTGCCACTGCCTCCTCATACTCTTTTGAGCAGAGTGGCAGAAACCAAAGGTGAGGGGATCTGATTTCCTACAGTTTTGAAGAAGGGTCATGGACTCGAAACACAAACTCTGCTTTTTCCGCACAGATGCTGCCAGAGCATCTCTGAGTTTCTCTGGCAATTTCTGTTTTTGTTTCTGATTTCCTACAGATATTCCATGAAGCTGAACCTTATAGTCAATGGGAAAATACGGAAAATCGATGCGGACAAGTTATATCCTTATCAAAGAAATAAGGTGTGGCCTCTGAGCTGATAATTCAGTGCGGATGTTCACTGATGATTGCACAAGGTTCAGCCCCTTTTCAACTCCTCACATGTTGAAGGAGTCCATGTCCAAATGCAGCAAGACAAGTATTTTTCACAACACATAAATGGCAGGCAAACACCATCTCCAACAAGAGAGATAATAATCATTGTTCCTCGACATTTAATGGTGTTACCATCACTGAATCCCACACTCTCATATTCTTGGGTTACCATTGACTAGATACTCAACTGGACCCTCTACATAAACACAGTGGCTACAAGAGCAGGTCAGGGGCTAGGAACACTGCAGCGCGTAACTCACCTCCTGATGCCCCAAAGCCTGTCAAGCACCTAAAAGGCACAAGTCAGGAGTGTGATAGAATACTCCCCACTTGCCTGTATAAGTGCAGCTCCAACAATGCTCAAGAAGCTCGTCACCCTTACATTACAATATGTAGGAATAAAATTAGGCCATTCGGCCCTTCGAGTCTGCTCTGCCATTCAATGACTTCATGTGTGATCTGATACTTCTCAACTCCATTTTTCTGCCTTTTTCCCATAAAACTTGATTCCGTCACTGATTAAAAATCTGTCTATCTCAGCCTTACTTGAATATACGTAATTACCCAACTTTGACAGCCCTCTGTTATAAAAACATTTCCACAGATTCACTGGTCTCTGAGAGAAAAGAAATCTTTCTCATCTCTTTCTTAAATGGGCAACCCTTATCCTGAGACTATGCCCTGGTCCTAGCCCCTTCTACAAGGGGAAACAACCTCTCCAAATATACCTAATCAAGGTCCCTAAGAATCTTATTTGACACCATTCAGGAAAAAGTAGCTCACTCGATTGTCACCACATCAACATTCACTCCCTAAACCACTGACATTCAGTAACAGCAGTGTGTACCATCTAATAAGGTGCATTGCAGAATTTTACCTAGGCTCCTGAGGCAGCACCTTCCACATTCATGACCACTTCCATCTAGCAGAACAAGCAGATACATGGGAACACCACCACCTGCAAGTTCCCCTCCAACCCACACATCATTCTTACTTGGAAATATATCGTTATGTCTTGACTGTTGCTAGGTCAAAATTGTGGAACTCCCTCCCTAATGGCATTGTGGATCTACCTCCAGCACATGTACTGCAGGGGTTCAAGAAGTCAGCCCACCATCACCTTCTCAAGGGCAACTGGGGATGGGAAATAAATGCTGTCTCAGACAGTGATGGCCACATTCTGGGCAAAATTTATAGGAAAGATCATCTGTTAATTACATATAAGGTATTGGGAACTGTTCCAGAAGAATGATTCCCAGGAATGTCTTGGTATGGTCAATTGGTGTTTTAAATGTGACTTTAAATACCATCATACAATGAATTCTCCTAAACATTATACCAAACTTTTAGAAATTGTGCACAACATTGAGGTTTTGAAGGGAATGGTGGTGATACTGATCAAGCAGTGGAAATTGTGCTTCAGTACAGTAATAATAAAAGACTAAGTCAATTGTGCTGTGTTGGACAGTAGATGCACATCTAAAGTGTGCGGAGTAGATTCTTCAAATGTTACCTAGATTCTTTAAATAAGAGCAACTGAATTAAGGTTAAGGGTTTTGTGCATGCTACCTGCTTCAGGTAAATTACTCAGTAAAAGAGCTGGCATAAACCACTTTATCAGCACGATCATAATGTCAAGTGAAATGTCCTTACTAATGAGCAAGTCATCAATGAAATTGCTTTTGCAAAGTCAGTGGATTTACAGTTTATGCAATCGAGGAATTATTGTGTTCCTTTAACAAGACTTAATGTCTCTAATCAAAATATTATTGGTGTCAGGAGATAGAAGTTTGAAGGGAAAAGGGTTGATTATGTAAAGCTAATGTGTGGTTGCCCGCCCAGCTTATCACAGGCTAAACACCTGCGAAATGATGCAGGAGTAAGTGACAATAGGTAGACTAAACTCATAGAAGAGACCAGTGATAAGTAAAAAAAGTATGGGAGGACACTATCACAACTCATAGAAAGTCTTCCATTAGCATGATACTTTAGCAAAGATGCATCAATGGTCTTGGAGGTATGGGATAAAGAAAAAAAAAAAATTGATCTTGCACTTTGTAGAAATGGCTACCAGATTTGGTCAATCTTAATGAAATATAGTGAAAAGAAAGAGTAATGATGGGCAAGGTAGTGTAGAA
Source organism: Rhincodon typus (assembly GCF_021869965.1). Taxonomy (NCBI): domain Eukaryota; kingdom Metazoa; phylum Chordata; class Chondrichthyes; order Orectolobiformes; family Rhincodontidae; genus Rhincodon; species Rhincodon typus. The sequence goes on from NC_063335.1 coordinate 46,390,432, forward strand.
ATGCATAGGGATTGGACTGGGGGCCACTGGATGAATTACTGATAATGGGGGAGGGTGGGTAGTAGAGTGGAGGATTTGCCAATGATGAATTTAGGGATATGTGTGAGAATATGAACATTGTGGTAATAAACAGAATTGTGGAAAAACCCTTAGTCATGGACTGTGTGAAATAAATTACACAATAATTGATAAGAGGCTTCAGAAAATCTTAGCAGCCACATCAAGTTACAAATTAACATCTGCCCTGGCATGGACAGTCCTTATGAAGAGCTCATGGCAAGTAGAGGTGCAGGAGATATCAATTTGGTTTTGGGAGAAATCCAAATATTCCTTAGCTACCGAAACATGTTAGTTTGAGGAGTTACATAAACTTTAAAAATATGTTTGTTTAGGCTGCTTTGTGATTAAACTGTATTGTAATTTAAAGAAAGAAGAAAATAAGGAAATGAAGAAAGAACTGCAGATGCTGAGAAGAAAGCAGAGTTAACATTTCAACTTATATGAACAGGAAGGGTTTGGGAGATATGGGCCAAATGCTGACAAATAAGACTAGATTGATGTAAAATATCTGGTTGGCATGGACAAATTGGACCGAAGAGTCTATTTCCATGTTGTACATGTCTATGACTCTCCTTGACTCTATGACTTCAGTGACTTCATCACAAGACTCATCATTTCATGAAGGAAACATGCAAGGTTCATTATATTATATGGAATATGAAAAGAAAAACATCATTGTGCTATTAGTTAGTGGTATTTTGTACCTGCCCTAATTTCTCCTCAAACAGTTTGGTGTTGAGTTCTGCTCCTGAGAAGCATATTAGGGTGTTTTATCCTGTTAAAGTTCTTATCATGACAAAATGTTGTTGTTGATGAACTAGACAACAGGGTAATTACTCATCTGAAAGATCATTGTTCTAATAAAACTGGTACTTAATTCTTTCCATTTTCAGACCAAATTAGAGTGTTTGTTTCACAATTGTAGAATGAATTAAAGGATGACTGCACAGTCTACCACATTTCTCAGGGAACAGTGTGTAGGTGTGAGTGCTGACATATCAGGTACTTTCCCCAATGTGCACTGATAAGAGTTGGTATCAACAGTAGTCTACTGTGCCCATGGGTTGGGGAGTAGAAAGTATCAGCTGGGTTTCCCAATCCCTATCACCATTTTGTTTCCCCTGTTGAGACACTGCGTTCAAGATGTAGAAAGTGAAATAAACTGGACCAGGTTGTGTTAAGAACTTAAGAAATAGGAAAAGGATTACTGCGATTCAGCATACTGCCAGGATTACTACCAGCTCTACCATTTAATCTGATCATTGTTAATATTCTACGTAAAATCCACTTTCTCATGCTATCCATATATCACTTTTACTGTCCAGGAACTTATCAATCTTAGCCCATGCACTAATTGTCACTGGCATCGGTCATCTGAGGGCAACAGATGCCAATGGAACTGTTCAAACTATGCTCACAACATGACCTCCTCCACAAGGAGGACATGAAATGGAGACTGGCTTTTTGGAACACTTCCACTAAGTCCGCGTGCATGGTTCTGGTTCCCTGTCATTTTAACTCTCCACCAGACCCCTAGTTTGTTAAAGTTATAAATTGACCTGTTTTGGCCTCTACTACCACATTCCAAATATCCACAGAAGCCCATTAAACAATCAACTTGGGAATACAACATTTTTGGAAAACATGTCTAAACTTTAAAGTTTGTTCCATATTTAAGACAAGATTATTATTTACAAACAACATCAGGACAATGGAAGATTTTGATTCCAGTGACTGCATTTGATTCACATTATAGAGAAGGATTAAAGAAAAGAAATTCTCTTCTAGAGTTTTATCAGCTATCTACTAAACTTTGCCTCGCAGGACCTGCACGTGTCTAAAAACTTTGAAATCTCCAACTTCTTCCAAATCTAACAGAAAAAATAAGCATAATTGAAATATTCACGGTGACTCTATCTACAAAAGACAATCCTTAAAACCTAGCTCTTTGAACTAATATCACCATACGTAGCTCAGAGTCATATTTTGTTTTATAATGCGGCTGTGAAGCACAATGCGATATTGCACTAAACTTTACAATACCATCTTGGGAAAAGCAGCCTGCCTGATTGTTACCCCATCCATCAGTGCTGCATAGCAGCAGCAGTGTGAACCAACTCCAAGATGCCTTGCTGCAACTCACTGAGATTCCATAGACAGCAACTTCCAAACCCATGACTTCTACCACATGGAAGAACAATGACAGCAGACGCAAGGGAACACCACCACCTGCAAATTCCCCTCTAAATCACATGCCATCCTGATTTGGAAAAATATCTCCATCCCTTCACTGTTGCTGTGTCAAAGCACTGGAACAGCCTTACAAACAGCAATGTACCTTAAGGACTGCAGCAGTTTAAGGAAGTGGCTCACCATCACCTTCTCCAGGGCAATTGGGAATGGGTAACAGGGCAGCTAAGTCAAAATGAAACGTTCTGAAATTGGATACAGTAGAGCCTGTCAGCACCTGTAGATGGTAATGTTTTCGGTTTAGACCTATCTTTACAACAGCACACAAACATTAACAGGTAATTTCCCTTCACAATTTCTGATGGCTTTATTTTCAGGATTTTCAATTTTTACCTGAGCAAGAAAAATTCCAGCAATGATAAGAATGAAGAGGAATAAAAGGAGAAAAAAGCTAAGAGGAAATTTAATTTCATTTCAGATTCTGCTAGAAGACATACTATGACCTATCTCCAGAAACAGTAGAATTTTGTCTTTTTTTGGCAACTGATTGTTTCCTTATTTCACACAAATATGAATATGAAAGTTCCATATTTTACGTCTTCTGTGATATTTCAATAATATATTGTGCTTCTTAGCAGCATATGTATAAATCCCCGTTTTCCCCACTTTCTTGATCGTATAAGACAATGGTGGAAATGCACCACAGAATGAAAAATAAAACACAGGTAAATTTTTTAGGTGCATCTATCACTTGCACAGTGGTTGTAAGCTGTTTCTATTACGTTCTGACAAAATGATGCTGGGTGCAACTTTTGACTTTAGTTTTCAGGTTTAGAGCGTTTTAATAATTTTCTACTGTGCAGTGTTGAGAGACAGCATTCTAAAAAGCACTGTTTCCTGAATTCATTTAGAGACCAGGAATATTCCTTAAAACTGGTTGCTCTTTAGGGCTCAAAATCCATCACACAGACAGGTTTGAGGGGTTGATTGGCCTAGTTCCTGCTAATAAATTGTGCAACAAATGGAAGCCTGATGATTTTGAAAATAAAAATCAATTTGTAGTGGGCTTCTCCAACAAATAATTGGCTGATTCAGGCTTGGTTTTCAGTCTTTGGGTGCACAGGACCAATTCCAGGGTTACGTTAGTTTGCTTTCCTGTCCCTAGGTACTTCAGATTTCCACCAGCTGCAATGTTTTGTACCCAATTATCAGTTGAGAGTTATGCTTCCTACGCTAATAATTTTCATGAGATATGATAGAATTTTACTTCATCTCGTTGCAAATGTATGAAAGTCATTCCAAAGTGGATTGGATAGGAAGGAGGGAGGGGAGGTCAGAGGGGTGACTGTAACTGTCATTTTGGTCATAAAATTAATATACAAGAATGTGGGATGCAGTGGTGTATTGGCAATATCACAGGGCTAGGAAGCCATAGACCCACGCTACTGCTCTGAGGAACATGAGTTTGAATCTCACCATGCCAGACAGTGAAATTTGAATTCCATAAAAATCCAGAATTAAAAGCTGTTGGTTATCAAAGAAAAACATCTGGTTGCCTAATGTCCTTTAGGAAAGGTAATCTTACTTAGACTCATTTATACATAACTCCAATCTCACAGCAATGTCCTTGACTCCTAAGTGTCCCTCTGAAATGGCCCAACAAAACAATGCAGTTGAAGGGGCAATTAGGGGCAGGCAACAATTTATGGCTTAGACAGTGACACCCCATATCTCCAAAACAGATGTTTAAAAAGTATAAATGCCCTCTAAACCTAAAATTTTAAAGTCAAAAGTTGTACCCAGCATCATTTAGTCAGAATGTAAACGCTTAGCTGGATGAAAAAAATGCGGGATCAGACATAATATCGGCAGTAAAAGTCATCTTATAAACATTTGTTGAAGGTTTAGTCATGCAGTTATGATTTTGGCTGTGTCAATGTTTGGTAAAGGACAGCAGAAAGAATTTTGTAAAGTTACAGCACACCTACATTATATGAAGAGATTAGCGAATGGCATTTGCCTGATACTGCAAATCAAAAAGCGGGCAGTCGTCAGGATCCAAGAGATGAATTGATAGGTAACTGGGCACTGCTCCCACAATTCAACCTTTATGGTACTTATTGCAAACAAGGCAATGAATAGCCCCATTGTAAGTTAAAGTCAGGTTTCAGCAGCAGAGGGCGCGTTTAAACCATTTTAGTCGAGCAGATTTTTAAAAAATCTATTGACCAGTTGTTGCTGATGGGATTCACATTCAACAATATCCATTTGTTTCTTGAAGTCCATCAACTGCGGAAAGTCGGAGTAAAAACACGGTATTCATTACACAGGTTCCACATGGGCAATCCAGCAGCTCATCCAATTCAATCAATTATACGACGAAAGTTAGTTTTACAATCCATACAATTATTGGGACTTTCCCCCTTCAATTTTGTTTCATGCGTTGCACCATATTTGAACATGTTTCACTGAGACCTGATAATGCTGACATTGTCAGGAATATGTGCACAAAAAGGTTATTTAAAGAACAAGGAAATATTCCATGTTTTTTGGAGAAAAGGCAATTCAACACTAATTAAGAAAGAATAAGATAATTAAGAAATGAAACAATAAAGTCTACATAGAAAATGGTTAAATTATCGATCATGAGCAGAAAAAAAATCATGTCGTGACATAGTTCGTTCAAAAAAATCAGAAATTTAAATAAGTGTAGACAATTTACCAAACACATATTTGCACTTTGAAAAGGTTTAGTTTCATAATTATAATTGACTACATACGATAAATAAATCCATAGGTTTTTGTTGTGTCTATCACCCGCTTAATGGCAGAAATAAATGGGTTTGTACTTGGTTCAAATATTCGTTTATTTGAGTTCGTTGAGTAGGCAAAATCGCGGGAAATTCAACTGATACCTTTACCTCAGGTTTTGTTTTTGAAAACACAGGGGTTTTTTTTGTTCTTCATACTGTCAGATTTCCACACATTTGTGTCACTGACGTGGCTCTTACTTGTATTACTACATAACAGTTCTTTGCAGTTATCTAACAAAACAATTACCGAGTAGAACCAAAGTTTCCTGCACTTCGAAACGTTAACTGTGTCTCCCTTCACAGACGCTGCCAGACCTGGTGAGTTTCTTCCAGCACTTTCTGAATTTGTTTCAGATTTTCAGCGTCCGCAGTATTTTACTTCCATTTTATAATTAACCCCCCCAAAAAAGCATCTGTGAGGATTGTCATCTTTTCGGTTTTTTTAAAAAATAATTTGTATTTATTACATTCCTTAACAGTTACATCATATTTAATAAATGTATCACCGTGCACTGGATTAGGAATGGGTCATCCGTGTTCTGATACAACAGCAATAATAACAACCGCATGGGTTAGGATAAACACTGTCGAGGATGTTTGGACAACCTCCTTCAAAAAAAGAGTTGAGACTTAAAAAAACAAAGGAAAAGACAACGGACAATGGATAGTAAAGACATCGATGAACTCCTAATGTGATTCCTTGAGTGATTACTTTAGTCCAGTCCTTTAAATAATTATCTTACCTTAAGCAATTCAAAGAAAAAATGCGATTAGTAGGAAAAAAGTCAACAGAACAGGAAAATTGGAACGTGAAATAATAAAAGGAACGTTCAATATCGATCGAATTAATTGTCAGCTTGGCAACGAATAAGTTAACTTGACTACAGCAGCGCCCTCCCTATTTCTTACTTAATAGACTAAAATCCCACAGAGAAAGTGGTCAATGTTCTCTACAGTGTATTTCTATCCAGACAAAAAATCCTGCACTGTTCTCCTCCCATCTCCTGAATAAAGAGGTGGTGTGGTTGGGGAGGGGTGTGTGTGATGTGGAGGGCTGGTGGTCGGGTAGAGGGGAAAGAGAGGGAGTTGCTGTTTTGCTACATGTTGTGAAATGTATGTTAGAGAAGAAATTGTTACAAGGGATGCGTAATTTTTTGGCGCCAAAAGTAGGTGTATGGCGCTGTGGGGGTGGGGTAAGGGGGCGGGACTTTATCAAAGCATTAAACCGGTTACACGCACTCTAGATAGGTTAAAGCACTTTAGTGTAACCAGGGTAGTGAGGATCTGACAATACAGAGGAGGCAGAGAAAGACGACTAGTATAGACAGAAGCCAGCAAACTCACTTAAGGCCATCATTGTGTCTTGTCTCCTACAGATTACAACACTAGGAGCCTCACTAGAAGAAGAAGACTGCTGCGTTGGGTGGTTTTTTTTGAAGGGGGAAGGGGATTTTACTCCGTTGCTGCTTGCGGGTGTTTTGAGTTGGTGTCGGAGAGGAGTGGAGAGGGGAGGGGGCTCTGCCAGTTCCTGGAGTCCGTGTCCCAGACGCTGCTACATTACTCCGGTAAGTGTTGCTGTTCTCGCTTGTCCCGATAAATAAATATATAAGGGAAAAAAAGACTGAACAAAGCGCCCAGCCCTAAGAAACCCAGCATTTCAGCTGTCGGAGACCGGCCGGCGTTGCTGCTTTCTGTAACCAGTGTTGCAATTTTAACTTATATAATTCCAGAAAGCTATTTTAAATAACGCAAACAAAAAGGCTGTTGTAACAGCGTGCTCTGTTTTAAAACACGAAATGTGTACTTTTACCACACAGAACCAGTAGGGGTGTTTTCCCTCCGGTTTATTAGAAGTTATTCAGACTTTGCAGTGAGCGATGTATATGGGTTTTTTTTTACAGAGCTGCGTCAACGCTAGATATTTAAAGCCCAGCGTTTGAGCTGGCAATTATAAAGGGGCTTGTATGTGTGTCAGAGAATTAAAACCCAATGCACAATTTTTCATTTGTTGCATTTGTTCTAAGGGCTGTGTCTTTTTAATTTTGAGGGGGGAAAAAGTGACAGTTTTTCCGTTTCTTATCCAGACCTCTCACCCCCGATTTGAAGATGCCCCTGACGGCTTCTGCCACTTTTTTGGGCAAGAGCTACAACTATGATTACGACTACGACTCCTTCCAGCCGGTTTTCTACGATGAAGAGGAGAATTTCTACCAGCAGCAGCTGCCGGCTCCGAGCGAGGACATCTGGAAGAAATTCGAGCTGCTGCCCACCCCGCCGCTGTCGCCAAGCCGCAGACCCAGTTTCAGCCTCTTTCCTTCCAACGCCGACCAGTTGGAGATGGTCACCGAGTTCCTGGGCGACGACCTGGTCAACCAGAGCTTCATCTGCGACGCGGACAGCGAGTCGGTGCTCAAGTCCATCATCATCCAGGACTGTATGTGGAGCGGCTTCTCGGCGGCAGCGAAGCTGGAGAAGGTGGTGAGCGAGCGGCTGGCTTCGTTGCAAGCGGCCAGGAAGGAGCCGGGAGCCCCCTGCACCTCCTCCACCCCTTCCTCCTCTTCTTCCCCACCTCCCCTGCGGACCCCATCTTGCAATACTCCCGCTTCGGCCGGGGGTGCCGTCTTAACCCCTCCCGCTGCCCCCAGCTCCTCCGCTGTCTCTGCTGCTGCAGCAACCCCCGGCCACCTAGGCATGGGGCTGGGCGCCGCTTCCAGCACCTACCTGCACGACCTCAACACTTCGGCTACCGATTGCATCGACCCCTCGGTGGTGTTCCCTTATCCGTTCGCCGAGCATAAAGTATCGCTGCCCCTCCCTCCCGGAGCCGGCAGCCCCCCTGCCACAGACACGCCGAGTGACTCCGGTAAGGAAAGTGACCTCTTAGTGTATCTACAGGGGCGCTGTATGTGGTAAATGCTTAGAACCTTTTTTTGGGGGTGTGGGTTGAAATTGGGGTGCATTGCAAAACCCACTAATTTAATTTTATGAATTTTAACACTTCGACTTGCATTCCTCAATCTTATTAATGCAAAGATTTCGTCTCTTTTAAAAAATTTTTTTTGCAACTTTTTTTTGTAAGTGCGGTGTCTTTTAAAGGTTGTGGGGGCTTTTTAAAAAGTGTGTTGAATTTAACGTTTTTTTTAAGAGGTTGCGTCGGTTACATGCTACAATGCACAGGCAGACAGAAGGGATTTTGCGCAGATTTTTTTCCTCCCTCACTCTGTCGATCGGTCATTCCGGGACAAACTGGGTGAAAGTGTAATTAGGGGGTTGGGCATTCCAGGCCGACGAGTTTGAAGAGAGGGCGTCAGCCTTTATGAAAGAGTCTTTTCACCACCCCCTCCAACCAAGCAGGGCGGGATTTAATCAACTCCCTGAGGCACTCCAGCAAGAGGCTGTCTTGGCAGGGGGAGGAAAGAGCTAGAGAAGAGAACTGGATGCGGATATATAAGACCTCCTTACGCAATATCCTTCACTGAAGAGGCTTAGGTTGAATTTAGTAATGCAAATATCAGCTGACTGGGGCCCCATTGCAAAAAGAATGCTTGGTTCAGGCTGCTGTTAAGCTTGTGTCATGAGCTCACTGTTGACTTGTATCTAATTTCTCTTCCCTTTTCCATTGCTGCTTTTCCAGAAGAAGAGCAGGAGGATGATGAGGACGAGGATGATTATGAGGAGGAAGAGGAGGATGAAGAAGAAATTGATGTGGTCACTGTGGAGAAGAGGCAGCCCTCTAACAGGAAAGCCGAGTTAAACACAAACCCAGTTAGGGTCTCCCGACCTCAGCACAGCCCTCTGGTTCTCAAGCGGTGCCACGTCTCCACTCATCAGCACAATTACGCCGCTCCCTCCCCCCAGCCTCCCACCAAGCGCCTCAAGGTGGAGAGCAGTCGAGTGCTCAAGCAGATCAGCACCAACAGCAAGGGGAAGTGCCCAAGCCCGAGGACGTCAGACTCTGAAGAGAACGACAAGAGGAGGACGCACAACGTCCTGGAGCGCCAACGGAGGAACGAGCTGAAATTGAGCTTTTTTGCTTTAAGGGATCAAATCCCGGAGGTGGCAATGAATGACAAAGCGGCCAAAGTGGTCATCCTCAAAAAGGCAACAGAACACATATTGTCAATCCAGTCAAATGAACAGAGACTGATATTGGAGAAAGAACAGTTGAGGAGGAAGCGAGAACAACTGAAACACAGGCTTGAGCAGCTGAGGAACTCTAGCAGACAGAAATATTAATCATTGGCATTTTTCTTGTTTTTCTGAACTGCCTGAAGGCATTTCTGCTTTCTAATTCTTTACAAGAAAATTCCAGGACATAGACATGCAACTTTGCTGAACTTTCTTCCTGCATGCTAATGCATCATAGACTGAAACTACACAACCATGGCCAGGCTATTCTTTGTGGTGACACTTTGATTTTGGCCAGAAATATGTGATACTGCCTCATTATATGTTAAGACTCTTTACCACATTTTTTCTGGCGGGGTGGATTTACCATGTATTAGTCTCGCCAAGTTTTAATTTACAGATATATTTGTATTTAATGCATTTATTTTTCTTAAAAAAAAGAAAATCTTATTGACAGTTTAAGTCTACACTTTTTTGTTTTAATTACCATTTTGTAAAGATTTGTATAGTTATTAAAATTCTTGTAGAAAAATTAGCAGTTTATGTAAAATCACTTGCTAAGCAGTTTTGTGATGACCTGAAATTTTGTTGCAAAGTTTCTCAGCATGTGAATCGTGCCATAAAAAATTTCATTTAATCCTTGGCTGTAATTTCTTTTACTGCATCACTTTTGTTCAACATACTGCAATTGATGTGTCACAATGTCTTTTCACTTCATGTAAGTGTATGAGTTGAAGGGGAGAGTTGGCAGGCCAATGTTATTTGCACCAAGAAATAGTTGGGCAGGAAAGAGGGAGTGATGTAAGTTCTATAATGGAAAGTATATATTTGATCTCAACCACCATTTAGTTCAGGAAAAATGATTAATTGATATAATTTACTCTTCAGTTATACCAATGTAGGAAATGTGCCAATTAATTAAGCAAGTACTATTACTTTCTTTAGTTAGGTTCTCCCACTTTATGAAATTTAACTTCATTCTTTGAACCAATGAAGTGCTGATCTACACAAAGCTTACAGAAAGGGAAACGAGGTTGGGTGTGGTTGATGGATTCTGAGAATTGAGTGGAAGGAAATTAGTTGGTCTTGTCAGCTCGAAAGCTAACAGTCAAAGTTTCACCAGAAATCTCAGCTAGCCAATAGAATGGAGTGTTCAAGATGATTTCATTGATAATCTTGCACTTTTGCCAGATAGTCCCATACAATTCTGAACATTTAACATCACTTTCAAAGAAAACAAATCCATTGTGTAGATAGTTATCCATTCTAGGGCTATGGAAATCATTGGGTATGACCACATATATGCATCCTCATAATTGGCAGTACTTGCCTCAGTGGAGCCTGAACACTAATGATTGTTATAAATAGCACATTTAAATCATCTCAGTTCTCTGCCAGTAAAATAATGTCATTTAATTTCTCTGATCTATTATATATCCACTCATATGTGTAAAACATTGGAGACAGGCATGACATCTACATTTAAGTCACACAATGAATTTCTGACTGATATACAGCAATTGAATAGGTAATAATTAAAACTTGTACAATAATGAAATAATCATAATGAATGTGCTGATATTCCAGCTTTAGTTATTTGTATTGGTTCATCAGTAATAAACAAGTAACGTTCCCATCAAAAATTCTCAAGCTCCTTAGTGCTATTCACTTCTTAAACGTTTCATACACGCTCCACATATGTGCAAAATCTGAAGGTGTTTTAGCAGTGTGGTTATTCCCATTTCAACATAGTTGCATTCATTTGGAATATGTTGGCAGATACTCTGCAGAAGGTGACTAAGATTGAATACATAGCTATTAGACACAAACTTGTCTTCACTGCCACCTCAAGGGCAATCAGGAATGGGCAATAAATACTGCTGAGACAGCAATGCTGACATCCCATGAACGAATTTTGAAGAAGCATAAAATACGCATAAATGTTGAATGGTTGCAGGTATTTAATACTGGAGAGGACGGGAGCGAGAAATGCATGAACGAGTGCAAATTCTTGGCCGCTGTGGGTTGGACAAATATTAAAAATTACTCTAGTGAAATCTAGCTTCATGCTCTGGGGAAAATTGTATGAATATTTCTAAGAGTAGAGGGGGACCGAAAATGCATTATGCACTACATGGAGAGAGGTAAGAGAATCTGCACACCCCCGCCTTCACTTCATACCCCTTGACCACCCATGCACATCTTGTAATAAGAGAGTAAGTGTTGTGGACAGGACGCAATCTTCCAGGTCCTCGGGCGGGATTCCGGCGTGCGGGTGGGTGTTTCCCCGCCGGGTCCCGTGACGTCAGTCGCTGGTGGCGCCGGGCAACGTTCCATTGACGTCGCGAAAGCGTGCGAGCACATGGAATAGTGATGGAGGAGCAGCAGCAGCTAGAAGCAAAGCAACCTCTATTTCATGGACGACTTTTACCCCAGCACCGTGAAGTGGAAAGCATTCGCAGAGCAGCAGAGGACTTATCAACAGCTGCAAGCCACCTCTTCGTCCTTTCTATTTTATGGCCATTTACGTTGGAAAGGGAGATAGGAGCTGGTTCGTAGAGGCAATTGCTATTATTCGCAACCATCTCTCTTTGCATGTTGCTTTTGTACATATATATGTGTGTGTATATATAAATTGCAACACAGCCATGCACTGTATCTGCAAAGGATGCATCGGAAGAAGTGGACCTCTGAGATGACTTGGAGCGAGGCATTGTGAGTGTCTGTTTATCAATTTATTGCTTTGGGTGGGAATCGTATGGTTGCTGCGTCCTTTTGTTCCAATAATAAAAATAATTGCAGTGGTTTACAGTGATTTGCTTCGGAGACGGGAATGCTATTTTAAATTCACATTACGGTGACTATGGGTCATGTTTAATGCGTTGTTTCAGCTCTTGATGGTAGATTAGGGTTGAATTTGTTTTGCGTTTAGGAATCTTTGTAAATCTTAGCGCCCAATATCATCCAAGTTGCAGTTTCCATCACCCAGGGCTCTCTACAGACTCCAAATTTCTAGTTGGTGCGATTTGTACTTTATTGGATTGTTGTTTTCAAACTACCAAACGCACAGGCTAAACTTTTCAAAGCCAGATTTGCTTTTAACTGCGAGAATTTTCTTTCGAACCAAATGCAGAACAGAAAATTAATATTTGATCTTCCCCCATTCCTTCATTAAATGGTGAAAGTTAGCAACCCTGGAATACTTTATGCATTGCCTGGGAAGTATTTATTGAGGTAGCAGGTTAGATTTCACCGCGCTGCAGCCGTTTGAGGAGGAAATTACATTGCAGAATTTAACCAACAAGCTGAATTGTCTAATGCAAAAAGAAGTCTTTATTCTGTGCAATTGATGGTCTTGGAGTTTATTTTTCTCCCCCCTGCTCGGAGGAGAGAAAAGCACAGGAGATGATCTATACAGTAGGCGGTGATTCTGAACTGGTATTTCCTGCATTACCTAATCCGTTATCCAGTCCCTGTCTGAGATTGGCAGCGCGGCCCGGGAGAACCTCCCACTGTTGTACCTTGCAGGGGAACTCATTTGCCATTCGATGCGATTTCAGCAAACCCCAGGGAAAGAATACGGTCTAAAACATGTTGCCTTTCCTAAAGCAAGTGACATTAAAGCGGCGTTGCAGATTTGTGAGATAGACTTCGCTGATATTTTGTTTGTACTCGAACAAAACCAAAACCCGTTGTCCTTAGCACGGAGTCAGGTGCTTATACAGCCCCGGCGTTTACCTGTATGAAAAGGTAACCGGGGAAACGGGCTTATTGTTCGTTTGCTTGAAGATGCTGTCAGGTGTTCACTTAATTTTAATGTAAATTATGTCAGTGTTGTACATTGTGCAAAATAACTTGTGCAACCAAGCATTGTTTTGGTTGTTTGTTTGGTTTTAGGTTCTTTTGGGAAGATTTCTTGATTTTATGTAGAAGGTCCCTATCTCTTGCAACCCTACACTCTTCTCTAATTCTTTATTTAATTACCTTTATTGCTGAGACACAAAATACCAGAACAAGGCAGTTATTCTGGAACTGGTTGAACCCTGACTGGCGTACTACATGCAGTTCTGGGCACCATACTGTAGAAAGGATGTGATTATACTGGAGAGGAGGTTTACCAGGATGCTGCCTGAGCTGGAAGATCTGCAACATGAGGAATGTTTGGATATGCTGGAGCTGTTTTCCATGTACCAGTGAAGGTTGAGGTGCACAGATTTGAAGGCCATAGATAAAGTGGATAGGAGGGTACTTTTTCCATTAGTAGTGGGATCAATTAGAGCATAGATTTAAAATAAGAGGTAGAAGGCCGAGGGGAGAGTTGAGAATAGATTTATTATCAAGAGTGGTGGAGCTATTGGGTTTTGGAACGCACTGTCTGAAAGAATAGTTAGTCACAAATTTGTGTAACCGTTTAAACAGTATTTAGATTATCACTTGCATTGCCATACCTTTCAGGACTATAGGAAAAAAAGCTGGAAAATGGCATTGATATTGTCAGATCTGTGCCGACATGATGGGCTGAATGGCCTCTTTCTGTGTTGTAAATGTTTGAGAATTTAATTCTGGCCTTGTGTGTTTTTGTCCCCCCTAACCATAGGTGGTCCTGCCTTCAGCTGTCTCGGCTGAAGCTCTGACGTTCTGTCTTTCTCTGCCTCCTACTTTAAGCTGATCCTTGAAATGTATCACTTTGTGCAAGTTTTTGGTCACTTTCTATGATTTCCTTCCATGTGCGGAGAAAACACATATGTAAAACATCCTTTTTTTTGTTGCTACAAATCACTGTCTTTTGATTCGGCTGAAAATGGAGACACGAGCAAGCAACTGTTAAGTCTCAGCATCACACAGCTGCAGGCAGAAACATTAAGGAAGTAGAGAAATGTGAAGCTGGATCTAGGTTGGGACTTCGATTTGTCCTTGCATTTTATTCTACAAAATTGGCTTCTCTTCTCATCCTATGAGGCAGAATTAAATGAATATGCTAAGAATCCTCATGTTTAACTGTGGTTTTCTGGAATAGTAACCACTGAATTTTAAACTGAGGATATTAGACACACTAGTTGCAGCTTATTGGAGTAATATTGTTATTCCTTTGGTTCAATTTTCTAGTCCCATGAGATTCATTGCTTCTATCAGTGAGAATTTGCTCAGTAATCCTGAGGTTGTATAACTTTGCCATATTTTTCATGGAAGGCAATTCCATCAGTGTAAAGTAGTAACTTTAAAGGTAGAATAAATGTAGATTTATGTCACGCTTTCATGAGTATTTACTGTCTACATGACAGTATTTGTAAGTCTTAAAACACTGAATGGTGAGTGAAGGATTTTTAAAGAGGAGTCACTGTTGTACAATAAGTAAAGCAACAGCAAATGTTAGCAACCTGTGAAATAAGAGCAGACGCATACCATTAAACCAGCTCAAGACTCTCCTGCCATTCAATAAGATCATTGCTGAATTTCAAATTCCACATTCCCAGCTTTCTGAGAGCCCCTGATTCCATTGCCTAACAAGAATCTGTCCACCTTTGTGTCAAAACTATTCAGTACCCTCACCTCCTAAAGTACAGAGCTCCAAAGTCAATGTGCACACAGCAAATTGCAAAACAGTGCTGTGAAAATGAATGGATTGTGTTTTTGTGTGTGAAGCTAGGATAAATGCTGGCTGTTACGCCAGAGACAACTCACTTACTCTTCAAATAGAGAGGTAGGGATCTTTTACTTTGAGTGTAAAGATAGACTGGGTTTGAGATTAATCTCTTGTCTAATAAACAACATCTCAAACAGTTCAGTGCTCCTGTAATGCTGTGCTGGAGTTCCAATCTCAGTCGTCATGCTCTGTCTTGCAGTGGTGCTTGAACCCAGAATTTTCTGTCTCAGAGGCGAGTGCTGTGTCACAGTTGCTTTGCCAATACAGAAGTTATCTGTCTTGAAGTTCAGTTTTCACCCCCACCCTCCCCATCCTGCCTTTTGTTTATGAATGTGCTGGTTGATTTAGTGTAGTTCATCAAACCTAAATCACTCTGCAGGACAGTAAGCAACTGCCCATGCCTTGTGTACATTCTTGACTACAAGTTGTCTGGCTGAGGGCATCGCAGTGAAGACGTGTTCAACTTGAATGAATTTGCCATTCCACGTGTACTTGTTGGCAGGAATTGCTGTGTTCTCTTCAAGAGCAGAGTCTGAAGTTATCCTTCCTGTCAGCCTCGGGTGCTGTGGTGTATCACTGTCCACCTGACAGCGGCTAATTCGGAGGAAGTCAGACAGTGAACCTGGGATCCATACTCACTAGTTTGATAAGAAACCTCTGAACCCAACAGGGGTGGAGATTGACCACTTTTTAAATATGGAATTTGCTCTTTTTTACATTCTGCCAATAAACACGCTCACAAATGTAACTCCTTTGCTGTACCCACTGGGTCGGGGGAGTCCAAAACTACAGGGCGTAGGTTTAAGGTGAGAGGGAAAAGATACAAAAGGGACCTAGGGGGTAACTTTCATGCAGAGGATGGTGCAAGTATGGAATGAGCTGCCAGAGGAAGTGGAGGCTGGAACGATTACAACATTTAAAAGGCATCTGGATGAGTATTTGGCCAAATGCTGGCAAATGGGCATAGATTTATATCGGATATCTGGTTGGCATGGACGAGTTGGACCAGAGGGTCTGATTCTGTGCTGTATATCTCTGTGACTCTATGTGGTATATATTTATGATCCTTGTGTGAAAATTGAGCTCTTTGTGCCTGCTTCCTATGGCAGTTACAAATTTTAATTTTGCTTTTATATATCCAGTCAGCAGCAGTGTTTCATATTGAAAGTGTTGCACCATAACCATGTTCTCTGAAATATTGGCAAGCACTTCACATGAAAGAAATTACTTTTAAGGAAGACACTAGGGCACTTTTGTACAAAAAAAAATCACTCAAATGATGTGGTGAATCTGGGTTTACTTTGAGGGAGTAATTAGTTAGGGCAGTTCCTTTTCACCTTCACAGACTATTTATAGAGTCCCCCAAATAGATAGATGGGGTGGGGGTTGTGACCCAAAAGCCTATCCAGGTCTCTCTAAAAGGCAAACACTTTCAATATTTATGCAGTGGCCAGGTGGTTTGTAAAGGGGCAGAGTGATCTGAACAAGGAATTCCAGAGATTTTACTCCTGAAGGTATAACATTTTGTTCTTGGTTTTTCATCTATCACTGCTGTGTTTCATTGCTTTGGGAACGTAATGAGCAATGGTTATTTGCTTCTGTGAATGAGGGAGAGTTAATGCTGAAACATTACTTGTACATCCAACTGTCTTTAAAATCAGCAAATTGTAATTCTAAAGCTCCCTTAATGGAAACAGATATCCAAGGGTACTAAACACAAGCTAAACATTACATGGATTGAAATGGTTTAAGTAAAGCTTGGTTAATATTTAGGAAGATATTAATGGAGGAGGGGTGTGAGTGAAGTCAAGGGAAGCAATGTCATAGCTTTAGGGTTTTCTTGGGCTGATGCTACAGCTCCCGATTGTTTGGGCAGTGGGAGTGGCAAATGCATGAGAGGCTGGAATTGAAGTGGAGTGGAGTTCTCAGCTGGAGTTGGTTACAGAGATCGAGGGATAAAGGAAATGTGCTGGATACCAGGGCATTTGGTCACTGGGATTTGGTGCTGGCTATGGTGAGAACAGCAGAAGTGTGGGTTAGTTTGCATTAGTTGCAGGTTGGGATCTCTTGACAGGAGAGGTTTCAGGCAGTTGAGCTTGAAGGCAACGTCAGAATGGGTGAAGGTTTCCGAAGCAGACAAGCTGAGGAAGGAACAGAGTATTACAGAGATAGAAGTTGGTGATCTTTTCTGATGGAGGGTAGGGAATCTAATGTTTAGATCATGATCAAATTCAACACCGCACAATCTGATTCAACCTCAGTGTTCTCAATGTTTGATTGCAGAAATTGGTTCTTTCAAAACTGAACGTTGGACACAATCAGTTTGACAGTGCAAAGGCAATGGAGGAGTAGAGAAGCAATGGTGACGTGGAGCAGGCTGTCGTTGGTATACATATGGTGGGGGAGGGCATTGTGGTAAGTGTCGACCCACTTGGGATTCCCATGTCTTACACCTTGTGATGGGATAACAAGATGTAGAGCTGGATGAACACAGCAGGCCAAGCAGCATCAGAGGAGCAGAAAGAAGGGTCTAGGCCCGAAACGTCAGCCTTCCTGCTTCTCTGATGCTGCTTGGCCTGCTGTGTTCATCCAGCTCTACACCTTGTTATCTCAGATTCTCCAGAATCTGCAGTTCCTACTATCTCTGAAACTCCTTGTGATGGGCCTGGCTTTTATAATTAGCACTGGTCAGACCAGCTATAATTCTTGGATCAGCTGTTGTATCCTGGGGTCCACATAGTCTATCTGGGAATACCATCTGCATCTTGCAGATCTGGAATGAAGGACTTTTTGATTTGATGCAGATTTAAAGCAATGACCACTGTTCAAAGTGCATAAAGGAGGTAGGTGGCTGTAGACTGTTAGCTCAACTGGGATAACTCTGTCTAGGTCCCTTGTTCTTGTTGCTTTGAGAAGCTGCCAGTGTCAGACAAAGTGTTCTCCCTGTCTCTGCAGATCTTGGCAGGCTTGGTGGCAGAGGACCAGGACTGACTCACCACGTTTCCTTTTTCTGAGTTAGGTCACACACTGTGGATTCTTAGAACAATTTGAGTTGCACTCTTACTTTCTCCCCTTTTTTGCTCATTGTTGACTCCATAAATTAGTAGTTAGGAGCTTTTGTGAGTCAATTTTCTCTTTGCCGACTGGAGTACTTGAAGCATTAGGTGTGTACATTGCTTTTCACAAACCTACATACTTTATGTGTGACTGGGTTAAGCTATCTCACTTTGCTATTGCCATTAAGGGAAATGTTGATAATTTTGTGGTAGCCTGCAGTCATATATGGGTGGTGAAATATCTCGAGGGCCTCTGAGGAATTTCAAATGCTGTGTGCGGGCTCATTATATACAAAGATAATGTGTGGTGAGAAGGTGCATTCTTGTGACTTGCACTTTGTACTACAGGTTCCTTTCTGTGGATTTCACAATCTCATGTGTGATCATTTGAAGAAAGGGGCATTATTTAACTGTTGTGCTGAAGAAACTGCACTTGTTTTTGTTGTCTTTGAAATATGTTAAAAGGTCAGTGGTTCATTACATTAATGAAAACAATTTGCTGTGTTCTTGGACCCTTTCCAGAAGTCCTTTGGTGCACTTCTATGCTGGAATTGCATTAATGTGTTATTTTGACTATTCCATCACTTTTTTTCGTGTCCCTTTTTGTTCCTTTGTTGTTTTCTTTATTTACAGTAAAGAATAAAATAAAGCAGAAGAATTTTCATCAGATCAGTTCTGATATGATTAAATTCAAGGAATTGCTTATTTGAATGTTTAACATTCTAAACTGTTATTTCCCTGACATGAGCATTCCTCACTTAGTAAATCCAGGATCCAGCAAAAACAAAAAGTAGTTGGCAAAAAATATTTATCACGTCGTCCTTCAGCAAGGAATGAGAGCAGCCCACTGAGCCTGCTCTGTCATAATAAGCTTGCAGATGAACATTTTTAGCAGTTCTCACTCATAAGCCGTCACTGTCAGGATCTTTTATTCTGATTGTAAGTTGATGGACAGGCAGTACATCCATCGAGGAAGGGAAATCTTCTTCATATGGTGAATATTTACCTAATGCTAAAGAGCCAGTGAGAGGCAGCACCACGTGCGAGATAGCGATCAGATAATGTGTGGGCCATAGTTTTCCGTCTGGGGGGCTTGTTGCCAAGCTGCTGGTCGCCATGGTACTGTGTACTCGCCCACTGGTGATGTTGCTGGTTCCCCCTGCAATTTCTCCATGCCAAACCTTGCACCCCCCAAAAAAAATGCGAAAGTGAATATTCAGGGCTGCCATGTCAAATCATTTCGGAGTGGAATTTGGAGCGTCTGCTGGTTGTTTGGTCATGGTTTCCTTGTCATACAGGCACTCCTCAGTTATGTGTCCATTTCCCATCCTGTACACAAGCTGGTGCCATTGAAGTCACTTCTGCTTTGGTGAGTGCCGGGTACACGTGAGAGACTTGCCTTTGAGAGAGTTGTCACGTCTCTGAATTTGTCCATGACACGTCCAGAATGAACTGTGTACGGTGAATCTGGAAATTGTTGAGTGTCCTTTCTTGGCCGCTGTAAGTCGATGATTATTCACAGCCCGTGAGAACACAGGCCTCCAAAGCTGGCACTTTGAAAGCCTATTACTACTCCGTGCACATTTTGTGAAACAAAATCTGAAGTTATTGTAAAAAGTCGGCAGGTCTGGCAGCATCGTGGAGAGGAAACAGTGTTAATGTTTTGGGTCCAGGGACCCAACTTCAGAACGGTTTCTCAGAAGGTTTTGTGACTTGGTGGTTTCCAGAATTGGTAGGTGTATTCCCTACATGTGTATTGCACTGAATCAAGCAATGTATAGTCTGTCAACGTGGATGAAGGTATCAGAAGGCTAAGCGCTTCCAACATGGAAATGATCAAACTAGAGATGCGACACTTTATTCCAGAATTACAGCTTTTTTCCACCACTTCACTCCTTTCACATCATGGAAGCAGACCCTTCAATGCAACTTGTCCATGCCAACCAGATATCCTCAATTTAATCTGGTCATTTGCCAGCTTTCGGCCCATATCTGTCTAAACCCTTCCTATTCTTGTACCCATCTAGATGCCTTTTATATGTTCTAATTGTTCCAGCCTCCCCTACCTCCTCTGGCAGCTCATTCCATAAACGCACTGCCCTCTGCATAGAAAAAATTGCCCCTCAGGTGCCTTTTAAATTTTTCCTTTCTCAATTTAAAAGTATGCCCTCTAGTTTTGGACTCCCTACCCTGAGGGAAAGACCTTGGCTATTCACCCTGTCCAAGCCCCCCATGATTTTATAAACCTCTACAAGGTCACCCATCAGCCTCTGATGCTCCAGGGAAAATTGCCTCAGCCTTTTCAACCTCTGGCTATCGCTCAAACCGTTAGTATCCTGAAATCTGGCAATTTCAGCCTTGAATGCACTCAATAACTTGAACATCCACAGCTTTCTTGGGTAGAGAATTCCAAAGATT
This sequence comes from Rhincodon typus, assembly GCF_021869965.1. Taxonomy (NCBI): domain Eukaryota; kingdom Metazoa; phylum Chordata; class Chondrichthyes; order Orectolobiformes; family Rhincodontidae; genus Rhincodon; species Rhincodon typus. Next base: position 46,410,741 of record NC_063335.1, read on the forward strand.
TGAATCCAGGTGAAATAAAATAGAACTGCTCACCTCAGTTCTAAATGGCCGATCCCTTATCCTGGCACTGTTGTGCATCGTTGTCCTGCCAGAGTCATATGTGATTAAATAACATCCCATACTGTACTGCTGTGGGATTTTGTTTTTGATGGGAGATTCATTTCAATGGTTTAAGGCTACTGCCCTTAGATTTAATTTGTCCTGCACAGTTCCTAGAATCATTCAGTCTAGTACTAGGTAATGAGTAACAGAGTTGGAATGGACTCCTTTGAGAATTGGTGCTTCAGTTTAAGTTGCATCAGCTAGAGTTACCTTTAGTTTGTGTTCATTTATGGTTGTGTGTTCATTTATGGTTGTGTGTTTTTTCCTTTTGCAGTGTGCAAACTAAATGATAATTTTAGAGTGTGTTGATTTTATATTATTCCCTTTATAACAAATGGATGTCAGTACGTCAGTTAAGCACAGTCTCAACATCTAGCAATAAATATCAAAAGCACATAACTGATTTTAGCTCAGATGGTTGTCAAAAGACAACAAAGTGAAATCATTCATGTCTCTGCCTTATCCTAAGGTACCCTGTAGAGCTGCAATTGAATTACTGTTTTCTAATTGTATGCAAGGGATACAGTGCTTATAAATATCTCTGTTGAACTACAGGTTAGTGAATTATAGTGCAAGCCACATTGGTTGTATATCTTACAGAAAATCTTGAAGTCAGATGATTGAGAACTAACTGGAAGGCAATAAATGCACATGACTGGATGTTTATTAGAGCACAGGTTTGTATGAATTTAACACATTGCAAATTGTATGATACTTCCAGGTTTAAAGGTCTTTGTACAAGAAGCAAAATGTTAGATGGACAGGTCAAGTTGAAGAACAGGAAAAAGAGTTTGCATTTAATGTTTTTATTATTCTGAAGATTGTGTATAAAAGTCTTCCTGCCCAGAGGTAAGCTGTGGTTCCACTGCCCTCTTGAACACTTGGTGTTGGTTGGCGTGTAAATTGTGCCACAGAAAGTTAAAAGTGCTCTGGGAATGTGGTAAATGGTTGCTGGGTTTGTGGAGTGCACAGGGCCGTTGTTTCAGGTAGGACCATACGAGCTCGGTGCTAGCCGTATGGCATGTTTTGCCAAGTTAGGAGGTAACTGTTTCATTTGGCAAAGCTGTCTGTATGTCTTAAAAATAAACGCTGATTCCGTTCAGGGATCTTTTAGTGGCTGATTTCCAATCAAATGCTGAATGTTTCATCAAATGCTCCTTGATCAATTTAGATATGGCAACGTTTGCTAAATTTCTCTGTTTGGGCCTAGCAACACTAGACTAATTCATAGAACTGGGCAGGTTATCTTATTAAGAAACGTACAAGATCCTGAAGGGATGAGACGTGATGCATATTAAAAGATTGTCTCCTCTTATGAGTTAATCTAGAAATAGAGGTCCCTGTTCAGGCATAAAAGGTTGCCTATTCATAACAGAAATTAGAAAAAATTTATTTCTTCTTGCACTGTTGAGTGTCTTGGGAACTGTTCTGAAGCAGAACCCTTGAATATTTTTAAGGCAAAGATTAGGTAGATCCTTGAAAGGTTATTGAGGGCAGGCACAGGTGTAGAGTAATTGGATCGGCCGTTATCTTTCTGAATGGCACAACACACTCTGGGCTGAATGGCCTACTCTTAATTCGTATGTTTGTACATAACCTTCACTGTTTCCTGATTACACCTTACTGCTCTGTCAGTGTGATGGTGTCCCATTTCCCTTAAGAGCCATCCATGGCCTTTCGGGCATTGCATTGCTCAAAAGTGAGCTTAGTCCTGTTGTCATTAGGAGCTAGATTGAAAATGTCCCAAATTACTTTACCTATTGATGAGAATGGTTGCATGTAGGGAAGGCTCCATCTCTTAATTTGGATTCATTTAACTGTACATACCAAAGGTCAAAGGCTAACATCTAATTCATTACCCAGCAATAAGATTTGAGAAAATGACTGTGTTTCAATTTTAACTTGACTGGAGTGGATTGAAGGTAAGCCTGAACTCATTGAACAGCTCATTTGACTTAGTGTTGACCATGTCTGTTGGTGCAGCTATGCACATTGTTGAAGTCTTAGTCCAGTAGTCACAGCTACCACTGCATAATGATCAGA
>NC_063335.1:46412895-46434321 GCF_021869965.1 Rhincodon typus
TGAAGTCTTAGTCCAGTAGTCACAGCTACCACTGCATAATGATCAGACGTGATTAAAATATGTGTAGTGTATTTTATCCACAGGCTGCTTGAAATAGTTTTGGGTGAAGGAGGGTGGGAGGAGTGATGAAAACTAGCTTCTTCAGTGAAATGTCGAACCAGTGTAAATCCTGAAGGCATTTGTTTTCTCTTCCATTGGATTAGTTGCATTTTCTCTTTGGCTACGCCACTCTAAATACCATGATCCATTTCAACAGCAGCACCGTCGTCACTGACAACAACAACTTGTATTTATGTAATGCCTTCAATGCAACAAATTATGACGAGGTGCTTCACAGGGGCATTACAAAACAATGTTATAACATCAAGCTACTTCACAATCCATTGACTCCTTCAATGTTAAAGGTCCTGTCCTTTCCCGCATTTTCCATTCGAGCCTGTACAGTCTACTGAATGTCAGTGCAACATTGTCAGCTTTACAGTGATGCCCAAATGAATCTATGTGGCTGCCTTGGAAAGAGTTGTGAGAGGACAGCTCGTGCCGGAGCACGCTCTGGTCTTTATCATGTCCTGGAAGGCCCTGTCCACCTCCGTGGCCATCTCTGGATCTGTCTGCTCCACTTGGCAAGGACATACCAACTTCCAACATGGCTGTCATTTGCCTTAACCTCCGGAGGAATGAAATAGTTATGAATAAATCCAGTAGGGAATTCAGAGGAAACTTATTCACCCAGACCGGTTAGTATGTGGAACTCGGTACAATGTGAATTGTTGAGGAGAATAGTGGAGATGCATTTAAGGGGGAGCTGGGTAAGTACGTGAGGGAGAAAGGAATCAAAAGATATGTTGATAGGTTTAGATGAAGTCAGAAGAGAAGAGGCCAGTGTGGAGCATAAACTGTTGCAGGCCTTTTGGGATGAGTGTAACAATATAAAGAAGGCACAGTTTTTTTGAAAGCACAAACCTGAAATGTCATTGCCGTGAATGATGTAATTAAAATGCAGTAGCCTTATTTTGACCTGGCTAGCAGCTGGATGATGCCCATGCTGCAAAACTGGGTGGCCAAAATCTCTATACATTACAGCAAAAAAAAAGCCATGTGTTGTTCATCACCGACCCTCTGCCAGTCAGTTATTTCTCTCCCCCCCTCAGTTTTGAACTTCATTAAACATGACATGATTGTTTATAACTGGTCATTTGAGCCAGACCTATTTTTTAAAAAAAAAAATTCAAATGTATTGTGCAGTACCACTCTGAACTCCAGAAATGAGACTTATTATGAGTTCATATCGGGGTCTGAATCTTCCATGACATTTATGAGTTTAAAATGTTAGGCTTTGAATGTAAAAGTGTCAAATATTATGGCTCAGGCTTTGACATTGAGACTTTGAAACTGGTAACTTAAAAGGTAAGCAGATCCACGGTTAAAGATGAGTCTTCTGACATAGCCAGAAAGAAATTGCACTGCAGAGGCAAACTACTTGTTTCAAATGTTTTGTGTAATTCACCACCCTCTGTTGCCAATAGCCCTTGTTACATTTGTTCATCTTTCTCCCCTCAGTCTCTTTTTCCTTGTGGTTTTAAGTATGAATACAGTGGAGACTGCTTGGCTGAATGTCCCCTCCCTGTAGACCTTTTGTAAATTTTATTTATTGGCCAGCCTCAACTGAACACCTAATAAAGCCCTTCATTGATAGTCTTCGGCAAGGCATCCTCAAAAGTGGCTGGCTTGCAGCAGGGAAACCGTCTACAAATGTGAATATTTGAGTTCAAGAAGCCTTTGTCCACAACAGACCTGCTGTACATGACCAGGGCTTGATTCAAATCCAAGTTTGGCATCAGAGAAGAAAAATGCAGTCTTGCCTGTCCCTATGATGGGCATAAATGGTGTTTTTTTTCGACTGGATCTAAATAAACAGTGAGGTTTCGCAGGGGTCAAGACTGGGCCATTACCTTTCTCAATACCTGAATTAGTGCCCTAGACTTAGGTGTACAAGGCCCAGTTTCAAAATTTCAAAATGTAAACTCTAGTATTATGAATTGAGAGGGGAGGTGGAGAATGATAGTTTCAAGAAGCTGTTCAGATTGATGGAGATGTTGCAGACAAAATTTCATGCAGATAAGCATGATGTGATTCATTTTAATGGGAAGAACAAGGAGAAATAAAATAAACGATACAATACTAACGGGGTTGCAGAGACAAACAGTAGAAAAGCAAGGAGATTATAATCAACTTTTGTACAACACTTTGTGAAGGTGGTGAACATATTAGAGAGGGGGCCGGAAATGTTTACAAGAATGGCTTCAGAATGAGGAAGTTTAGTTATGTGGGTAGGTTGGAGAAGCTGGAGTTGTTCTCCTTAGAGCATAGATTTGTTAGAGGTATCATCAGAGATATCAATATCATTGCCGTCTAGATAGATGGGGAAAACTGCTCCCGTTGAAAGAAGGATCAAGAACCAAGAGGACACAGATTTTAAATTGATTGGGAAAAGAAGCAAAGGCAACTTGAAAAATGTTTCACACAGTGAGTGAATTGCATTGCCTGAGATTGTGATGAAGGTGGACTCATTTGTGGCTTTCTGAAAGGAATTTGATACGCACGCAAGGAGAGCGAATCTGTAAGGCTCTGGTAAAGTAATGTTAGGAAATGGGCCCGGTTAAGTTGCTATTTCAGAGAGTGGATATGGACTTGTGTCTGTGCTCTTGTTGATGGCTGTCCCTTGATTTTAGGATGATACCTCCTTAAAGTGACAAGGCCCTCACAGGGTAGTGAGTGGGATCTCGAGCATAGTTTCCTTAGATTTGGATTTTATTGTCATGTGTACTCAAGTATAGCAATACATGAGTATAGTCAAAAGTGTGCAACATTGCCATTCTCTGCCGCCATCTTGGTTACAGTGCCTCATAATTAAGATGTTGTGACTCAAAACATGACACAGTTCAAGAGGCAGGTTGTCTCCATTTTGAATGATTGGAAACAGGTTCCTTCTAGTCATTAATATCACTCTTGCTGCACCTCAAGGTGACCTTCATGTTGGAATTATTGGTTGGTTTGCAGAGCTGACTGGTGAGGTGACATCGTCAGTGTTGTGTGGCCTCTGTTGAAGCGCTGTCATTCTGTCCCACTCTGAATTTATATGGTCTGATCTGTCATGGTGGGCCGTCTCGTTTCTGGTTTTGTACTGTATTGATATGTGGATTGGGTCTATTTCAGCACGTTTGTTAATTGCATCGATGGTTGAAAACCAGGCCTGCAAGAATTCTCGTGTTTGTCTTTGTCTCGCTTGTCCTAGTACTGTAACTTTGTCCCAGTCAAATTGATGTCCTTCTGTGTTGGAGCATATTGAAACGAGGGAGAATCGGTTGTGCCACTTTGCTGCAAGTTGGTGTTCATGAATCCTGGTGGCGAGTTTCCTGCCCACCTGTCCTGTGTAGTGTTTCTCGCTGTTGCTGTGTGGTATTTTATATATCACATCTGTCCTGCTCATTGACCTTCCACGTGGCTTTTGAAATGCACTCAGTCGTGTGTGGCTCACTGCCTGGGAAACCAGGAGTTACCTGACAACAACAAGGTTGTAAGTTAATGTAAGGAAAGGCTGAATAATTAGTAGTTCCTAGACAGGCATCCTTTGATACAACTTGTACTTTTTTCAGTATGGCGGTAGATTTTATGAGGAGGCTTTATGGGTAACAATTTAATAAACTGTCTGTGGCAGTCAGAAATGTGACCTTAAATCAGAAACGTGTTTTTCTTCTTTACTTAGTGCTCATCGGCCTGCCTTGTCTACAAGTCGTTCAGAAAAGCACCAATAATATTCGACACGCTCAACACAGCCTGCACGATTGTGGATCTGGTGCCAAATGTTTAGTCTGTGCACACTCAGTATGAGCATGGGTGTCTATCTACAAGATGCGCCATAGCCCCCTCAAACTACGAACGTACCATCTAGAAGGACAAGGGCAACGGACACATGGGAACACCACCATCTGCAAGCTTCCTTCCAACCCACTCACCATCCTAATTTGGAAATATGTCATCATTCCTTCAGTGTGGCTGGATCAGAATCCTGGAACTCCCTCCCTAATGGCATTCTGAGTCGACCTGTAGAACACAGACTGAGGTGGTTCAAGAAGACAGCTCATCACCACCTTCTCAAGGGCAGCTAGGGATGGGCAATAAATGCTGGCCCAGCCGATGATGCCCACATCCCAGTAATGGATTTTTAAAAAAGGTACGAGGAAAATGTAAGCTAATTTTTTTTCACTGAATGTAGAGCTCTTGATTTAGGCTCAAATATAATGTTTTGGACTTTTACTTGTTACAAGATGTGCCAACCCTAATGCAGCCAACTTCTGAATTTCTCCCCCAGCCCAGTACCTGGGCCAGAGTGAAATGGGTCAAAGTTTCTACCTTGTTTTTGGCTTCAATGGGAGCCCACCTTCCGTTCAGGCGGTATTTAATACAGCACAATAGCTGCACAAGCTGTTGCATTAGTGATTTTAACTTTGTCATATGAAATCTAAAACCACTACCCTGTAAATGTGTCTTGAAGTGTTTTGCATGAATAATTCATACAATGTTGGTGAGTGAAAATCAAAATTAGGCCACTTAGACTGAAGTAATATGTTGGTGCTACCTTCCATTGAGCAGTTTGAGAGTTATAGAAAAGGCTGTATCTTTTAGTCAGTGCTCTCATTATGGTAACCATATTAATCCAGTTCCAAGCTACTGCATTCAGTGTGTTTTTTTATTTGATCATGGGATGTGAACCGCATTTGGAAAGCCATTGCTTTCCATTCTTTATTGTTCTTATTGCGTTGATGAGCTCCTTTTTGGAACCACGGTAGTCCTTGTGGTGTGAATGTGCCCACAGGGCTGTTTGAGGAGGGAGCGCTGGAAAATTGACCCAGCCAAAGTGAGGGAACAGCAATATAGTTTCAAATTGGGATGGTGTGTGGCTTGAAGGAGAGCCTGTGGATGGTGGTGTTCCCTTGATTGAAGTGATGGAGGTTGTAGGTTTGTAAGGTACTTTGCCAGGAACTTGTCAAGTTGCTACAGTGAACCTGTTTGACAGTATACAGTATGGGCATTGGTGGTGGAGGGAATGATAGAGCATAAACCATTTTTGAGTCATGATGAGAAGAGATACTTGCCTTTAACAAGACAATGTGGTGTAGTGCACCTTAGCAATAGGTATAAGTTACATTGACTACTTAGTCTTTGGAAATTAGCATATGAGGAGCCAGAGGTACCACATTGTCTCCATCGGGACCTTGTGTCAAGTTGTTTATTCTCCATTCAGGATTGTGTGACATTCTTAGATTGGGTAAAGTCTGAGTTAAACTTCACATGAACTCTTAACCTTAATACAACAGAAGAGGTAGATTTGACGAGTATATTAAAGGAGGAGTGTATGGTGAAGGTGTTTAGGAAGGGAATTCCAGAGCCGTGGCAACTGAAGGTGAATCCACCCGCAGTGGAGTTAAAATCAGGGGTGCAGACTGTAATATCGGAAGTCCTAACTTAAAAAGGAATGCTGTATGTAGCTATGTGTCTGGACTAACCAAGGCCCTGTAATTTAGTCCATAAGTTATAAGGAGCAGAATTAGGCCATTCAGCCCACTGCGTCTGCTCCACCATTCGCTCATGGCTGATGTGTTTCTCAACCCTGTTCTCCTACCTTCTCCCCGTAACTCTTGATCCCCTTACCAATCAACAACCTATCTATCTCTGTCTTAAAGACAGTCAATGACTTGGCCTGTATAGCCCTCTGGCAATGAGTTCCACAGACTTGCCACCTTTTTGCTGTAGAAATTCCTTCTCCTCTCAGCTCTGAAGAGACATCTTTTCACACTGAGCCTGTGCCCTCAGGTCCTAGTCTCTCCTACAAGTGGAAGCATCTTCTCCAATTTCACTCTATCCAGGCCTCTCAGTATTCTGCATGTTTCAGTGAGGTACCCCTCCACCGTAACTCCAACAAGTACAGACCCAACTGCTCCTCATATGACAAGCCCTTCATCCCAAGGGTGATTCTTGTGCAACTCCTCTGGACCCTCTCCAATGCCAAAGCATCCTTAGAAATGAGGCCTAAAACTGTTCACGGTATTCCAAATGCAGTCTGACCGTAGCCTCAACAGTACATCTCTGCTCTTGTATTCTAGCCCTTTCGAAATGAACACAAAAAATGAATTTAACCAGTATCCCTTGCTTACATAGTTGCACACTCATACCACTCCTCTCCGTGTGGTCTGGGGGGAACATGACTTGAATTTGACTAAAATCGCAGCTCTGACAACCAAGACCTAAAAGTGTTAGTCTTTTAATTTAACGACTGATATCACTGCTCCTGTAGCAGCCAGCTAAACCTGTGAGGAGGAAATTGAAGATTGTGTTGGATCTGTATGCCTTCTGTTTAGTCTAGGTGATATTTCACCCCCGATGGTGCACTTCTGTTGGGAGTTATTTGTTTGGTTATAAAGATGTTCCACAACATGGAAGCAAGGCTTAAGTGTGGTTAATGCTATGGTATTGTTGGTACCAAAACAATAGATGCGAATAAGTTTTATGATAGCACTGTAATTATCTTGTATCTTGATGAAGTGAACTGATTTCATCATATAGGACTGTCAGTACGGTTTTTGTTACAGTATCCATCGGACTCTGACAATCCCATAATTATCCTGTTTCTCCAAGCAATGGCAAGTAACACAGCAGTCCATTAATCAGTAATGGGATGTGGTAATGTTAATCTAAGAAGCTTCTCTGTTCGTTGTGGCCATTGTCAATCCAAGGTGCACAATATAATTTTATTAGTTTTGACAAAGAACTTTAAGCTGATGAATTCATGAAAAGCCAACAAGAGTTACATACCCGTCCGTAACACAAGGTCGTCACTATGTCTTTCTTACTGGCACTCTCGCCTGTGTGATGGACATTTCTGGCTTGAAGTCACAATCCAGACCTTGAGTATACAATCAAAGATGTTACTCCAGTGCCACCTCTCAAAGGTGGTGTTAAAATTGAGCCTTAATCTGCCCCCTATGAAAGATCCACAACACAGTTTGAAGAGGAGCAGGGGAGAGGTGGCATGAGCAGTAATTATCCTTCCACCGGCCTCACGAAAGACGTATTATAACCCATTACCTCACTGCTGTTTGTGGGAGGTTACTGAGTGAGAGTTGGCTGCTACATCTCTGACGTTGTAACGATGACTAGGCTGAGAAAGCAATCCCATTTTGCTGTAAAGTGTACTTACAGAGCTGCTTGTGCCTTTGGAATACATCCTTTCTCCACTATGCACCTGCACTGTTCCAGTGCCAGTCTACCTCTTGCCCAAGCGGCTAGCTCCATGTGGAGGAGTCGGTGTTCGTTGTACTGCTAGTGCAGAGCTCTTATTCACTGGGAATGTGTGGGTACGGAATTGCTCTATTGATGTGAAGGAGCCTATTTTGGGGCTTTGCTGTCATTAAGGAGGGTGCCGTGCGGTGAATGCCTTTGCTATATTTACCATTGTGTTTAAGTCTAGCTGAGTGCTTTGCAAACTGGTTTGGTCATGTGTCAATGGTTTTTAATGTGTTCTTGGGTTGAGGTTGGTGCTGGCATGGCCCCAGCTTTTGACCATCACTGGTCACTGACTCTTGTTGTTGGAATCCTTGCAGTCTGGTGCTGTTGGTGATCACTCGGTGCTTGTACAGAGGCTTGAGGGAACTAAATTTGTAGCGCTTGAGGATAGAGCGGGAGAATCGTACTGGCTTGAGCTGAGATCCATAGGCTCTTACTGTGCTGTAATGAACATGTCTATTCAGGGGCACCACCCTTTGAGCATGCATTTCAACATCTAGACGTTAGCATTTTGATCAGTTTAATCTCGGCTGAGGTTTTGTACATTTAATGTGTATTGGGATGGCACGGTGACTCGGTGGTTAGCACTGTTGCCTCAGAGCACCGGGAACCCAGGTTCGATTCCTACCTTAGGTAACTTGTGTGGAGTTTGCATATTGTCCCCCAGTCTGTGTGGGTTTCCTCTTGGGTGTAAAGATGTGTGGTTTCGGTCGATTGACCATAGTAAAAAATCGCCCTGTAGAGTCCAGGGATGTGTTGGTCAGGCTCTAGGCCCGAAACATCAGCCTTCCTGCTCCTATAATGCTGCTTGGCCTGCTGTGTTCATCCAGCTCTACACCTTGTTATCTCAGATTCTCCAGCATCTGCAGTTCCTACTATCTCTGATACAAAGTTAACCATAGTTTTTTTTAAAATTTCTACGCGGGATTACAGGGCTGTGGTGGGTCTGGGTAGGATGATCTTTGGAGTGTTGGTGCAGGCTTGAGGGGCGAGTATCCACTTTCTGCACTGTAGAGATTCTATGTTTCTATGTACGTGCTGTTCAACAAGCACAGCCATCTTCTTTTGTGCCAGGTATAACTCCAAAATTTTTCCCCCAATTTACTACTGACTCCAATTTTGCTCGGGCTCCGAGATACCATGATCAGTCAAATGTTGCCTTGATCTCGAGGGACCTTGATCTGACCCCGCCTCTGGGATTCATTTATTTTGTCTGTGTTTGGGTTGAGGCTATAAATGAAGCCAGAAGCCACATAGCCTTGGTAGAATACAAACTGTGGATCAGTGTTGAGTAGGTGCTGCTTGTTAACGCTGTCGATGACCTTTTCCGTCATTTTACTGATGATTGAGAGTAGACTAATTGGGTGATAATTGGCTGGTCAGGATATATTCTGCTTTTGGTGGACAGAACAGAGCTGGCTATTTTCCATATTGCTGCCTGGATGATACTTATTGCTGAACTGGAACATTTTCTCTCTGGATGTATAGCTAGTTTTGGGAACTCAAGTCTAATACCATTGCTGGATGTTGTTGGCCCATAGCCTTCGCAGTATCCAGTGTCTTTAGCCATTTCTTGATGTCACGTGGCGTGGACTTGGATAATGGCATTAAAAGGTCAAAAATCCAAATTTGCTGATGACACTGGCAACAACATAGACAGTGTAGATGACAGCATAAAACTACAAAGGATATTGATAGACCAAAATGAATGGGCAAAGCTGTGGCAGATGGAGTTCAATGTAAGCAAGTGTGAGGTTATCTACTTTGGACCGAGAAAGAATATTTTCTGGATGGAATGAAGTTAAAAACAGTGGATGCCGAAAGAAACGTGGGGGTGCAGCTGCATAGCTCTTTAAAATGCCATGAACAGGTACAGAGAATAATCATTAATGAAATGCCGGCATTTATATCAAAAGGGCTAGAGTACAAGGATGCAGAGGCCATGCTGCCACTAACAACCCTGGTAGACCAGACTTGAAGGACTCTGTGAGCAAATCTGGCCACCACGCCTTAGGAAGGAAATATTGGCCTTGGAGGGAGTAAGGTTTACATGAATGATACCTGGACTTCAGGGCTTGAATTATGAGGAGAGATTATATAAATTAGGACTATTTTCTCGAGTTTAAAGCGTCAAGAGGTGATCTGATCTAAGTCTTCAAGACAATCACTGGAAAAGAAAGCGTAGGTAAAGCTCACCTATTTTCACTGTTTGGGAATTCTACAACTAAGACGCATAGTCTGAAAATGAGGGCCAGACTGTTCAAGGGAGATTTTTGAGAAGCACTTCTACACACCAAGAGTAGTAGATGTTTAAAACTCTCATCCATAGTGGCAGTGGATGCAGGATCAGTTGTTAATTTTAAATCTGAGATAGATAAATTTTTCTTACGCAAAGATTAAGGGATATGGGCCAAAGACAGATGTATGGAGTTAGGCAGTAAGTCAGCCATGATCTCATGAATAGCATATCAGACTCGTGGCGCTGAATGGCCTACTCCTGTTCCTATGAGTTGAATTAATTGAAAACTAATATCTATGATGCTGGGACTGCAGGAGGTTATCTACTTGACACTTCTGGCTGCTAATGGAGGCAAATGCTTCAGTCTTGTCTGTTGTGCTAGGTTCCTGTGTCATTGAGATGGGGGATATTTAGGAAGCAGCTTCCTTCTCCAGTGAGTTGTTTAATTGACAGCCGTCATTCACAACTGAATGTGGTAGGTCTACAGTACTTGGATCTGATCCATTGGTTGTGGGATTTCTTAATTCTGTCTATCATTGCTGCCTCCACTGTTTGGCATGTCAATAAATCGGTGTTGTAGCTTCTTCATGTTGATGTTTTTTTTTATATGCCTGATGTTGCTATTTGCATGCCCTCCTGCATTCTTCATTGAACCAGGGTTGATGAGAATGATGGAGAAGGGGATATGCTGGGCCATGAGGTTGCAGATTATGTTTGAGTCAGTTCTGCTAGTAATGATGCTCCATAGTGCCTCATGGGTGCCCAGTCTGGTGCTGTTAGATTTGTCTAAAATCTACTTAATTTAGCGCAGTGATGGTGCCACACAATGTGATGGGGGATATCTTCAATGTGAAGATGAGACTGTGTCTCCACAATTAACTGTGCTGTAGTCACTCTTACCGCTCCTGTCAGGAAAACGGGCATCTGTGACAGATTGAGGACGAGGTAAAGCAAGTTTCTTTTCTTCCCCCCTCTTGTTTGTTTATTCACTGCCTGCTGCAGATCCAGTTTAGCAGCTTTATCCTGTAGAACCCTCAGCATGGTGCTGCCAATCCCTTCTAGCTAATGGACATTGAAGTCCCCCAGCAAGAGTACATCCTGTGCTCCCACCACTCCTAATGCTTCCTCAATACGGTGCTCAACATGGACAAGTATAACCCCATTAGCTGAGGAGGGGTGGTACGTGGTAATCAGCAGGGGGTTTCCATGCCCCATCTTTGACCTGATGCCAAGACGTTTCTGGAATCTGGAGTCGGTGTTGAGCATTTCTGGGAAATCTCCTTCCCTGTATCTTAGACTGCTGGACCTGCCTTGCCCGAGGATGAGGGCATCCCTAAGGATGATGATGCTAGTGCCTGGGACGTTGTATACGGTGTGCTTCCATGAATATGATTACGTGATGCTGTTGCTCAGCTAGTTTGTGGGGCTTCTCTCCCAATATTGGCATACATTCCCAGATGTTAGTCAGGAGGGCTTTGCAGGGGTGAGGGGGACAGTTCTAGTTGTATCGTTCCTGTCCATTTCTTGAGACCATATCCCCACCCCTCCCCCAGGCTGTGTCCTTTTCCTGCCAGCCCCAATCTATTTTGGGAGTCCAGATCAGTGATATTGCCTCGCAGCACAAATGGTATGAGACAAGTGAAAGCAGGACTCTGACCACACCACATAAACATAGTCAGCATGAGGAGTGTGTCATGACTGTATCTTATTATTAACTCCTCAAGGGCAATACAAAGCTTTCTCCAGTTCAGAATTGTGCCTGAAAACCTAAGCAAACAGAAATGTAAACAGCAGAGTGATGTATGGAAAAAAGGATGTATATTCTGAATATTTCACGAATGCAGTAATCACATTTGCACTGCTGCTGGTAAAATAAAATCTCAATTAAAAAATCTGTTTTTGTTGCAGATTGGAAAGATTTTTTTGGGTGTTTACCCTTTTGTACCCAGAGCTTCGACTTTTAACATGCATAAAAGTAAAATACTAATGAAAACAGAAAATACCATTAAAAAAAACCCGAAAGAGAGAGAGCGATGAACTTAAGGCTTCAACTCGCATGATACTACTTTGGTATTGATATGTTCTTTGGTGTTCTGAAGAGTTGTTCAGCTCAGTGTTTGTTAGGTTCCTGTCCCTGCAGTTGCTCCCAGACTTGTGGAGTTTTTCCATTGCTTCCTGTTCATATCTTTGATTTTAAACAGTATGCAAGCTGGCATTGGCACACAAGTGAGGGCATTGGTGGTGACGAGCATTGCTGATTTGTAATTTTTTTTTTGAATTTTGTCTCCTGCTCAAAACCCAGAGGTGAACAATGCTGGTGAAGTCATGAAGTAGCCTCATTTATTGTAGCATTGGCGAGTCTGAATAAAACAGTGGACTGCACCCCTTTAAGAGAAAGGCCTCGCTTGCTTCCCAAAGAGCTTTTCTGGCTCCCTTATCTAAGGACAGATTTACTGGAATTGGAGGCAGTCCAGAGAAGGCTTGCTAGGTGACACTGGGTTTGGTGGGGCTGTCCACAGAGGAGAGGGTGACTAAATTCAACCTGTACTCATTTGGAATTTGGAAAGATGAGAGGCATCTTGTTGAGACAGAAACCTTTCTTAGGGGGCTTGACTGGGTAGGTGTGAAAAGGTTGTTTTGCCTTCTGGGAGAGTCTAGAACCAGAGACCATCATCTCACAATAAGGGGTCCCCCAGTTAAGGTAGAAAGGGAGAAATTTCTTCGCTGCTGATAGTGAATTCATAGAATTGTCACAGGGAGCTGTTGAGTCTGGGTCGTCAAGTGTACTCCAGGCTGAGATAGATTTTTAATCCAGTAAGGGAATCAAGGGTTATGGGGAAAAGGCATGACAGTAGAATTGAGAAGTGCAGTGATCTCATTGAACGGTGGGGTAGACACAATGGGCTGAATGGTCCACTTCTGCTCCTGTACCTAATGGCCTTTTAACCTGGTGGTCAGCAGGGTCATTTTCACCCTTCTGCATGTCCACTCACTAAACAGAGAAAAATGAAAATTGGGGCCAGACTGAAAATAAGGCGGGGGACAATATGAACTGGAATTGGTTTGCCTTTCTGCTCAAGGACTGGAGGAATGGATTCATGAGGCACTATTAAACTAAATAAGTAACGATACAATGATTCACACCATTCTCAGGGAGCTGAAGGCCTCCTTTACTTTTCCAGAACCTTTGCTTTAGAGGTGCTTGCCCAACTCTCGGTTCCTCTGCTATTCCTTGCAACTTTTTGATTATTTAAAGTTCAGCTCACGGTAGCCTGATGGGGCTGTGTTGTTTCAGCAGGTCTACCTCTATGTAAGCAGTGAGCAAGAGAACCCTGTTAAAATAGTTTCTGTAAATGAAACTAGCCAAGATGGTTTTTCCTGTACAACCTGGCACTGATGTGTCATGTGCGTGATGCTATTATTTAGTTCATCAGCTGAGTGTGTCCTCTGCAACACATCTGAGCCTCAATGTTGAATTAATGAGCTGATGACCCTTCAACCCTCTTCACTGTGTACCTTTAGGAAAAACTGAGTCCTGGACTGGAATGTGATTGCTTCCTGGATATTAGGTTGGAATGTGGGGCGGGTGTTGTGAATTGCTGGGATAGCTGTGATGAGGGTATTTGTGGGATTGTCCAGCCACTGGTGTCTCTCTTCCTAGGACCAGCTCGGCCGCTTGCCTGCGGACTGCAGGCATGTAGTGGTTCATTTCATTCTTCTGGCACTTTCCTGATGCCTTCTGTCATATGTGTGAGGCCACCAACTGCATGGGTACTTGGTAGGGTGGTGAAGAAAGTGGTATGTCTTTGAGAGGCACTATGGCCAATGGAGGCATTGTCTGCACTCACCCAGATTCTTTTGGGCGTGGTATTCGTCAGAATGATTGCATTTTGGCAAAGAAATGAGTTTTTTTTAATTGCATATTTCAGAGGGCACGTTCTTTTTGGCTCTTCAGCCACTGCCATTGTATTGTAATTCTCTTTCTCCTGCCCCATTACTTATTGAGCTCGAGGCATCAATGACCTCCAGTCACGAGTGCAGCCATCTTGGAAACAGGCTCCACTTGTCACTGATGAAGTGGTGGCACTGTATTCTTGTCTCCTGTCACTTTTGCAGCCACCTCTGACAATGTGCAGGTAGCAGTATGATTTAATGAACTACACTAAGATGGCTATTGTCAAAGAAGGTATGTTATTTCAATCATAAACGAGAAATTGCTGGAAAAACTCAGCAGGTCTGGCAGCATCTCTGGAGAGACAGCAAAGTTAACGTTTCGAGCCCAGTGATCCTTCTTCAGAACTGGACCCGAAACGTTAACTCTGCTTTCTCTCCACAGGTCCTGCTAGACCTGCAGAGTTTTTCGAGCAGTTTCTGCTTTTGCTTTTGATTTGCAGCTTTCGCAGTTTTTTTAAAAATTATCATTTTAACCAGGAATGTGTCTATCTGCTGTGTTGAGTATAGGTAATTCATGGCTTTTGAACATTTTTGTTTATATCAGAGTCCTCCGGTGAGGCCAGGTTGTTTTCCGTGTTGCTACTCTGACAACATGGAGCAGTTTGCTCTTGGTTACCTAGCATTGAACCGTGCAAGTCCTCCCTACAAAGCATTTACACGGTTGACTTCTGCAGAAAGAAGCAAACAAACAGGCTGTCCAATTTAGTAACAGTTGATCTGAAAAATGATCTTGATTTATAGTGAAAATCAAAAGTCATTGAAAAATGAAGGGAAAAAGGGGATCATTTAACAGGCTAATTTTATCCTGATATAATACATTTGGGCAGTAATCAGATTGTGAATTCCTTTTCTAATGAAGAAACCATAACAATGGTTAGTGCTTTACCCGCCTTCATATTCAGAAGGCTGTAGTCAGGATCAGGCTTATTAGCTACGCAAGGATCCACAGGCCCATAACCACTGACACGGAATTTCCGAGGTAGATAGTCATACCCATTAGTGAGTGATTGCTGAAGATACTGTGGAAAATTATTGTTCCAGTGACAACTGCAATTATAAACTAGAAAGTCATAATTTGTGCCTATATATTAGTGCTTGTTGGATTTTCAAATGGACTGTTTCTCTACAACTGCGGGTTTCAAAGAATTTTAAGCCTTTGACTGCTTTTTAACTGATTGAAGTGATTTGTTTATTTTTAAAACGGTAAAATATACATATTCACCCAAATACTTAACAGTAGCCCTGTAGTTAAATCTAAGATGAGTGCTCAAAATGCACTGTTTAAGCAAATGTCATTCTGTCTACATTTGAGGTGCCCCTTAGCAGTGTTCATTTGATCTTTTAGTGTAGTTCTGCTTTCAAAGGTAAAGCTGGAGTCGAAATGAGCTGTCTTGCTGCCCTTACGGATGTCCGACACCATATTACTAGGGGATTTTAAACTGCTCTTTTTGTGCTCCTTAATCGTGGAGAGCAGCATTCCAGAAGTCGGGTCTTATGGTAAATCCTCTTCACAGCACTTACAGTGGCACAGGTGAGACCAGAATCCTTGAGCCTGCAATCAGGGAGCTGAAAACCAGCTCTTGAGTTTCCAGAATCTAACTCTGAAGCAGCCCAGCAGAAAAGCTGCTGCAAATCCCTGACTGTGTTATAACTGGAAGGTGAATGCTACAGATTCTTGTACTCAACAACAATGGGGACTGAGGCTAGGGCCCTGTGGGTTCTGTATGGCTTATTGAGCCACCCTCAGTTAAATAACCATTTTACTTTTAGAATATATAAAGAAAGGCATTTATGTAGCACTTTTCACAAACTGTCAATGACTGGCCAGTTTTGAGGTGTAGTTACTGAAACGTCAGCCACCATGTCTGGGCTTAAATCCTAACACAGGATTTGAACTCGAGAGTCTTTTGATTCAGAGGCAAAAATATTATCACGTGAGTCACAGTAGATGCCAAAAATAAGTGGTGAAGCTTTAGGACTGTAATAATTAGAGAAGGGTTTAAAGAAATAAAGGTAGCTCTGTGTATTGACTTCCTTCTCACAACAAACAGTATATGAGGCCAGAACTTGCTAATGTCTTTCCATAGCAGGATTTTTCCTGGAACTATTTGACAGCCTGTGGCTTGTACCACTCTGCGTCAAGCATGACTGACTAGGAGACTGTCACAGAATCATAGAATCCCTACAGTGGGGAAATGGGCCATTTGGCCCAACAAGTCCACACTGACTCTCCGAAGATTATCCCACCTAGACTCACCCACCTACCCAATCCCTTAATCCTGCATTTCTCATGGCTAATCCATCTAACCTACACATCCATGGACTGTATGAGCAATTTACCATGGCTAATCCACCTAACCTGCACATCTTTGGACTGTGGGAGGAAACCCGTGCAGATACAGGGAGAATGTGCAAACCCGACACAGACAGTTGCCTGGGGCTGGGGTTGAACCTGGGTCCCTGGCACTGTGAGGCAGCAGTGCTAACCACTGAGCCACTGTGCTGTGCCTATTCTTACCTCCTCCCATTGAATGTTTGCAAAGGTTTATGCCTTTCTAAAAGATTTGGCCATGTACTTACCTTGCCCATAAAGTCCTGGAGTGAACCCACTTGTAGCTCATTGACAAGAATGCTCCCCACTCCCATTACAAACTGCTCCTTGACCAGAGTTCTGAAATGTCTTTCGGTTGGGTTTCTAATTATTTGAACAGAGTGCATGTGTCATTTTCTAGGGTTGCATCCTGCTTGTTATAGTAATAACAATATAGTAATAATAACCTGTCCATATTCTAAAATCCCAGAAGTAAGATTCTGTACAGAAATGTAATGTTTTGGAAGCAATAAGTAAATGAACTGTTTTGCATTTTGTCCTCTTTATCTTGGCAATTTGGCACAAAGCAGTTTGGTGCTGTTCATCGTCAGAATGCCCAGAGCATAACATCACATAACACGCAACCTAAGCAACAAAATGCACTTTGAGAGGGCGAGAAGGCAGTGACAGGATTATTTGCGGTCCCGGCTCTGCAGAAGCTGATGCCTTTACATTGGAACAGTGACTGTACAGGCAGTGTCGGAGCTCTGCTCATTGAGCTCTGTGCTGAGAAACCCTTACACATGTCCATCTGGCAAATGGGTCAAAGAGTAAGGCTAGCTTTTTCCGTCTTGCTGATACCCACTCAATATGGATTAATGTGTGAGTCACCCTTCGCTGAATTTGCTGCAGCCGTTCCATTGGAAAGATTTGTAATTTATGAAGGAGTTTTTTTTTTCTTAGGTGTGGTTCCCAACACTAGCCTCTTAATGTTTCCTGGGGGGTTGGAATGATGAGTCGATGAGTCAAGCTATTCTCGTTTGCGATTAACTATGAATTCTCCCTGGGGAACTAAATGAGCACATTTGAAATGTTTTCTCCTTGCCTCACACAACAAGGAAATGAGCAGTAAATTTGTACTTGCAAGGCTGTATTTGTTTGAGGAATTCAGACTTAATTCAGATGACTCCCTACTGATGACAGTTAGTAAGGATGCTGCCTGGCATGAAGGAGAGAAAATAACAAGGAAGGTCAGAAATAAATTGTGGCTGTTTTCATTAGAACGGTCCAAATTGTGAGCAGAGTATGGTGAAAATGTTTAAAGTTAATGAGAACACGACACGGTGCAGTTAGAGCAGACAGTTCCCATTGGTTGGGAAGTCTATAATGAGGGGGTCATGAATACAAGATTAACTGTGAGAGATTTCGGACAAAGACGAAGATAAATCTCTTCACTCAGGCAGTGGAAACTGTGGAATTGATTTCCAAGATTAATGACTGAAGTAGCAGCCATGTCAACTTTTAAGATTAACCTGGATAAATAGATGAAGGGATAAGGGATATTAAAACTGGATAGGTAGGTGTAATTGGTTCTGTTTGCTCATGTGGTGGGCATGTTGCCCTATGAATTAGCTTTGCTGAATGACCAGTTTGCGTTTTTGTAATTTCTGTGCGCTGTTCTGACGTGCTGAGAAAGTTCATGTTGACAAATATGCGCAAAATTGATTGGCCTTAAGAACTATTCTCCAGTGAAGTGATGTGGGTCAACTGTCAAACATTAACTTGACTCAACATCCGAATGAATGACCCAGAGATAGGAGTTCAGATCCCACCATAGCAGATGGGAATTTATATTGAGTATTCAATATTATTCAATTATTGTATTCTCTAATCTGCCTGTTCGGAGAGATGTCATTACACACCTCTGGAGCAGGTGGGACTTGAACCCACGCCTCCTACCTCAGATGTAGGGACACTATCGCTGCCTTGAGAATCCTCATTCAGATTTCACTGTCTGTCATATTGGGATTTGAACTCCTGTTCTCAGAATATTTAACGGGTGTTCTGGATTACTGCTCCAGTGACATTACCACAGCACCGCTGTCTTCTCCCACTCTAGCCTGTGTGTAGCTTATGACTCCGCCACCTAGTTGAGCCTTTACTGCCCTCTGAAATGGGAAAGCAGCTCCAGTCTAGACCTCTGAAGCTATTGCTACACATACTGTGGTAGTTCAAGGAAGCTGTTCACCGCTATCTTCCTGAGGGCGTATGGGGAAGGCAATAAATGCTGCCCTGCCAACATCCCGTGAACCACAGACTATCTACAGTATGGAAGCAGGCCATTTGGCCCACCGAGTGCACACCGACCCTCTGAAGAGCATCCCACCCAGACCCTGCCCTATCCCTGTAAACCTGCGTTTATCATGGCTAAACTACCTAGCCTGCACATCCCTGGACACTGTGGGCAATCTAACATGGTGAATGGATTAAACAAACTGATAAGATAGGGTAGGGGGTGGGTCCAGGTGGGATGCTCTTTGGAGGGTCGGTGTGGACTCGATGGGCCAAATGGCCTGCTCCCACAGTGTAGGGATTCTATTTCTTCAGTGACCATTTTTTTTTCTCTTTATACCCTTCTTAGACCTTCTTTTTCACACAATTCACCTGTACTATTATGCCTAGGTTTTTAATAGCCACAGTTATTAAGAACAACAGAAACACACCAGTCTTCCCATTTCATATCAGGGAGATTTAACGTTTAGGGAATTGTGTGCTGGAGAATAGGGACAGTACAGTTAAAGCATGCCTACAGTGAGCCCAGTTTATTATTGAGACAGCACACGTACTGGATTGGCCTTCGAAGGGGAAAAGACTTTTCTTTGTTATGACGTTTTTCACAACTTCGGCATGTCCCAAAACCCTGCGCAGTCCTTGAGCTACTCTTTAGAATGTAGTAACAAAAACAGAAATTGCTGGAAAAACGCAACAGGTCTAGCAGAATCTATGGAGCGAAATCAGAATTAACGTTTCAGGTTGAGTGACCTGAAAAATGTTGTCACTGTTTTAATGTATGACTATGTTTAAAGTAAACAGCCAAAGGAAAATCAGAGGTGAAGACACAAGCTCTGGGCAGTCACGTGTAAAGCATTAATCCATTACTCTTCAGTGTTTTAAATTGTTTTTGGATTGTTTTGAGAGGGATGACACTCCTATGTTGTAGGTAGCGAAACCAGTGTGAAGCAGTGCATTGTCTCAGCTGCAAAGGAGCTGCAGCAAATCAGACAACATTGTTAGCCCAAGCAGTATGAACTTCCAAGATTCTCAGTTGTTCTTCCTTCACAAGCTGATTTAATGGGGGGGACGTTAGGGACAGCAGGAATGAGTGCAGTTTCAGTGATTCTGAAGTCTTTTGTGGCATCTTTTGTTGTTGTTGCATCTTTACCTGTATTGATGCTTCATATCTTCTAGGCCTTTCGTGCGATTGATTAGTTAGTTGAATTGGTGATCCGTGAGAGGTAGGTTTGATCTTCAGTCACTGCGGAGTTGGGCTATTGTACAAAACTGTCTCCCAACTATGAGAACGGGAAGAGGTGGGGTGCGGGGGATCGATCTTGCTACTCTGGAAATGTAGTGGGCTCAGCAATAAAAGAAATTATTGTATTTTATCTGGCACTTTTCACAACCCAGGGACATACCAAAGCAACAAAATGATTTTGAAGTATTGACACATTGTGGTATTCATGAAAAAAAACTGCTCCACTTAGAAATAGTGTCATGAGATCACTTATGTCCCCAAAGGCTAAATGGGGCCTTGGTTTAATGTCTGATTTAAAGAGAACACCTCCAACATTGCCGCACTTCCTCTCTTGCTGTAAAGCTACAGTTTATGTGCTCAGGTCATTGGAGTGGGGTTTCGTAGCCATGTCCATCTGACCCTGAGGGCACACCGGGCTGCCTACTGAGTCTTTCTCTCTTACACACACACAGACACATGCACAAACTCATTGGGAAAGAATGTGCAGCTGCTGGAAAGTGAGGTCCAGTGTGCTATTCCTAACTGCTGACTGTCAGACTTTCCCCAGTGGCTCGCAAGGTCTCTCTCTAAACTGGGGATCAAGCTGTTGCTGCAGCACTCCCTACAGTGGCTCTGCCACGAGTGCCCGTGGCAGCTGCTGCAGGAGAAAGACCGGCAAGAAGGTCTTTCTGCTTTTCCGTCACATCGAGGCACAACTGGCACCAGTGTTCACTCTTCCCCCTCGCTGGGTATCATGGGAAATCTTTTCCTTGAGCCAGCCCTGTAGTTGGATGAGGGCCATCTGTTTTATTGTCGGGGTAGACTCCTGGCACTAGAGGCAGCCCTGAGGAGTACACAATATTGTGCCTGGTGCTGATACAGACCAGTTTGTTTGTCCAGTTTAGGCTTCTGCCTGTGCCTGCTGTGATATTAAGAGGATACGTGGATGTTGGTGGCATAACAGTCTGCCTTGATGGCACGTCTGGGTGGACCCAAAACTGTGGGGGGAATAAAAAAGGCACCATCTGGCAGCTTTCCGACGATTCATTTGGTCTCTGGAAGTCCACCTTGTGTTGTGACTTGCTGCCCCTCTAAGTGTTTAAAGACAGCGTGGCCTTTGTAGACTTGGCAGCAGGGCAGCAGAAAACTCTTGGCTCAGTGGATTAGATGACTGCAGCGTGGAGGAAAATGGTGCCAACAGCGCGCACACTCAATCCCTGTACAGGCTGTGATCGGCCATGGAGGCCTACCTTCTTACCTTGCCCCTTCCCTGATGCTGACTTTAGATGGCTTTCTCCAGTAGCTGCCTATAGTCCTTTCCGGATTAAATTGCCACGATTCTGTTGCCTTCTCCCTCATGAGTCTGTCAAGCTTTTTGTTAAATGCATCTATGAAGGCAGGTTCCATCTAGGGTGGTTGCTATTGTTACTGTACCCTGTGACTGTCAGTGATCACAGTGTCCTAATGTAGACAGAGGATAAAAATCTGCCATGGCTGGAAAGTTAGGAGAGAGAGAGAGCTAAATGAACCCAGTGCCCTCTTTTCTATGTCCTAATTCCAGGGAAGCTGTCTGTGTGGTACAAAACCATGTGAACTGCGTTCTGATACGAATAAATATTTAAACAACGGAATGTGCATTGGAGTTGATATGTTACAGTTGGTGGTGTTAATATCTGTTCCTCTAAAATTAAATGTGCAAGGCTGAAAAAACACAGTTCAGAATTCACATGTTGCTGAGGGAATTTCAGCTATTAAGTGTCAGTTGCAAAAGGCACTGATGAGTGACATTAATAACATTAAGGATTAATAGGATACTTGAGAGGGTGTGAAAAGCAGCATTACAGTTGAACAGTATGGCAAATAAGTGTTAATGGTGAAATAATTAGCACACAATGCCATTTGGAGGGAGGATTAATCCTGAATAAGGAGCTAATGGGAGACATTGAGAATTGTTTAATTGTTCTATGCCAGTGACTTCAGAAAGCCTCTTTTAATATTAATGAGGAATTGAAAGAAGATTCAAAGGAGTTGATTCAGAGATAGTAGGAACTGCAGATGCTGTAG
>NC_063335.1:46434721-46435244 GCF_021869965.1 Rhincodon typus
AGTGTGCTAAATGCCTTTTTAACCATCCTGTCTATATGTGATGCAAAGAATTATGTACCTGCACCCCTAGGTTTCTCTGTTTTGCAATACTACCCAAGACCCTACCATTAATTGTATAAGTCCTGCCCATGTTTAGTGTACCAAAATGCAATACCTTGCATTTATCCAGATTGAACTCCTCCTGCAATTTTTCGGCCCATTGACCCATTTGATCAAAATCTCTTTGTAATCTTAGAAAATATCCCAATCTGACCTCATCACATTCACCAGGTGAACGGGGAAAGCAGTTTCACTTTCAAACATATCAACTCACCAACTGATCACAAGAAATCAGATCTTCCAGTGCAATTCCACCCCTTTTACAATCCCATGAAAGGGCACACAAAATTTCAGATGTTCAATTATCCTTTTCTCACATACCCATTTGATCAGCAACAAAAGTGCGTGAAACTAGACTTCAAATTAGACTTCAAAATTTTCTGAAGAAGGGTCTAGGCCCGAAACGTCAGCTTTCCTGCTCCTC
>NC_063335.1:46435344-46464766 GCF_021869965.1 Rhincodon typus
CCAGCATCTGCAGTTCCTACTATCTCTATTCCAAAACTAGTCTGGCTCCGGTTTCTTTCTTAGCCCACCTGACTATCAGGAGCGGAGCACAGCACACCTCAGGAGCAGGAAACAAGTGAGCCGAGCTGCAGGGCACCTGAAAGGGAGTCTCTTTGATTTTTATTCTTTGCTGGGATGTAGGCATCATTGGTTGGGCCAGCATTTGTTAGCCATTCCTAGTTGTCCTTGAGAAGGTAGTAATGCGGGCCAGTTTGAGAACCACTGACCTTACAGGCACTGCAGGGGTAATAATAGGCTTCCTTGGGGGAAGCTTCATGTGCAGGCTTTCAGAGAAGTATGCCCATGTACTCCACTGAAGGTGTGTAGTCACATGTCCAGGTATTTCCTTGGCGGCATGAGATGGTTGCAGCAGTAATCATTTTGTCCAGATTATCAAAATACAGATTTTTTTAGAGTCAATGTGGTATTTCATATACTAGAGGTGTGGAATTTTATAGCACAGCAATTGGTCATTTGGCCTATGAAGACCTGTGTGTTAATTTTGACTGTGCAGACAGCTTAATTTAATCCCACTCTTGCTGCTTGCTGCTGATACCCTTTTGTTATTTCAATTTCAGTCGAGCAACCATAAACGTTTTGTTAAAGAATTTCTAAATGTATCTGTAACGCCCTCTGTGTGTGAGGAATTTAAAGCCCATTTTCCTTCAAGTCCATTTGTGATTTGTTTTACATTTAACTACAAGTGGAAACAGCATTTTTTATGCTTAAATTGCAACTACTCTTATCTATTTTGTTGAAAATCATAGTAATTTGCAAGAGCTTCAGAAAAACTGACTATAACCAGGTCGAACTCCTTTCATTCTTTTGCATCTCTTTTGTTTAATAGGTTGCACAAGGCAGTGTTCCAACTGCAGCCTAACAAAGGTCTTGTAGAAATTCATTATTACTTGGCTTTTGCATTCTCTAGGTTCAAGAGCAAGGATGTTACCTACTTGCAGAAATGTTTATGATAGCTGTGCACCAAACTCCCCCATCCTTGTACTCACGTTTAAAATACTCCTAAGGTATACTCTGTTCCCTGCTGTTACTCTGGAATGTATTTTAATATGTTCTGCACGGAACGGCTTTGATTCTGTGCTGTCTCCCCTGTGTCAGAATTAGTGTTGCTTTCAGCTGATGTCAGGTACCAGAAACAAGTGAGCTATTATGCTGCCTGAAGGTCTCGCGTCCCACCTTGTCCAGCTAAGTGTTAAATAATGGTTAACATTTTGTTTGGTTGTTGAGGAGAAATTTGATCTTCAAAGGAAGAGATGCCATATCGCCCACAGATGTTTCTCAGTTCCCTATTTGTCTTGCTATGATGTGTCAATAGGGGCTCCATGAGGAATTTACCACCAGTCATTGCATTTTCAGGATCTTGTTGCTGCAAACTGCAAAAAAAAGTCAGACTTCCTCAAAGTGAATGATTCGCATCAGATATTTTTATTATCGTACTTGCTCTTTGTTTCAATGTAATTTAATTTGCAAATTAATCCTACCAACTGATCCTAACCTGTTAGGCATGAATCTGGGAGTGTTATTTTAATCTTTGGCAGTGGCAGGAGAATATGACAAATGTCTTGCCATAATGGGATTTTAGTCAGTAAACTGGGCAGGCTGACCCGCAAATGTCATAGATTTATAAGAAGCTCCTGGAACTGAGTGCGCTTTGAAGCGCGTGGTAGGTCCTGAGGCCATGAGGGTATGGAACCCCACTCAATAGCACCTTTAATGTGTAGGTGGAGTGTTTAGTTGGGAGTTGTGTTTGACTTCTGTTTGTTACTGGAATTCTAAATGCCAGGTTCAGGGCAGAATAGAAAATGCTGGAGAAACTCAGCAGGTTTGGCAGAAACTTCGGAGAGGGAAACGTTAACTTTTTGAGTGCAACGACTCTCTCTTCTTTGGAATTTTGCTATTATTATCGAAGAATTGGTTACATGCATTGGAAAGCCCTCTTTTTGTTCTTAATTAGAAATATGCTTCATTCGTCCCTTTCACCCACAACAGTCAGAGCCAAGTGATGCGTCATCTGTGATGGGGAAATCAGCTACATCGAAGAGTATGTCATGTATCTTTAAAAGAAATATGCACGATATCATCATGATTATAACATGTAACCTGAGGGTATAAAAGTCTGAGACTCCATCTTGAAGCATTACACACTAATGAGATTTATTATTGCCACATGTACCTAGGTGCAGTGAAAAGTTTTGTTTTGCATGCAGTACAGGCACATCATGCCATACAAAGTACATCAGGGTAATAGAACAAAGTGACAAATACAAGGTTACAGGTGCACAGAGAGTGAGATCAACTTTAAATATAAAATTTGGGAAGTCCATTCAGACGTCTAAAAACAGTGGGGAAGAAGCTGTTCTTGAATCTGTTTGTATGTGTACACAGACTTTTATATCTTCTGTCCAACAGAAGAGAGTGGAAGAGAGTACAAGTGGGGTAGGAGGGGTCTCTGACTATGTTGGTTGCTTTCCTGAGGCAGTGGGAAGTAGAGACCCTTCAGAAGAAGGGTCTCGACCCGAAACGTCAGCTTTCCTGCTCCTCTGATGCTGCTTGGCCTGCTGTGTTCATCCAGCTCTACACCTTGTTATCTCAGATTCTCCAGCATCGGCAGTTCCTACTATCAGTGGACAGAAGGCTGGTTTGCGTGATGGACTGGGCTGTGTTCGTGACTCTCTGTCGTCATTGACGGAGTCATGCTACTGTTGGTAGCCAAACAGTTTAATATGAGCCCAGACACTGAAGTGCCTGTGATTATTTTAAATGTATATATCAGGAGCTGTAACAAAAGTTTGTTGAATCTTTCAATACCACGTTACCCACTCCTAGTTCTTATTGTCATTGGGAGCTGACATAAGCATTGCAGCATCAGGCACACATTCCCTGCTGGAAGCAAAACCCACAAATGACAAATCAACGCCTTTGCAAATATATAGCTCTTGTCATAACCAGGGAGGTCTCAGGTGTGCTATGCAGCCAAGGAAGGTTTTATTTTGAGGTGTGGTCACTGATACAATGTAGGAAACATGACAACCGACAAGAACTCGGCAATCCCCACAAATAGCAATGAAATAGTGACCAGGATAATCTGTTCTTGTGATGTTGACTGAGTGATGAATACATATCGGCCAGAAATAGGAGATTGTGCTTGTTCAAGAAAGTGCCATGGCGTTTTTCTGACATCTGCCTGTGCAGATGGGGTCACATCCTGTTTTTAAGAAAAGTACCGTTGACAGTGCAGCACTCCCTCGGTAGCACACTGGTGAGTCAGCCTTGAAATATGTGACCAAGCCCTTGACTGGGACTTTCTTTTGAGCCACAAGGTCCTCCGTTCAAGTGTGCTACCAACTGAGCCAAGGCTGACTCAGTTAAATTATTAGAAGGAAGGTCAAAATATAACTATGGGAAGACACAGTATGCCTGGCTTTACAGTTACATCTTTTTCAGATATACGCTGCTTTTATTTTCACGGCAAATGTTAGCTGGTAACCCAGAGGAAGGGTAGGAACCTCTGAAATGTGTACAGGATTCCTGCTGATAGAACGAAGAAAACCACTGGTTTGGTAGGCCTGTAATCCGGGAATTTTGTTAATGTCAGTGAGCAGAGGCACGTGGCGTGAAATCTATACTTGCAACCCCTCAGAAGCTTTTTCCATCTTTTAAGATGTCCCAGTACTAATTGCAGCCTTTTCTTAATATCAAAACTCAATTTGGCGAATAACCATAATTCACATAGGAAAAGGGGGCTTGTGGTACAGTGGTAGTTCCCTACCTCTGAGCCAGGAGACCAAGTCCCACCTGCTCCATAGATGTGTAATGTCCATCTCTAAACAGGTTGTTTAGAAAATATCTATCCAAATAGGACCATGCCCATAGTGCCTTTAAAACTGAAAACCAAAGGAGGAAATGAGCATAATTGTAAAATGGTACAAAGTCGTTTAGGTTTTGTGGGCTGAAATGAGTTGGAAGTCTTAATTGACAAGTGAGTCATGGATTATAGGGGAAAATTGGATCAGCCAGATTCTTTCTAATTACAGTACTGGCTCGAGGGCCTGAATCGCCTGCCGTTCCTAATTTGTATGATCATCTGAACGCCAGGGCTCTTGCCAACCATTGTTTGAATTATCTTTAGGTTTAGTGTTAGTGTTCCTCGAGTTGTGGAAATCTTTCCTGTGGCTGAATGATGGTGTATTTATAGACCAGTACTGCTTGTCTGATCAATGCAAATGAACCCCCCGATCAATAGCTACACACGAGCCAAAGGCCGTAATGGTAAATAAACATCTTCAAGGGCATGAATTTGGCACAGACTGGTCAAGACAAGGTGAATGATCACTGCAGATGGCTGTCATTTTGAAACTAAAATCTATCGGTGATTTTGTTGACTTTTAATTAGAGAAGCAAAAGAAAATGTTGAAGACTATTCTTCGTGAAGCTAGTGAGTGATGCTCTGAAAGCAAGAACTGGCTGACATCGAACCACAAAATGCTGGAACCACTGAGCATGACCACGACATCTGTAGAAGTAGAATGAGCTCCGGTTACCTGCCTACATGACATCGATGCAAGAAAGCTGTTTTCTACCTAGTGATGATATGGATTGATGCTGAATGGGCCATAGCATGCTGTCTGCTAACCAGCACTTTAAATCCATTCTTGCTCACATTGAGGTGGAATTCATCTTGATACTTTGCCTTTTTGTATAGAGCTAGGACTGATGGTGTGTTTGGTGGACTTGGGGAGACGACAGTACAGAGCCAGTGGTGTTGGAAGGTCAGTCCTGTTAAAAGTCTTGCATACAATATTAAATTCGATTGTGCAGCAGGAAACGTGGCTGTTGCATTTCAAGTTCCCCTTCAGTAAAGAAAAAGCTTATGAGTCAAAACAATGGATGACCGAGTTGAAGTCCCTTGGAATGTAACTGAATATCCTTCCTTGCAGCAAAGATTTGGAGTGCACAATTAGCATCTAAAGGGAGAAAGTTGAAAGATCAGGTTTCATTTGAGTCCAGAGCACAAGATCCAGCCTAATCTAGGGGTGTTATTAGGGATGTTTCCAGTCAAACTTTAAAGTGAGGCCTGAGGTTTTCTCTCCCATCTTAAAATGGACTTTCAGGATCCCATGGCAGTATATACTAGCCGGTATTTATCTCTGAACCAATATCACTAAAGCTAACTGGCCATTACTTCATTTCTGTTTGTGAGAGCTTGCTGTGCACAAATTGGCTGCTGAATTTGCAGTGCAACAACACTTGAGCAGTGCTTTTAGTGACTATGAAGTGTTTTGAGGGTCCTGAGTCACAAAAGGCACTGGAAATTGTATGAAAGTGTTTGTTTTTGGAGCAATAGTGTGAAGGAAAATTTCTACATTTGCTAGTTAAACTGGTTGACAGACAACGACATGAGTACTCCAAGGCTACCGCCAGTTTTTGATATCAGCCTGAGCATTACCAAATGACAGGAGGATTAATACCAACATTAAGGACTGTGCTTACTCGGCACTGAAATGAAAACATAAAATTCTCAATACTCAGCACGTCAAGAAATGTCTGTGAAGAAGGAAACCAAGTTATGATCACTAACCTTTAGTTTTTGTCTCTTTCATCAAAAGATGCTGCCTGACCTGGCATTTTATTTTTGAAATTCCGCTCCAGTTTTTCTCTCATCCTCTGGCTTGCTTTATTGAAGACACTGATGCCTGCTGAAATATAGGCTGCCTGATGCCTTCGTCCAGTTTGCACACTATACAGTAGCCAACCTAGCCTGAGCCCATTCTTACCTGCTCTCCACTGTCTCCCACTTAACAGGATGAAATAGATGTTGACCAGGAGCTTGTTGCTGTTACTGACTTGAATGCATTAGGGCACCTACCTGTGTAGTTTTCAACTGAATGGCCTCTTTTTTTGGGACAGGCTTTCTAACATAAACATTGGGAAAATGAATAGTAAATATTTTCCATTTTAAAAAGCAAACTGCTGTCTGGACATGAGTAGTTTTGTTTAAACTTAAAATGCTGAGCTTTACAAAGTCTGGGGGCCCCCCTCGCAGGAATGAGTGGCCTGAATTGTGGGATCCTGGGGCTTTTCCTCACCATAAAGGGAACCTTGAGCTTGAATTTGTACATTTTCGAAAATTTCGGATTGTCTGTTTTGCGCTAGTTTACGCAGCATAGCATTTTCAGCCAGTTTGCATTATCATATTTGTGTTGCTCTGCAGCAACACAGTTTGAACTGCTTTGTTGTGATATATTTTGTTCAGTATTTGAAAGGTTTCAAATTTAAAAGAAAAAAACAATGCATGATCAGCTGACAAACTTGTGTATTACCTAATAACTTCAATTTGATATTATGCAATACCAGTTGGTAGATGACTGATAAACACAGACGAGTGTTCTTAGATTTTATTTTAGTTACTGTTGTAGAACAATAATCAATTTCTTAAAGCACTTCATTTGCCTTTTTATCCTGCCTTTGAATTAAGTATATATTTTAATATGATCAATAAACAGTGAACTCAAGGATCCCTGATTTCCAAACATTTGACTTACAGACAGTCAGACTTACAAACACAATACCATATAGGGGTGTAGTTTTAATGATCTGACGTATGAACATTTCCTATACTTACTACATTATATTGTCCTGCATTGCATTCTGACTTCTGTATAAATTGACTTACAAGTGAATTCTAGAACTGAACCTGTTCGTAACCTGGGGACTGCCTGTAGAGTGCACACTTCAATCTACATCATTGTACGACCTTCTGAGATGGAAGTTTAGTGGCCATACTAATGCAGTCCATCTTGAATTTTACTTGAGTATCTGGCTAACTGAGGCCCACAAATAGTTGGCGTGAGACTTTTAATCTGTGTTAGAAAGAACTTGCATTTAAGTAGCACCTTTCTCGTCCTTGGAACCATTGCTAAATATTTCTTAGCAAACAGGGGTGGTCACTTTGTGTGCTGTAGTTGTGATGGCCGACTAGTTAATCCATAGTAACTTCGCCTTAGTGAGGCAACGCGAGGATAAGTTCAATGATTGCACGCTCCCGATGGGATCTAGCTCTTTTATGGATCTCTGTGTTCTTGCGTCACACGTCATTACTAGCACAACTTTTATTTGTTGCCCATCTCTAACTGCCCTTGAACTGCATGGCTTGCTAGACAAACTAATGCACCTAAGAGTCAACTACAATGCTGTGGGGCTGAAATCACATATGGAGGAAGGCTGACAGATTTTGATCCCTTATGGGCAGAACCGGACAGTTTTGTTTACAGCAGTCCACAGTTGACAGTCTAATTTTTAATTCTAGAGTTTTGTTTCACTGAATTCAAATGTCACTCTCTCTTATGTAGAATTTGAACCTTTTGTCCCCAGAACAGTAGCTTGGGTTTTTTGATTACTAGTTAGTGTGGTTACTGTTATGCCACTACACCCCTCTATAGGTTAGAGATAGGGCTGAGAAGCCAGAACTTTGATTGACAAACCTACATTACCTTTTGGCACAGGTTGCTGGAATGATGCCACCGAGTGCAATTTCTGGAAAAATTGAATCTTGTTAGTTGGTTCAAATGAAGACTTTTATATATTTAAGAATAAGCAACTACTCCATGTTCAGGCAGAATTTGAGATCAGAACTATTTCAGTTTGCTACTGAACTTTCCAAGCTATTACCTCGCTGCATCCCATTGATATTTGTTCCTTGGCAAAGTCTCTTGCACTGAACGTGCAAACCTCCAAGATTAAAACTATATCCATGCTCTGTGACAGAAGTGTATTTGGACTGTCTGTGTTTCTGGTTGCGTGGAATTGAGAGCATCTTCGATAAGAGCAGCTTGCAGGGTGGCACAATGGCCCACTGGTGAGCACTGCTGTGTCACGGTGCCAGGCGCACCTGGGCAACAGTCTGTGTGGAGTTTGCACATTCCCTCTGTGTCTGCGTGGGTTTCTTCTGGGTGCTTCGGTTTCGTCCCACAGTCCAAAGACGTGCAGGTTAGATGCATTGGCCATGCTATTATTGTCCAGAGATGTGCAGGCTAGCTGGGTTAGCTGTGGGAGGTTACAGCCATAGAGCGGGTCTGAGTGGGATGCTCTTTGGAGGGTTGGTGCAGATACGATGGGCCTAACTGACGCCCATCTGCTCTGTAAGGAGTTTGTGATTCATTGGGAGAGCAAGAAACATGCATTCAGGTACAGTCTCCATCACAAATTTCACTTGGAGTACTTGGAGTCAGTGATGTTGATGGTGAATGTGCTGTTTGATAGGCTTGGCTCAGCCCCCTGTCGCTTCCGTCTTAGCTGTGTGCATGAGTGACAAGGAAATTACAGTCTCTGTGATATTACACTGGGGAAAGTCTCTACTGTATGGGGAGAAGGGTGAGCAGAAATTGGGCTTTGCTGTCCAGCTTATGGAAGAGTTGGGCAAGGAACACACTGCTTTTATGCTAAGTTAGTTGACTGTTGGATTGGAGTTATGTAAGAGATAGTGAATCTCCGTAGAAACTGGCATCTCACTGAAATGTCTTTGCGCCTGTTTTAAATGTTTGTCTGTTGTTGTTTAACCTTCCACTGTAGGAAGTAGGCTGGAGCACTTACCCCCAGCTGTAAATGAGCAATATACATATGTAGTGTGATTTATTTTCCACCTGTTGTTATTCTCCTCCTCATCAACATTGTTTTCTGCGAAGCAAATGAAGTGTCACTGTTTTCATTATTATTTCTGCCTGTTCTCTCATGAGAGAGAGAAGTTGAGATGGTAATTTCATCATAATTGCAGCATAGATCAAGGCTTCATATGTTGCCTGTTCAAGGTGGTTGGTATTCTTCCACCTGCATAAGATGATAAGTGTGCTGCAAATCCATTAGGGATCGGGACAATCCATATGGAAGTTTTGCCGATGGCTGGAGAGGGTGGGCCTGCCATCACTGCTGACCACGAAGGAGTCATTGGGTGTTATCGTGGGTTGCTGTTTTTGGTGGTAATGCCTGTTGTCAAACCTCTGATTGTCATGTTGACATGCGCTGGTCCACAGGAGATCACTGGAACTTGGAGTAGGAGTAGGTTAGTCAGCCCTTCAAGCCTGCTCCAGCATGCCAGAAGATCATGACTAATCTGAACGTGGCCTCAGCTCCACTGTCCTGTTTTGCCTCATAACCCTTTAACTCCCAGTCGATCAAAACTCCCTGATCTGACTTGGCCTGGAATATATTCAAGGATCCACTGCTGTCTGGAGAAAGAGCATCCATGCATTCAGGGTAAAAAGAATTCTCTTTGTCTCCATTTAAAACCATATTATTATTTTCTTCCATCATAGGCTTGTGTCTTCTCGGTGTGGAAATCAATATTTAGGGCCATCACATTGCGCTTGTAAGCATCCTTGAAACGGAGTTTGGGGGTGTGCAATTGGCCTTGCTGATGCCTTAAAATGCAGAAATTCTTTGGGTACATGTAACCCTAAGCCTAGTGCCTTCTGTTCTGTGAATGTGCCTGAGGAGTTACCTCTGCCAGACCAGTGCCAGTATCCTGAGGCAATTTGCTTCTGAGAGGGCTGTTGCTTTTCCAACTTTTGTCCTTCCGAAAGATGACCAGAGTGAACTGCAATCAGTGAAGACAAAAGTTGTTGTGCTTCCTTGCCTAAGAGCTGTAGTTCATTCCTATTTCACAGCCACACAACAAGGAGTTGCGTGTATAGGAAAGCATCTTGGTCCTCCTCAGAGGCCCAGGGTCGCGCATTGATCCAGCAGAAGTTGCATCAAACTCCGAGGGGAGAAACAAAGCTGCAGAGAATTATACCAGGTGCTGAAGAGAACAAACAAAAAGGATTTGCTCTCCACTTCACGGGCAGAAGGTGTGACCTATTCCACAACCCAAGTTTTCTTTGTGCTTCTGCTAAAGAAGAACAAAGTCCAGGTATGGGGTGGGCAGCCCATGATTCTTTGTACTAATGTTTCTGTGAGTGGTGAACACTAGCAACAGTGCCAATGAATTCTTTAATCCAGGCATGCTGTATTTTTTTTGTATTCACTTTCAGCCTGGATAGATTGTAGGGCTTGCTGTTTGACCTTGTAATCAGGTAAACTCCTTGCATTTTACATTTGCTTGTTCCAGGTATAATGTAGATTAGTCAGAAAACCTAGGGCTTGCTGGCCTCTCTCCCTGTGTCTGTTAATATTTGAGTAAGTGCTAACGTCAGTATGCAACATGTCAACAGCCCCCAGTGAGAAACGGAAAAGCTAGGATGTGTCATTTTTTTTAATAAGAATGATGTTCCAATGGGCACTTAATGTATTGTGGTTAAACATAACCTGTGAATCACAGCTGCAGAAACAAAGCAAGCAAGTCGAGTTCTATTTGGTCTTTTGTATGTTTGTCGTGAGCACTAAGTGTCAAGGTGATCCAGTTGGGGATTGCTGCAGTGTTGTCGTTACTGTGTTTTTTTTTGTTGCTGTTTACTTGAAGGCAAATGGGATTTTGAGCTGGTGACTACTGCTATTAATAATGTCTTCAGGGAAGTTTGTTCACACAAAATAAAGGCTAGGGCACAGAGCACAAATGACACAAAAACAAAGACTAGGTGCAAGTATGCCCAGTTTTTCCGAATGAAATTTGTGGAAAGGATGTGCTGTATTAGAGCACATCTTTAGGATATATGTATCTATTCATTAATTAGCCCAACTGAAAGCTGAACATTTCAAATATTCCAATTGGAGTAGACTGCTAAAACATTTCTGTTCCTTACTGTTCACGTATCTGCCATTTTGCTCAGCCTTTTTTTGGTTCGCTTTGTCATGCGGTTATAAATCTTTGCAGCTCTGTTTTCCACCTTGGAGCTTAATGCATCTTCTGCTGGATCAGTGAGCCATTTCCTTCCCAATCCTCACAGAGGCTTCTGTGATTTTTCTGATGCTGATGAACCTACTGCCAACAGCATAACATTTTTTTGGTAGCCTTGCCATTGCAGCATTTGTGCAGAGAACCCCTGTGTCAGAGATTAGGATCAGATCTTTCCTGTGTGCCAAGCTCAGCTAGGGGACTGGTTGTCGTATGAGCCTAATGGAGAGGAAACAAAAGGGAGAGCGATGTAGGTAGATCGTGAGTTTCTGCTTGAGCGTTGCCCCTTCTGCATCCCAGCCTCAATATAATGACTCTGGTGGACTTCTAGCTTAATGTCCATCACTGTGT
The DNA here is from genome assembly GCF_021869965.1 of Rhincodon typus. Taxonomy (NCBI): domain Eukaryota; kingdom Metazoa; phylum Chordata; class Chondrichthyes; order Orectolobiformes; family Rhincodontidae; genus Rhincodon; species Rhincodon typus. Next base: position 46,446,578 of record NC_063335.1, read on the forward strand.
CAGGTCATGAATAACTTCATTCTGTAGCCTCAAGCCTGGTCCACACAGAATAGCTTTTCATTTCAGACTGGGTTCAAAGCCAAATGAGTGTCTAATCCAACATATACTGCATGTGCTGCTGTAATCTTGTTCATGACATCGGATTTTTAGCTGAAGATCATCCCATCTAGGATTTCGTGGCCAGAAGGAAGGACATGACGGGGAGGCGCATGCGTTCTCTGGGTCAAAGTGGCAGGTGGGGCACAGACCCAGACTTCTGTTAGCTGACGAATATCATGCCCTGTGATAGGCCAACTGAAGGCAAATGTCCTCGTAGTGTTGTCTAGCCTCTTGTTTTGATTGTCTTCATTCATTTTTCCAGCCAGTGGGAAGTCCCAATGACCAAACGACTTGCCCTTTTTATGCTGCTGTACAAATGACCAGTCTTTGTCCCAGCAGTGTTTTGATTCTTTAAAATGGTGGAATATGGTCCTTTTGACAGTTGCTTGGTAAATCAGTCATCAACCGCAGTTCACAGCTCTGTGTCAATTTTTAAACGTTTTTACTAGTGTAATTTGATCTATTCAAGGAAGAATCTTGAGAATTCATCCCATAAACCTAGTTTGTTGGTGGGTGGCTGTTATCAATCCTTTGTTTGAAGTTGCCTCAATAAGAGTATATGTTGTACTGACATGCCAAAAGGATTTGCGAAAGCACATTGAAGTGAGTGCACTGAACCTGCTTACCATTTAAACTTCGAAGTGACATTTGTGGCTCTTTTGAATTATTCTTTTAAAAGAAATGTCATTTTTATGCCATCTGATCTCTGATTTACCAAAATCATTGAAGATTATTTTGTTTCACTCCCCTTCCTGCACACGCACATGCGCACACACATGCCCCCCACCTTTGCTCTCTAATGCAAACCTGTTTGGTCATAAATTGAAAATGAATCTCACAGAACTACAGCTTGAACCATTTTGTTCAAACTGTGCACATATCTGCTGCCTCCTTATTTAACCTGCTCCAAATGGCATAATCCTGCTCTCCCTTCCTCCCTTGCGTATTTATCTGGCTTCTCCTTAGGCACACCTATGCTATTTGCTGAAATGTAATGAGTTCCACACTGTGGAAATTTTATTGGTGCCTCCTTGTAATATATCATTGTTCAGTTGCCAAAGCTTTAAGGCATATGGAGATAGTGCGAGAAAGTGTAGATGAGGTAAAAGATCAGCCATGATCTTATTGAATGACAAAACAGGTTTAAGGGGCCAATGGCCTTCTCTATCTCCCATTTTTGTTTTAAAGTTTGTTGAAACATGATGGTCAGTGAGAAATCCTGTACCAAACAGGTGGCCAGATTTGAGCAGGAGCAAAGGCCTTCCAGTGACATCCCCTTGAGAAATCTTTAGAATGTGAGAAACCTAACCTCACTTACAAGGATGGTTCAGGATGTAAATAAGTGAAATTCCGTCATCTGCAAGGTGCTGATCTTGCGTGCTTGCAGGACACAATTCCTGGGCTGTACCACTTGTAACAGGCCATTCTCAGTGTTTCATAAATGACTTGTTTGTGTCATGGTGGTTTTGCTGTGAAGTAGCCACGGCACTTTGAGTTTGATATGAGCTGCTTGGATGCTTCAGAAATACCGCTTGCCCAGTCAGAGTAGAGATCAGAGCCTTGGCACTGTTGCAAAACCCTATTGCAAAACTTCATTCTAATCCTTCTGAGATGGGTGTCCCTCTGGATTGTTAACAGTAATCTGGATTAGTCACAGTAATCACAATTTCATTGTAGTGTCTGCAAGCCTACCTCTTGACCAGCACGTATGTGTCCTTAACAGTTCGCACTCTTGTATCGGTGCAATTGTAGGTTGGCTCCAAATGTCAGAGGGACCTAGAATTCCCACATCTAGAACAGTCTGATTGGCTATGGTATAGCAGTGCTGATCAAGTGATGCTGGATCAATCAGAGATAGCAAGAACTGCGGATGCTGGAGTCAGTGATAATACAGAGTGAAGCTGGAGGAACACAGCTGACCAGGCAGCATCAGAGAAGCAGGAAAGTTGACGTTTGGGCTCGGGACCCTTTTCTGAAGAAGGGTTCCGACCTGAAATGTCAGCTTTGCTGCTCCTCTGATGCTGCCTGGCCTGCTGTGTTCCTCCGCTCCACATTGTGTTATGCTGGATCAATTGTTAATTTTAAAACCGAGATCATTAGCCGAAGGTATTAAGGAATACGGAGCACGGACAAGTATATGGAGTTGAGGTCACAGATAAGCCACGATCTGAATGAATGGTGGAACAGACTCAGTGGTCTATCCCTGTTTCTGTGCTTGTTAGACCTTTTCTTGGGGTTTCAATTCTGGTGCAGTTTTACTTGTAGTTAGCAAGGCAAAAGATGCCTACTTCCAAATGCCACCCACCCATCTGTATCCTATTCAGTTTGTTGCTTCACAAAGTAGTTTGCCCCACCAGGCAACCTCTGTTGTCTTTTTTCTTTTCACTTGCACTAAATGATGCATCCGTTTTAATACTTGTGATATTGCCACATAACAGCCATTCAGAAACTGCGGCTGCCCTTTCCTAAACCACTTGCGGTTTCAGGCACCCTTCACGATATGACTCGTTTGAAAATTGTCTGGGGAGACTTTTTAAAATTCTTTTATGCCTTTTTTTAATGGCAACATCGCATATTCTGTGGTTTTATGTTAATGTTTTTCAAATTAATGGCTATTGCTAAACTACATTGTGCGTGCAACCTCCTGAAACTATAGCGGTGTGTCCTCAGGTTGACCTTTTTCGATTTTGAAAGAACGTGCCGCGAAAAACAAAGGAGATGTTGGTTGTCCAGACACTATCAGTTCACTGTTGGCTCTAGGAATTTTTTTTTGCCGTTTCCAAAAGAGTCCTTTAATGCTTAGAGCTGTGGCTTTGGGCTACGTGGATTTGATGATCTTGGATCGTAGTATAGATGCAATATTTCCAATGTAAATTTGAACAGTCAATATTCTGGTCCGCATTTTTGTGCATGTATTTGTTGGGATTCAGTGCTGTCAAATGTCTTGTAAGTTTGATATAAAATTCTGCATTTTTCCATGTCACACCTGAAGTGGGCAAACTCAAGGAACTGTGGCCAAAGCACAGTGCCTTCTTTTGAAAAGTGACTGCTTTGCATGATTTTGTCAGCAACCTGGTATCATAGGCCCATGGTTGCGATTAACTGGTTCTGAAAACGTTTGACAAATTTCTCCAGTCTGGCTGATTTCAAATACTAATAAAAGCCTCTCCCTGTCACCGAATAATTAGCCACCGAAACAAGAAACCCACTGAATAGCAGGCTTTCCCCATACACAGAGACCGCCTGTAAGTAGATTTGGTGTGTTTGCAATATCATGTAAAATGCTAGAAGAAAAGTATTCCGTTGTCCGCAGAAACTAACATAAACTTTCCGGGCTGTTTCTCTCCATTAATGCAATCAAGATTTTTGGCTGGTGGGGGGCGGTTGGGGTTCATTGGATGGTCTCCAGTTGATACAATGGAGGCTGTGACCACAGCTCGATTAATGAGACGTTGAAGCACAATTCAGCAATGCTGTGCGAACAATAAGCAAAGACCCCTCCGATCAGTGGGTGACAGGCTTCCTTTCATTTTGTTTCAATTTACATTTCCTTTCCTTCCGAAACCAATAGCTGACGCCAAATTGCACTCTCGCTGAATGATAAATCCTTTCTTCAGTGTCACAGATACAGCAACTGTACAAAAAAACCAATTGTAACCGAATGCGAGATCAGTAGTTTTCTAACCATCGGTCATTGCAGCGAATTCGCCACCTGGACCGTTATAAATCCTTGTGACGTGCGGAGACACGTGCTTGAGTCAGACTATTTTCAGATAGGTGCTGTAAATGCCTGCTTTGCATAAAGGAATAAGCCTGAATTGAACAGGAAAAGGTCACCTTTTTATACTCAGCTGCACCATACACTATTCAGTGGCAGAATGAGCATTCAGTTTAGGGGGAGCATGCCTACCTCTGAGGCAGCAACTGGCCTGATGAGTGGATACCAAGATTCGGGCTCTGAATCCTGGATACTCCCTCCTCCCTCTCTCCCCCACTACCCTCTTCCCACCTTCCCCTGCCTCCCCCCCACCTCTCTCTCCCTCTTCCCCCTTTTCCCCTATAAGCCTGTCCACCCTCATGGCCTTGGAAGATGATTTCACATCACCACCGGTCAGCCTGTAAATCCATCTGCAATGTCACGCTCTAAGAAAATGAGAATTTAGATTTATGTTTCACGTTTCACGACTTTCCGAAGTGTTTTACAGCCGATGCAGCTCTTGTTTTAAGTATGTGCACTATCAAAATGTAGGAAAAAGGACAGCCAATTTACATACTACCCCCACACAGTTACACATTAGTAAATGACAGAAAGGTGGACTTGCACTTGTGTAGTATCTTTCATGACCACTTGTGGGCTCAAAGGTGCTTCACAGCCTTTTGAAATACACTTTGAAGTGTAGTCACTGTTATAAAGTAGAAAACAAGGATGTTGATTTGAACTCAGCGAGCTCTGACAAACAGCGATATGACGACAGCCAGATGATCTCTCTTTTTGTTCTGTGACATTTATTGAAGAGTAAACATTGACTGGAGCACTGCTCTTCACCAACATCGTGCCAATGGACTTTTTTTTAACATCCAAGCAGACAGAAGAGATCTCAGTTTAACATCTCATCCAAAAGGCAGCATCTCTGACAGTGTAGCACTCTCTGAGCTATTCCTCAGTATTGCAGTAGAATGTGGGGAAGGTGGAAAGGAACTTGACTTAAGGACCATCTACCTTGGAGATAGGAGTGTTACCAGCGAGCCACAATTAACATGCTGAAAGTAGCTTTTAGTCGTGACTTAAAGGTCAAGGGATTACCTTGTGGCAAATAAAATGTCCCCATTAACTACAATCCTTCTCATCATGCAGAATGCTAAATGTTAAATTCTGGACTTTCTTTTTTCTTGACTTTCATTTAAGAACAAAAAAAATTGTCTAGCTCAGAAGGGAGGAGAAAATGCCATCTGTTGAAAGGAAGTGCTTATTTTCTTCATGCTGCAGAGTACTCTGAAGTGAAGGAGTCCCAGAGGACTGTAGGGCTGCTTTCTCATTAGAAAGGATATGACTGATGGTTTAACCTGAGGCCCACCACAGCTCAGGTGAGGGGAGAGGTTTAGAAGGTAGGCCCTTCCTTCATAGTATCCTCAGCTGGTGTGAAATTGAACTCATGGTGTTGGCACCACTGTACGTCACAAACCAGCCATTCAGCCAATTGACTCCCTCCGCCTGATGCTCCTCTGAAGCAGTTCAAGGTGCTGCATGAACATAAGTTGTTATTTCATTACTTCATGGAGCTTTGCTGCTGTCTTCACCCACTGCCCACCACAGCTCCTTCCAAACCCACGACCACTTCCATCTAGAAGGACAATGGCAGCAGGTACGTGGGAACATTACCACCTGTGAGTTCCCCTCCAGGCCACTTGCCACTTGGGAAATGTATCCCTATTCCTGGGTAGTCGCTGGGGCAAAATTGTGGAATTCCCTACCTAAGGGCATCACGTGTCTATCTACAGCACATGGATTGCAGCGGTTCAAGATGACAGCTGACCACCACCACCTTAAGGGCACCTAGGGGCAGGCAATAAATGTTGGCCCAAGCAGCGAGGCCATGTTCCTTGAATGTCAAAAATCTTGATATTGGAGGGCAGTCAGAGTGAGCTCCTTGGCCGGTTTTTGAAGAGCTCAAGGAGAAGAGGTGCACCCATGTTGACAGAACCCAGTACACACAAAAAGAACATGGTGCGACCCTTTCTGAAACTAAGCACATATTAGAAACAAAGAGGAAAAGAACCACAAGGAGAGGAAATTTGCAGCCAGCAAATTACCAAAAACTCGATTGTCCTTGGTATTCTTTCTCATTTGCAGTCCCCCTGGGGTTCAGATCAGACTCTGTAGTCTCTCACATGTACCTACCAGAACCCTGTCAAACACTGCAGATGATGAACATTAGTCTCTTAGGAAATCACTGGCTAAACAGCTGAGAGAGGCTTGCTCGATTTGTCATCTGCTCGGCACTTTTTCCACCCACTTCTCAGGCGCTTGTCGAGATGAGGAATGGGGTTTGCTGGTGAGTAACATTGAACCCCAGCAGGGAATTGGGTTGCCTATGCCACAGAACAGTTATGTGTTAGTGTCTGCCACCCGCTACAAATGATACTGTTCCTGATTCACAGCAAGCAGGCCTGGCTGTCTAGGTGTCCCTGTACACTGTGCTCTTAAAGGCACACTGTACTTATTGTTCCTTTCTTTTAAACAAAATGGGAGGAAATCATCTAGCATATTTCTAACAAACATTTTTGTTGTCTCTCCTACTTTCTCTCTTTCTGTCACACTCACACTCTGCTGCTTTCATTTTCTCTCATCTCTCCTCTCGCTCTTTCTCTTTGTCTGCCTCTCTGTATAGGGTTCATCTGCAGTCTTCTAATCTGACCAGTTGTAGTGTCACTGGTCTGAACTATTGCACTCATATGCTTGTCTGTCTTTGAAGGAGTCTGTGCACAGTTCCTGTCGCAATGCGAGTCTGTGAACTAGAGAGCTGAACATGGGTGGAATGGTGCTGTTATTCAGCACTCAGACCGGGAGGGGGTTTATTGGTTGTAGACTGCTACGACTTCACCTCCACAAGGACTTGTGAAAGCTCTAACTGTGTGTTTTGTTAGAATGCAGGCAAGTTCAAAATCAGAGCTCCTCAGTGGTCTCTAGTGGCAGCCTCATCATTTCCTGTTAGTCAGAGCTGCACAGCAGATGGCCATTGTGTTCAGTGATGTTTGTGCTTACAGCAAAGCATGTGTTTCCGACAGCTGAGCAGTCCCTGGAATACGTCAAAAACATTCCTAACAAGGTCCTACTCTTTTTTTTTCCCAAATGACAAATGAGATTACAACTCAGATGTCCAGGAAGTCGGTAGCTGTGTGTTTTTCATCTGTTTGCTTGATTTGTTTGTGAGGGATTCTATTAATATGCAGCCATTGACAGCTGTTGCTGAAGTGTTAGTTACTAGAATTATAAAGCAGCTCTGGTTGCTGATTGGCTCAGTGTTGTGATTTGACCCACTTCCGTGTTTGCGGAGGGGCGGTGGGGATTCGGGTTTGGTTCTCTGCTGTTCCTGAAATTTGACAATGGAAAGGCTTGAAATGGCCTCCACGCACCTGAGCTATCGATTGCTTTAAAAGATGAGCAGACTTCTCTGTCCTGTCCAGGAAACCCTGCAGGAAGTTATAGACGGCACATGTGGGCAACTGTGTTTAACCCCGATTTACAAATGCAAGTATGCAAATAGAATAAATATCTTGTCTTTGTACAGCACCTTTCACGTCCCTAGGATGTCTCAAAGTGTCTTGTAGCCAATAAATTGTTATTAAAGCTGTAACATAGGGAACTGTGGCAGCTATAGTTTAATGTCCTTCCAGTGGAGGTGGTTGAGGGAACAGTGGTGTCCAAATCACTAGGGTAGCATGTTCCTCTATACATAATGTTGTGTAAACTCTCTCATTCAGTCTAGGAGAAGCACTGTCAATACATGCACCTCTCCCTCTGCATTCTGTGAGATTTTGTGCCCACAATCTGAAGGGGCTTTGAACCAACAACCTTCAAGAGTTGGGAGGTGCTCTCATTGAGCAAAGGTTGACCAAGCAAAATGTCCTTTTTATTTGCGAATTTGACCTTTCCACCCATAACTCTGCTAAGATGATTGCAGTAGTTTCAACCAAAACCGGATTGTGGCATCTTGCTCCTGCCAGTGGGGACTACAGGGCTGTATGTTCCACCACAAGGACTTGCCCGAATTGCTTCAGTGGATTGCTGTAGCTCATACCACATCTTTTGCTTTCACTGCAAACCTCTGGTGCCGTTTCCTCACCTTTTTGACTGTCCTGTCTCTTTCCACACTTGGCCTTTTTTGATGGTGTTGTCTACAGGCCAATATCCTGCTTTGAGTGTCTCCTCCGTCGCCTCCCCACTGCCTCTGCCCTAAACAAATGCTTCTTTCGTGCATTCTAGCAAGGTGATCCTGACATTAAGAAATTGAATCATTGGTAATACCAATGGCCTTCTCTAGTTCCGGCGGACTTGCATCCCAGAAAAGTCAGCACCTTCAGAAGAGGAAATGAAACTTCTGTAAGAACTGTTGTAGGTGGAGTTGGAAATAAAGCTTTGTTTCATTGTTATGTAATACAAAATTATAAACACTTGAATGCACTTAGTGTTACTACACAGAACAATTTGAATATTTATTAATTCTGTGTAATTGTAAGGTGTAAAGACCGTATTTTGTATTCTGTACTTTTATTGTGGACTGACACAGGCATTCTGCCAACTTGGGTCTAAAAGGACAGGTGACTTTTGCTTTTGTAGCATCTTTAAGTTTAGTAATGACTTCAGGAATAGCGGGTCTTGATTTCTGTGCACTATTGCAGTGAGGAGTAATATTGGAAGCATGGGGGGTGGGATTTGCATGAGTTGTCATCCCGCACCTCTGCCCCTTCTCCCCACCCCCCCCAATAAATCACCAGTATGTTGGAAAAAGTTCCCTCGTATATGTGAAGTTGAAATGCAGTTCAATACAACATTCTTCTTGGCAAAAAAGAGTCGGCCAGCCCTTGGGAATACACACGGATTAATTTGGGAGTTCACACAAGCTCTTAGTGCTAAGTGAATCATTAAGTTTATCTCGGACTCTGTATACCTGAGAGAGTGTCTTCTCACAAATGAGAAGAGATAATTGGGCTGCAGGGACGGGAGAGTTCCTTTCCAGTCACTGTAAAACTCAACAAATAACATAAAAACCGAAAGAACTGCGGATGCTGTAAATCAGGAGCAAAAACAGAAGTTGCTGGAGACGCTCAGCAGGTCCGGCAGCATCTGTGAAGAAAAAGATCAAGAATTAATGTTTCGGGTCCAGTGACCCTTCTTCAGAGCAGATTTAGACAAGCCGTTTCTGAGGAAGGGTCACTGGACTCGAAACGTTAACTCTGATTTTTTTTCTTCGCAGACGCTGCCAGACCAACTGAGCTTTTCCAGCAACTTCAGTTTTTGTTCAACAAATGAAATGTTTGCCAAAGATTGTAGGTAATCCATGCATTTAGTTTACTGGTACTGTTTAATTTGATCATTTCTTTGAGATTTTTATTGCATTGCAATTTTAGCTGATACATTTGAAACTAATTTCATGGTGATGCTAACTAGACTGACTAATTTAGGACAAACCTGTGATGCTATCCTTTAAACTTGTCTACCTCCCATTTTCTAACACACAATGACCGCTCTCTTGTTCTAAGGCATCCAATGTAAATTAAAGTTTAGGAGGGGAGATGTCAGTATAAGATCCGTCTGCATGTGAAGGTGCACAGTTTATGGTACTTGACCCACTTAAGATTGTGCTTTACCCCAGGTAGTTACACAGGATCTCCTTGAAGAATGGTCTTGGTTGTAGAAATTGTCACTTGGATGGTGGTGGGAGCGAGAATATCCACCAAGTTGGAACATGTCCCTTACTGTTGGGGTTAAAGAGAGTGTTAGGCTGTGGAATGATTTGAAGCAATGAAAGCTGTTTGTGAAAATTGGTCCCATACAGTTTCTGGTGCAAAGTGTGTGTTCCCCAGCCATAACACTGACTTCATTGGGTAAGGGTTGGGGGGCAGAGGCAGAAGAGGTGGGAGGTTGTTGGGGAATCTCTCAACTGCAACATGTCTCTCTGTCTCCTTGTTGGGTTTTCTCAGCTCTCTGCTGGTCATGTCAGCTGGTGTTTTTTTTCTCTCTGTTGGCCTTCTGTCGTCAGGCAGCATTTGTAAGAACCGTCAGTGACTGTGTCCCAAAAGTGTGTTAACTTTGCCCGTTACCCCTTGTGGTAGGCTGGAGTGTGTTACCAGATCCTTGCGCAGTTCCCAGTATCTGAGAGTAGGGAGAGTCTTTAGAGCGATGTAGGGTTCTCCTCAAGTGTTTCATAAGCAGTAATGTACTTCTGAAGTGTAGGAAACATTGTGGCCAATCACGCACAGCAATCTCCCATGAACAGCGATATAAATAACCAGGTACTGTGTTTTAGTGATGCTGGCTGAAGGATAGATATTTACCAAGACACCGGGGTGAACTCCCCAGTTCTTTGAGTAGTAGCACAAAAGTGTTCACATCGACCTGAGGGGATAGGTAGAAACTCTGTTTAATGTTTTGTCTCCAAGGATGCACGAAGTAGTGCTGTAATGTGCCAAACCAGATTATATGTGCTTTAGGCTCAACATAGGCCTGGAGTGGATCCATGTTATTTAAGTAAAGCTGACCCAGCCAGCTCAAGTGAGGTTAGTTTATCAACTCATATGGACTCTGTTGAGGCATTCACCCGTCTAGCTCAGGATTAGGAAGTCTTTTTCAAAAAATCAACCCAATACACAAAATGGACATGAGAGTTTAAATTGGACAGTGCGGAAGGTACATAGCAGAACGGTGTTGTTAGGTAAAATGTGTAGCACCCTGAGGTACTTTGCTACATTTACAATTACAGATTATATTCGCAATATTCATTTTGCGTCAACACATTCAATGTGAAGGATTTTAGATGGTCTCCTGCTCCTCTGTATATTACAGCAGGAGGAACTTAAGCAATAGCTTCATCCTCATTGAGTGCTTGCAGCGGCTACCCAAATCTTAGCGTATTTTTTATTCATTCGTGGATGAGGGTGTTGCAGGCTAGGAGGGCAGTTAAGAGCCAACCACATTGCTGTGGGTCTGGAATCACATGTAGGCCAGATCGGGTAAGAATGGCAGTTTTCTTTTCCAAGCTAGATAGATTTTTCCCAACAATCGATGTTGGATTCGTGGCCATAATTAGACTCTTAATTCCAGATTTTTCTTTCATTGAATTCAAATTTCTCCATCTGCCATGGCGGGATTCAAACTCAGGACCTGAGAACATTACCTGGGTCTGTGGATTAACAGCCCAGCAATGATAACCACTAGGCCATCGCCTTCCCTCAGTGTCTTCTCCTGAGCTTTGGGAATGCCCAGTCTGTGACAAGAACTCTTTGCAACAGAAGACCAGCAAGTTTCTTCAATCTGATCCTATCGGAAGAATGCCTGAATTAACCATGGCATCCGAATCTCTTGTTCATTCGGTGTAACATAATAGCAACAACTTTGGTTAGAGAGTGCATCTCTGCCACAATATGGTTTGTTGACACTGCAAAAATGATTCATTTTCTGGGGACTGTTACACCGCTTGTCAGAATATGGTCCTCTTGCCCTAGAGAATCTGTGTTTGCAAATGTCCCTCTTCCTGACCTGATTCGCGGTTGACAGGCTTGGAGAAAACAAACAATGCCCTTTTTAAATCTCTAAATGTAGTTTAGACTAATCTAATTAAAAGAAACGTGATTATTTCCTCCCTCCTCTCTCTCTCTCTCTTTATGTTCCTTAATACAGCTAAAGTTGAAATTTAAAAGTCATTACTCATGGAGGATGTGAGGCTAGGGCTATAAACACATGACACATCTCAGTTCCTGCTGACTGAGATCCTTCGAGATGATTTCTTTGACTGTTCCTTTGCTTGTGCCAGTCTCTGCTGCTGATTAGATTACAGTGTTAGGCTATTGTGAGCCTGTGTGTGAATCAGTCCACTTTGTTTTATCATCACTGTACCTTGGCATAGTGCCCAGTCTAGGTTTGTTTGTGTGTGTGTGTATAATGCAAACAAATTATTGAGAATTACTGGGACAGCTAGACAAACTGCCTTATCAGGCTTGAGTGTGAAATGCTGTTGGAAATCAAGGCTGATCTTTCCTTACAGGATTTTTGAGTCGACAGCTTGCTGTCTAGACAGAGAAACGCCACTTTTACAGATAGAGCTGGATGTAGTCAGGCAGCGATGTTTCACCTCATCTTTTCAAGTTGTATCCAACCCAGGCACAGGCAAGCAGCTTGAGAAATGAAATTTATGCTCATGGATATCTGGATGATCATATTTAACTTGCTTGTGAAGGAGACTGCATAATTTGGATGAAATTTTAATCATTGTAAATCATTCTGGGTTTATCCACTCCGTTTATTTACAGCACAAGTACTTCTTGAGTCAACATATCATTTTTAATGAAAATTACTTGAAGTGTTTAGGCGCAAATGGTCAGACAGCTTGGCTGTTGGGTTCTAATTCACAGGGATTTGACATGCGTTGGAAAATGGATTTGAGTCTGGGTTTTTGGTTTTCCTTGATAAATGTGGATTGTCCGCGCTCTCATTTGTTCGGTGTAGTGCCCTGCGAAATCCATCGAGATCCCAAGGCCAGTTGAGAAAAGACCGTCAATTGCTCCCTCATACGCTGTGTGGGACTTGTGTTAAAGATGGCATGCGTTGAATCATTTTCAGCACATGCAAGTTCACAATTGGTGGATGTTGTGAACATAATGCTGTAGTCCCACAAGAGGCTGCCTTGTGCAATATCTTGGAACTGCAGCTTCTCAACCCAATCAAAACACTGCATTTTATTCCTGAGATAGTAGGAACTGCCAGTAGTCAGATTTCCTGCTCCTCTGATGCTGCTTGGCCTGCTGTGTTCATTCAGCTCTACACCTTGGCATTTTATTCCTGTATGTTAACAAATTGGGCTCAGTTATTTTGGTTGGTCAAACCTTTTCAATGACTTTTTGTTCATCTGTATAGCCTGCAGCTTAAGGCGTCATACATTTTTAGCTCACTATGAGACTTGGACTTTCAACTTTTACTGTCTGGCTACTGCTCCTCTTCCCTATCTACCAGCATCACCCAGCCTTCTCCACACAAAATAACCTCTCCCAGCTTATCTCTCAACCCATGGGGCCCACCTCCTTCTCCCTGAGTACAATTTCCACAATATTCCCAGCAGTTGGAGTTCTTCCAGCTCCCACACTAGCTGTCATTATAAATGGACTCCTCCCGGTTAATATCCTCTTTTTTTCATCACCACCATCCCCTCAAAAACATCCCAGCATCATTCTCTCTTCCACCCTTCGTCAGTCTGAATTTTTTTATTCTTTTGCTTTCTCTCTCTCTCTCTCTCTCTCTTACCCCTTCCCTCCCCCACTCCTCTCTCTTCCCCCTTCCCCCCCCTCTTCTCTACCCCCTCCTCCTCTGCTCTTGCCCCCGCCCCACCCTCTCTTCCCGCATCCCGCCTTCTCCCCCCACCTGACGTGGCCATGGTACATCATCCGTCCCCACACCCCTCAGAGTTGCTCCTGGTATTTTTTCAGGTGGTTGACCACCTTCTTCTTTTCCAGTGTCGGCTCTGCTTAGAGGCACTGCTTGATTCCAGTCCCCTCTATTCATAGCCACACCACGTGCAGGAATGGCTGTGTTCCCGGTTTTGCAGCATTCCCCCACCACAGAGTCCCCACAAGGAATCCTGTTTGTTCTCTCGCATATTGACAGCACGCTGCCTCTGTGTACCATTGTCCACTGATATGGAGTTAACCTCCCTGTTGATGATGCCTTTGCTGCACTCCTGCATGACCTGGTTGGATCTTTGCCTCCTGCCCCCTGCTGACAGACAAATCTTGGATGTGCCACAACTTCCTCCAGTGAAAACACACAGAAAACCAGAGTCATCTTCCTTGGCACCATGACAAATATCTGTCTCCCGTTTACAATTGCTGCGCAGCTCTTCAGTTCAACTCTTCAGTTCAGACTGTTGTTCACCTCAGCGTCCTATGTCACCCTGATTGATGCTCCCTATCCCAATTTCCCCTCTAATGCAAAGCATGTTTATTTGCACCTACGTAACATCACATGATTTTTCTTCTGTTGCTCACCAATTGGCCTTGAAATTATCTATTTCTAGAAAAAAGTACATCAGCTCCAACCTTCACCAAGTTCAGTTTGCTTATAACCCTGTCAGTGCTTTCCTGCATTAGCCCCATTTTTCCCAAGGCCCTCATTACAATTTTCATCCCTCCAAAGTCTCATGTGCCCCATCATTTTAATTTTCTTCAGCTCTCCTCTTCCAAATGCTCCCCTTCTGCTGATTCAGTACCTAAGAGTGTCTTTAAAAAGGTACATGTTTGACATGCGCACGCGTACACACAGCACCTCCCCCCACTGTGTTTCCCTGTTTCTCATGTGGTCCTGTGAAGCACTTTGAATGGTCTCTAAGTTACAGGTGCTATAAGAATGCAAATTGTTACCATGCGTAGTGAGTGGACCAAGTACTAATTTAAGTGACTTCTTCAGGTTTTAACAACAAGAAACAAGTCTGTTTTATCTTGCAGTATAGCAGCTGAAGTCTGTAATGGCAAACTCGGCTTTGCTTTGCAACTTGTAAGAGATTTTGATAGGGACGTTTTCTGCTTTTTTTTAAAAAAAGCACTTGCATTACATAATCTCTGCATCCTAACATTCGAACCCACCCCTGTCCTGTTCCGACCCGTGCCAGTGCATATGTTAAATTATGTGTGAAGTTTGACAGATGAGGGAGGTACAGTGGTCTGACAGTATTCCTGGAAAAAGTGAGTGTAGATTCAGCTCATAGCATTGTGGATGTGATCTCTGGAATAGATCTTTCAGGAATGTGGCCTCTCCTACACTCTACTGTACATTTTTGTTTTGAAAACTTGGCTCAGTTTAGATTTGGTAAATAGGTACCTTTTATAAAAAAAGACTTGTGTCTTGTTTTTAGCAGAACTCCGTTATCCAGGCTTGTCCACAAAATGTTCTGGATAACAACAACAGCTTGCATTTATATAGCACTTTTGAATTAGTGAAATATCCCAAGGCATGTTGCTGGAGCATTATCAGAGAAAATTTGATGGCAAGTTTCATTAGGATCTACGAGGATCATCGAATCATATAACCCCTACAGTGTGGAAATAGGCTATTCAGCCCATCGAGTTAACACTGACCATTCAAAGAGCATCTGACCCAGACCAACCTGCCTACCCTATCCCTGTAACCCTGCATTTCCAATGGCTAATCCACCTAGGCCGCACATCCCTGGACACAATGGGAAATTTAGCATGCCAGTCCATCCGTCCTGCACATCTTTGGACTGCGGAAGGAAAACTGGAGCACCCGGAGGAAACCTATACAGACATGGAGAGAATGTGCAAACTCTACACGAGATAGTGGAATTGAACCTAGGTCTCTGGCGCTGTGAGACAGCAGTGCTAACCACTGAGTCACCATGACATCCAAATAGGATAGGTAGCCAAAACTTTGATTAAAGCAGTAGGCCTGAAGGAGCTTATGGTAGAGGTTTAGGGAGAAACTTCTAGACGTTAGGATTGGACTGTCTGAAGGCACAGCTGCCAATGGAGGGGAATGAAAATCAAGAAGGCATCAAGACCAGAACTGGAGGAGTTCGGAGATCTTGCAGAGTTCTAAGACTGGAGGAGGCTATAGAGAGAAGAACATGCAAGGTCATGGAAAGAATTTGGACCAAAGGTGAGAAATTAGAATGTTATTTTAACAAATTGAGGTCTCGGAACAAGAGTGATAGAAGTTGGTGCGAGTCATGATACAGGCAGCAGAGTTTTGGATGATCTCCAGTTTATGGAGATGTGAAAATGGATAGCTAACCAGGAAAGCAGTCAAGTAGTTAATAATATTGATAATTAAAAACATGGGTGCTCAATTTCGCAGGGACTGTAGTGAGTGATATCGGATGATTTGAAAGGTATAGTGTATTGCTGTTAATAGTTTTGTTGCTAATTTAAGAGAATAACGTAATGTCTATAATAATGGAGAGCACTTAATACTTTCTATCGTCAAAAGCTTAAAACCAACAAGCATTCATCAGGCCAGCTGTTACCTACGGAGATCTATATGTGATGTGTAGGTCCTTTTGCTAGATCTTGTTTAAGGGAATTTCTGTTCATGAAAGACACTCACCTGTTTTTTTCCCTCCCCACAATTGCTAATTGACTTGTTGAACCGTTTCTAGTGTTTATATTCCACATGGTTTCTACGTTTCTGTTCACTGCTTTCCTGAATTTTCATGTTGTATTTGTAGTTGTGACAACATCCCATGTATTGTCAAATCAGACCCTGCAGTCCTACACCATTAATCTGCTTGACTGGGGTCCCTGCTAAGTTTATGGGAGTGATTCATGAGGGAAGGAAGAAGGGTGGGAGGGCGATGACTGCACATCACAGATTTGCCTATCATTCCTGGTGTCTGCTGCACACTTCCGTTAGGAATTTGGAGCCCCACAGAAGGACCATTCCCCAGAAGGTAGCCCATGTTACTGTGTAGCTGTGTGCTTCACGTTCTGTGGTTTGGCCCCCTTGCCCTGGAAGAGCTTGGCTGGCTTATCACGTTTGAGGCAGCTGATACTTTTTACTGCCACCATCGTCTCTCCTGGTAAGGATTACAGGGCCTCTTTGGTTCGGTGTGTTAGAGGCAACTACTCGGTAGTTTGATGAAAAGAGGATTTTGCCTTGAACAGGATATACCCTGTTGCTTTCATTCAATAAATGACGAGTTGTATCGATGTGATGGTGATGATGCAGAGACTATGTGGAAGATGGTAAGTAATTTTCCTTCAAGATCATGAGCAGTGTTTGTCCATTCCCGTACTCCTGTCCACAGGACAGAATCATGGTGGGTAATACCTGAGGCCCTCCTTGGCATTGACCTGTTCAGACCCTTGCACAACATTTCAAGGCAGCTGAGAGGAATTTGTTTTTTTCTTTAGGGGTTTGAAAAGTGAATGCCTGGCCTGTTTTCTGTTATTGAGACAGGAACTCCGGTCATTTTTCAATAGAAATCATGCAGTTCACTGTTAAATTGCTAACCCCCTAACTTGTCACCTATCCAAATCCACTTTTTGCAGCACAATATGGCGTACTGTGCAGATAGTAACTCATTAACGAACTGTGCAGGTTGAGTGTATGGTCATTATCTCTCACTGACAGAATGGCTGCCATCTTGCCACCTTTTGAAAATGAGCATCCATTGGTAATAAGTGCAGGTCCCGATCGTGCTGGGTCCTGAGCCTTGCCCAATGGTGCAATCTTCCACCTAACGAAGAGGCTGCTCCTGGGAGAGCCATCCACTTAGGAGTGGGGTCTGGCAGGTGAGGGATGGGCAGGGTACTGAGGCGGCACGTTCAACTTGATGCTCTGCAACTTTGAAAGGTCACTGGTCCCACAGAGAGAACGGGGCATCAACCGAGCAGAAAGGAGAAAACTTGGGCTCTTCAACACGAACAGTTTTGGAGGTGTGGATTGTGCTTAGTAATGATGTGGGAAGAGGCTGAGAATGTTCCGTTTGGTGTTGAGTGTGTAGTGGAGCCATATGAACTGGCTTTCCTGCCCATTACTGGTCCCTGGGACATCTGGCTGCAATGGTGATTCAGCCTGGCACTGGGAGGAATGCCTGTACTGAGCTGCCAGGGACTGTGTGTGACCAGGAGACTGCTCCGATACCAGGAAGATCCTGATGGAGTCCTCCTTACCCTCCTGATTCCTACCTCCCTTGGCAGATCCTGGGATGACCTGATCTCCAGCAAGATCGGCTGGACATGTGAATGTGAGGCCCACTGATCCCAGCTTGAGCTAACCCAAGATCCCTCCTGTTCCCTTCTCCAATCTCCCTTCCATGGATCTCGGAATCTTCCACCCAGTTCAAGCTAATGTGGCGAGTTATGACAGGTGAAGCTCTCAAGGGAGTGATACCAACAGACATGATGCAGGAAATTTGAAGTTTCCATGGTAATGGCCAGGCCCACTGATGAGAAACAATGCTGTCTGAGTTGCTGATTATTTTTCATTGCAACAGAACACTCCTACAGGGCGGACAGAATATTCCGAATCAATGCAGCTGATGAAACAACATGCTATTTATTTGTGTAAACTGTTTAAATACACCAGGAGCTGAAGTCCCTTTGGCCTCCCTTTGTAAATGGTGCAGATGCTTGAAAATCTGAAACTGAGAGTGTTAGGGACAAAGCAGGCTTGAGGTATATCTCTGGAGCAAACAGGCAAGTTAACCTTTTGAATAAACTGAAGCACATCTAAAGCTGACTGCATCTGTCATAAGACCAGGCCTTTGGATCGGTTCCCACTGTCTGTTATTTATACATTACATCAGTTACCTGATGAAATTTGCAGCAATCAAGAGACCTGCCACAATGACATAACATGACTCC
>NC_063335.1:46465266-46477629 GCF_021869965.1 Rhincodon typus
CACATGGACAAGGAGAACCACGACTTCGACTGGGACAACACCAAGATCCTGGGACAGGCTAGGCAGAGACAAGCACAAGAATTCCTGGAAGCATGGCATTCCACGAAGCATGCTATTAATAAACACATTGAACTCGACCCCATATACATTCAACTACGGAGGAAACCCGGAAGTGAGGCAATCCATCACAACGGACCCCAGAGTTTAAAAACCAGGCGGGAGAACACACCGACGCTTCATCAGAGGCTGCACTGAGATATTACCAAGCACGGTAACGAAACGTCTGCGGAACAACAAACCAGCTCGGCGAGCCAACCAACCTTTAGACAAGGCTCCCTACAATTTTATCCACATCCCCACCCCGACCTTGGGTGCTGAGGCCCACCTGGCTCTGGCTCCATCCCTGTGTTGAGAGCATCTCATCCAAAACGACCACATTGGACATTGAAGATTGACAGGCAATTCGATCCCAGAAGGCATCCCAGCCGTAGATGTATTGCTCAAATTAGTTTTGATCAGTTGGGTGGAAGCTGGTGGGGAACTGTTGGGCTGAGGTGGCCTGAGTGCTGTCAAACTCTGCCTCAGTAATTTTGATTCTGCAGATGCATCCACAGCGAAACTTCCACCATCTGTTGCTGTTGAGTGCACAGTGCTGTGAACCTGTTTTCGCTCTAGCCCAGGCTTAATGAGGCTGACCAGAGTGCCAAGGCCACTTCTCCCACACTGAGGACACCTACCTGGTGTGTGGAGCTTTTGTAGCGCGCCAGATGATGCTGTTATACACTAGCAGCTGAAACTAGTTTCCCTTAGTATGTTCTGTTCAAACAGGGTGTACAAACAAGTCCGCTTTACACCTGCGGAAACCAGACTAATCTCATTGTCAGGAGCTAGTTTATAATAGATTTGCGCAAACTGACAAATAACACCGGCGAGGCTACATTCTTGTCTTGTTTATGTTAACAAGTTGGTGCGAGAGGGTGTGATGATAGTACTGCCTAATGTGAACATCGAGCCGTAAAACCCAGGAGTGAGGATTTTTTCAATTTCTCTCAGACGGTGTGAAATCTTCCCCGAGGAGTGTGAAAACTTGCCTGCAGCTTGTCATATTATAAGTAACTTTTTAATTGATTGAACAGGGGTAATTTTATGTTGAGGTGATAATACAAAACTTGACAGCAGCTGACCCCCTATAAACTCTTCTCCTCAGTTTCTTTTGACTTCACTGAAGAAAGGCGTTTAATGGGAAGCTGCCTGAAGTCATCTGTTTTTCATGATCATTCAAGACCAGATTTATTTTACACTTAAAAGTCACCATTCCTACACAGGCTTGTTTCTTATTGGGTGGTCAGTGCAGAAACGTTGGTGGTTCTGTTGCATTGTTCTTGGAGAGAATTTCAGTAAGTGGAGATGTGCCAGTGACAATCAGTGTTCGCAAAGTAACATTGTAATGAATGGCTGTTATCCCTGTTCTCATTATTGACAACAATGTCATCGCCAACAGTGACAACTTGCATTTATGTAGCACCTTTAATGTTGTAAAACATCCCAAAGGACTTCCAAAGGAAAGTTGTCAAACTGTGGTGAAAGGTGTGATTTCTATAAATATAACATTTTTTAAAGAGTTTGGATTTAAAACTAGTGGCGTATGGATGTTGTAGTACTTTTGTGAAGGTGTTTAAAGATTAACTAGGCCCATAGGACCATAAGAAATAGGTGTAAGCCATTCAGTAGAATCATGTACGATCCCACACTCCTCATGTCTGCTTGTATCTCCTTTCCCCATAACCTTTGATTCTGCTATTGAAGAAGAATCTATCTCAGCCTTAAATATACACATTGGACCCTGTCCCCCACAGCTCTCTGTGGCATAGAGACCCAAAGGCTGTCAATCCTGTGATAGAAGAAATTCCTCCTCATCTCATTCTTAAATTGGCTCCCCTTAATTCTGCAACTGTGCCTTCTGGGCCTGGACTCTCCCATGAGGAGAAACATCCTCTCAGCATTTACCCTGTGAAGCCCTTTAAGAATCCTAAAAATTTCAATGAGATCACCTCAGTAATTGAGAGGAGTTACAGGGAGGTAGTCACACCTCAGGTACAGGAAAAAAGTAGATGGATTACAGTCAGGGGACGGAAAGGGAACAGGCAGACAGTGCAGGGATCCCCTGTGGCCGTTCCCCTCAAAAACAAGTATACCGTTTTGGATACTGTTGGGGGGGACGATTTACCAGGGGTAAGCTGTGGGGTACAGGTCTCTGGCACAGAGTCTGTCCCTGTTGCTCAGAAGGGAAGGGGGGAAAGGAGGAAAGCATTAGTCATTGGGGACTCCATAGTTAGGCAGACAGATAGGAGATTCTGTGGGAACGAGAGAGACTCGCGGTTGGTGTGTTGCCTCCCAGGTGCCAGGGTCCCAGGTGATGTCTCGGAACGTGTTTTCAGGATCCTTAAGGGGGAGGGGGAGCAGCCCCAAATCGTGGTCCACATAGGCACCAACGACATAGGTAGGAAAAGGGATGGGGATGTAAGGCAGAAATTCAAGGAGCTAGGGTGGAAGCTTAAACCTAGAACAAACAGAGTTGTTATCTCTGGTTTGTTACCCGTGCCACGTGCTAGCGAGGCGAGGAATAGGGAGAGAGAGCAGTTGAACACGTGGCTACAGGGATGGTGCAGGAGGGAGGGATTCAGATACCTGGATAATTGGGGCTCATTCTGGGGTGGGGGGACCTCTACAAACGGGATGGTCTACACCTGAACCAGAGGGGTACCAATATCCTGGGGGGAAATTTGCTAATGCTGTTCGGGAGGGTTTAAACTAATTCAGCAGGGGGATGGGAACCTGAATTGTAGCTCCAGTGCACAGGAGGTTGAGAGTGGTGAGGTCATGAATAAGGTTTCAAGGTTGCAGGAGTGTACCGGCAGGCAGGAACGTGGTTTGAAGTGTGTCTACTTCAATGCCAGGAGCATCCGGAATAAGGTGGGTGAACTTGCAGCATGCGTTGGTACCTGGGACTTCGATGTTGTGGCCATTTCGGAGACATGGATAGAGCAGGGACAGGAATGGTTGTTGCAGGTTCCGCGGTTTAGATGTTTCAGTAAGATCAGGGAAGGTGGTAAAAGAGGGGGAGGTGTGGCATTGTTAGTCAAGGACAGTATTACGGTGGCAGAAAGGAGGTTTGATGAGGACTCGTCTACTGAGGTAGTATGGGCTGAGGTTAGAAACAGGAAAGGAGAGGTCACCCTGTTGGGAGTTTTCTATAGGCCTCCAAAAAGTTCCAGAGATGTAGAGGAAAAGTTTGCAAAGATGATTCTGGATAGGAGAGAAAGTAACAGGGTAGTTGTTATGGGGGACTTTAACTTTCCAAATATTGACTGGAAACGCTATAGTTCGAGTACTTTAGATGGGTCAGTTTTTGTCCAATGTGTGCAGGAGGGTTTCCTGATACAGTATGTAGATAGGCCAACAAGAGGCGAGGCCACATTGGATTTGGTACTGGGTAATGAACCAGGCCAGGTGTTAGATTTGGAGGTAGGTGAGCACTTTGGCGATAGTGATCACAATTCGGTTACGTTTACTTTAGTGATGGAAAGGGATAGGTATATACCGCAGGGCAAGAGTTATAGCTGGGGGAAAGGCAATTATGAGGAGATTAGGCAAGATTTAGGATGCATAGGATGGAGAAGGAAACTGCAGGAGCTGGGCACAATTGAAATGTGGAGCTTGTTCAAGGAACAGCTACTGCGTGTCCTTGAGAAGTATGTACCTGTCAGGCAGGGAGGAAGTGGTCGAGCGAGGGAACCGTGGTTTACTAAAGAAGTTGAATCTCTTGTCAAGAGGAAGAAGGAGGCTTATGTAGAGATGAGGCGTGAAGGCTCAGTTAGGGTGCTTCAGAGTTATAAGTTAGCCAGGAAGGACCTAAAGAGAGAGCTAAGAAGAGCCAGGAAGGGACATGAGAAGTCTTTAGCAGGTAGGATCAAGGAAAACCTTAGCTTTCTATAGGTATGTCAGGAATAAAAGAATGACTACAGTAAGATTAGGGCCAGTCAAGGACAG
The DNA here is from genome assembly GCF_021869965.1 of Rhincodon typus. NCBI lineage: Eukaryota > Metazoa > Chordata > Chondrichthyes > Orectolobiformes > Rhincodontidae > Rhincodon > Rhincodon typus. Next base: position 46,469,317 of record NC_063335.1, read on the forward strand.
TAGTGGGAAGTTGTGCGTGGAGTCCGAAGAGATAGGAGAGGTGCAAAATGAATATTTTTCGTCAGTATTCACGCAGGAAAAAGACAATGTTGTCGAGGAGAATACTGAGATACAGGTTATTAGACTAGACGGGATTGAGGTTCATAAGGAGGAGGTGCTAGCAATTCTGGAAGGTGTGAAAATAGATAAGTCCCCTGGGCCGGATGGGATTTATCCTAGGATTCTCTGGGAAGCTAGAGAGGAGATTGCAGAGCCTTTGGCTTTGATCTTTATGTCGTCATTGTCTACAGGAATAGTGCCAGAAGACTGGAGACTAGCAAATGTTGTCCCCTTGTTCAAGAAGGGGAGTAGAGACAACCCTGGTAATTATAGACCAGTGAGCCTTACTTCGGTTGTGGGTAAAGTGTCGGAAAGGATTATAAGAGATAGGATTTATAATCATCTAGAAAGGAATAATTTGATTAGGGATAGTCAACACGGTTTTGTGAAGGGTAGGTCGTGCCTCACAAACCTTATTGAGTTCTTTGAGAAGGTGACCAAACGGGTGGATGAGGGTAAAGCGGTTGATGTGGTGTATATGCATTTCAGTAAAGCGTTTGATAAGGTTCCCCATGGTAGGCTATTGCAGAAAATACGGAGGCATGGGATTGAGGGTGATTTAGCGGTTTGGTTCAGAAATTGGCTAGCTGTAAGAAGACAGAGGGTGGTGGTTGATGGGAAATGTTCATCCTGGAGTTCAGTTACTAGTGGTGTACCTCAAGGATCTGTTTTGGGGCCACTGCTGTTTGTCATTTTTATAAGTGACCTGGATGAGGGCGTAGAAGGATGGGTTAGTAAATTTGCGGATGATTGCGGATGACACCAAAGTCAGTGGAGTTGTGGATAATGCGGAAGGATGTTGTAAGTTACAGAGGGACATAGATAAGCTGCAGAGCTGGGCTGAGAGGTGGCAAATGGAGTTTAATGCGGAAAAGTGTGAGGTGATTCACTTTGGAAAGAGTAACAGGAATACAGAGTACTGGACTAATGGTAAGATTCTTGGTAGTGTGGATGAGCAGAGAGATCTCAGTGTCCATATGCATAGATCACTGAAAGTTGCCACCCAGGTTGATAGCGTTGTTAAGAAGGCGTACGGTGTGTTAGGTTTTATTGGTAGAGGGATTGAGTTTCTGAGCCATGAGGTCATGTTGCAGCTGTACAAAACTGTGGTGCGGCCGCACTTGGAGTATTGCAACAGTTCTGGTCACCGCATTATAGGAAGGATGTGGAAGCATTGGAAAGGGTGCAGAGGAGATTTACCAGGATGTTGCCTGGTATGGAGGGAACGTCTTATGAGGAAAGGCTGAGGGACTTGAGGCTGTTTTTCTTAGAGAGAAGAAGGTTAAGAGGTGACTTAATAGAGACATACAAGATGATCAGAGGATTAGATAGGGTGGACAGTGGGAGCCTTTTTCCTCGGATGGTGATGGCTAGCACGAGGGAACATAGCTTTAAATTGAGGGGTGATAGATATAGGACAGATGTCAGAGGTAGGTTCTTTACTCAGAGAGTAGTAAGGGCATGGAATGCCCTGCCTGCAAAAGTAGTAGACTCGCCAACTTTAAGGGCATTTAAATGGTCATTGAATAAATATAGGGATGATAGTGGAATAGTTTAGGTTAAATGGGCTTCAGATTGGTTTCACAGGTCGGCGCAACAATGAGGGCCAAAGGGCCTGTACTGCGCTGTAATGTTCTATGTTCTATGTTCTCTCATTCTTCTACATTTCAGTGAGTAGAGTCCAAATCTGTTTAGCCTTTGCTCCGAAGACAATCCCTCCTTTCACCCTTGTGAATCTTCTCTGAACAGCCCCTGACGAAATGATATCTTTTCTTAAATGAGGGAACCAAAAACAGCTCTCAGTCCTTCAGATGTGGTCTCACCAGCACCTTCTACAGTTCATAGAATCCCGAGAGTGTGAGAGCAGACCATTCAACCCATCAAATTCACACAGACCCTCTGAAGAGCATCCCACCCAGACCCACTCCTATATTCCTGCATTTCCCATGGCCAACTCACCTGGCCTGCATATCGCTGAGCACTATGGGCAATTTAGCACTGCCAATCCACCTTAACCTGCAAATCTTCGTAGGAGGAAACTAGAGCACCTGGAGGAAACCCACACAGACATGAGGAGAATGTGCAAACTCCACACAGTCACCCAAAGGTGGAATCGAACCTGGATCCCTAGCATTGTGAGGCAGCAGTGCGAACCACTGAGCCACCGTGCTGCCTCCTGTAGTAGAACCTCCCTACTATTACACTTCAACCCCCTTGAAATAAAGGCCAACATTCCATTAGCTTTCCTGATTACCTGCTGCTCCTGTATGCTAGTTTCCTGTGTTTTGTGCCCAAGTGCCCCCAAGTTGTTTTGTGTTGCAGCTTTCTGCAGTTTTGGCCCAGCAGTCTTCCCAGAGTCATAACTTAAAACCAACTGAAGTATTGTTGGGAGTTTGTGACCAGAGAGAGAAATTGTTAAGCCATTAGTTTAGCAGAAGCTTGGACAAGCGTTTTTTTTTAAATTAGATCAAAATCTTTTGACTAGTTCGAAAACTACCTGACTGTAGTCAGATGCAAATATAGTTTCCCCTGCATAAAACATGATTGTTCAGAGCAGTTATGGAAACAAGTTAGTTCAATGAAAGATTTTAGTTTATGAACTAGGAATGCCTGAGCTGAAGTCTGCAGACCATTAAAAGACTGAGAAAATCTAAGCTCTCAGCTCTGAGAGTAAATGAGGAAAAAGGCCTCACAGCTCACGCAACAGGAACTGAGAGAAGCTTTGAATTCAATCCTACAGATTGGCCAGGGAAGGAATATTCGGATGTTGATTAAGTGTAAAGTGATGGTTTTGGGGAATAGATGGGAGTTTATTTTGCTGTGTATTTTGAAGTCTTTGGAACTGTTCTATTTAAGTAGCTTATTTTACTTCTATTTCTTGGGTTGGCAAAAAACGTGTTTTATTATTAACACCAAATCTGTAGCCTTGTGTGCTTATGTCTTGTTCAAAAACAAAATATTATCTAGTAGACGGTGGGATCCAGAGGTCCAGTTTTTCCAGGGACTTGCAGTTAAGAGACCAGTCCTGGCTCTCCCACCCCTGCTGCCAGCCCAGTCAGAGCTCACTTGGACAGTCAATGAGGCTGCTGCATGGAGAGAAACCAATGACAAGTACCCCCTAATTGGGGCAATTAATTGCCCCGTTTGACTGTGCAGGTACATGTCATGCCAGCTGGAGGGAGCTGCATTCCCCTCCTGAAACCTTGTCCCACCACAATACCAGCTTCTGCCAGCTCCCAGCCTGTTACTATCAAGCTGGGAAAATTCAGCCTGAGAATTGCACAGACGTGGCGTTCTCAGATGGGACCTAATCGTGTGAGCTTGAGGGTGTGACAGCTGAATGAATACGCAGCAATTCATTTCTTGCAAGGAAAGCATTCTAATCCAACTAATGAGGTCACATGTAGGTTGCATTCTGCAGGGGACAACTTCAGAAGTAGAGGGAATTTGCTCACTAATTCCACTGTTCAAGTTTGCCATTTGAAACAAAACTACTTCAGTGGTTTTCTAAACTTGCTCATAAGGCAGGTCTGGTTCACTTTGGAGCCGTGACTTGGATAGCTTGAGCTGAGATAGCATCGAGCTTCGAGGCAGTCTGACCTCTTACACCTCCTGTAGCAAGGGCCTAATTTCAGCAAGATATATGGGCCCCGTCGACAAGATCTTATCAAGTGGGAGCTAATTTGTGTCACTGGATTCTGAGCCAGGCGTGGTGAGGTCAGGGTGATCCTTCAGTGCTGGCATCCACCTTTTTTTGTTTTTTTTTAGTGAGGTCCAGTTCTCACTGTGAACTGCACATAAAGTGTGCTGTGGCCTGAGTGTTCACTGCCACCGAGCGAGCTAACCCCATTCTGTGATCCAGTTGTGCGTGTTCCTCATTTTCACTTCAGCATGCGCCTGCTCCAGGAGGGTTCAATAGATTGTGATCCGAAGCTCTGCCTGGTTGCTCACTTTGCACCAACTACCTAGCAAATGAGAGAAAAGATAATGCAGTTATCGTGCACTTCCCATGACCGGCAGATGTTCCAATGGACGAAGTTTAAAGAACAGTCATTATTGAAATGTAGAAAACACAACAGCTATTTTATACACTGAAAGTTCTCACAAACAGCAATATGATGGTGACCAGCTAATCTATTTTTGCTTTTAATGATGGAGGGATAGAAATTGGACACTAGGAATAGGTTGTAGAATCTCTACAGTGTGGAAGCAGGCCATTCGGCCCATTGAGTCCACAATGACCCTCCGAACAGCATCACACCCTGACCTACTCCCTGCCCCTCCCCCTCCCCCTCCCCCTCCCCAATCCCTCTCACCTTGCATTCCCCATGACTAATTCACTGGACAGTATGGGTAATTTAGTATGGCCAATCTAACCTGCACATCTTTGAACTGGGGGAGGAAACCAGAGCACCCAGAGGACACCCACGCAGATATGAGGAGAAAGTGCAAGCTCCGCTTAGTGACAGTCACCAAAGGCTGGAATCGAACCCGGGTCCCTGGCCCTGAAACGCAGCAGTGCCAGCTACTGAGCCACCATAATCCTGCTGTTCATCAAAATAGTGCCGCGGGATTTTCTTTTATATACAAGGCCTCAGTTTAATGCCTCGCTGACTTAGCACTGTGCTGGAATGTCAGCCTTGATTTTTTGATTTTTATTTTTCCTAAGCAACCTGTTCGGGGATGTTATTACATGGCTCTGGAGCAGGTGGGAATTGAACCCAGGCTTCCTGGCTCAAAGGGACACTACCACTGCGCCACAAGAGCACCCCCAACCTTGATTTTATGATTGAGCCCTAGAGAGGGGTTTGAACCTGGAACTGTGTGATTCAGAGGCATTTCCAGTATTTGGGTTTGGCCTCCAACAGGGTATCTTTCCCTGATGCAACAATGTTTTTTGTCAGCCCCTCATACCATAAGAAAACAAGTACAATGATAGAATGTACAGAAAGACCCAACAGATGCTTGTTAAAATTCCTTGTAAATGTAAATGCTACATTCAGAGGCACGCTTGTGACTAGCTATCATGAACTTATTCAATTTCAACAGAAGGGCGTGTTTTGTTAATGTGCCACGTTTTAAGTGATGGAGTGCCCGTGCTGATCACATGCCATGATAACGAAGGTATCATCAGCGAGATTTTAAAAAAAGACATGAGAGGCAAATTTTTTACACAGGGAGTGGTTTGTATGTGGAATGAACTTCCTGAGGAAGTGGTGGTTGCAGGCACAGTTACAGTGTTTAAAAGACACTTAGATAAGTACATGAATCGGAAAGGTTTAAAGGGATATGGACCAGGAGCAGGCAGGCGGGACTAGTTTAGTTTGGGACTATGTTCGGTGTGGACTGGTTGGACCAAAGGGTCTGTTTCTGTGCTGTATGACTCTAAACTGTGTGAGAGACATAACCTGACACTCAATTGAGCCAGAGCTGAGTGAGTTGAATGCTCCCACACTTGGCTTAACTGGGGTACACAACTGGTTTAATTCCTCTGTTCCATATTCCTCGTGCTAATTTTATCCAATGAATATTGTCATCTCATCTGTTTCTCAGCTGATCCTGGTTAGGGTGAGTGTTTTATTCTCCCCCCCCCCTCCCACTTATTTCCTGAGGCCGGTTTTGACATCATTTACCTCCTGGTTCAGATTACCCTGTGCTCATCTGATGATTTCAGATGTGAGCAGTTAAATGGAGGGGCGGGGGGTGGGGGGTGTCACTGAGACATTCTGGGTCAGGAATCCAACCAAAGGCGATTTTTAATTGGGTGGTTGTTCTCTTTCGGTTTCAAACTGTTCCCCAGTGGCCCTCTGTTCATTTGGCAATGGTGGGAGGGTTTTTGACTTTTGCTGTCAGCTCTGTGGTCTAGTGGGTAACACTCTCTCACCTCTGAGTCAAGAGGCTGAGAGTTCAAATCTCATTCCAAGGACTTGAGCATATAACCACGGCTGACATTCCACTTCACTGCTGAGGCTGTGCTGGATGGGCAGTGGGTACAGCCATCGCCAGAAGCTCCTGGCCAATATCTGTCCCTTCATCCAGCATCACAAAAACCGGTGATCTGGCCATTACTCCTGTTTCTGTGTGGGAGCTTGCTGTGGGCTCATTGGCTGCTATGCTTCCTGTATGACAACAGTGACTGCAGTTCAAAAGTACTTATTTCGCTGTAATGCACTTGGGGATGTCCTGAGGTTATGAAAAGTGTTTTTGAAATGTAGGTCAGTTGGTTAATCGAGTCATAGAATTGTACAGCACAGAAACAGACCCTTCGGTCCAACTCATCCATGCTGACGAAATATCCTAAATTAATCTGTTCCATTTGCCAGCATTCGGCCCACATCCCTCTAAACGGTTCCTGTTCATATACCCATCCAGATGCCTTTTAAATTTGTAATTGTACCAGCCTCCACCACTTCCTCTGGTAGCTCATTCCATATACGCACCACCCTTTGCGTGAAAAAGATCCCCCAGTTTCCTTTTATAAGTTTCCCCTCTCACCTTAAAACTTTGCCCACTGGTTTGGTCTCCCCTAACCCAAGGAAAAGACCGTATCTATTCACCCTATCCATGCCCCTCATGATTTTATAAACCTCCAGAAGGTCACCCCTCAGCCTCTGACACTCCAGGGAAAATAGCCCCAGCCTATTAAGCCTTTCCCTGTAGCTCAACCCTCCAACCCCAGCAACATTCTTGTAAATTTTTTCTGCACCCTTTCAAGTTTAACAGCATCTTTCCTCTAACACAGAGACCAGAGTTGAACACGCTAATGATTCTGTTAATATTACAGGATCACTGTCCAGGATACTGTTGCAAATCCCAGCTAGAACCATAATTACTGCATGAATGTGCACGTTTTCCCTTCCAGAAAGTCTCATTCCTCTCTGATCATCTTACCCTCGCTGCCAAGGCCTAGGTTTCTAATGGAGCAAACTTTAGTGCTATCATTATGCCAATCTGTAATGGTTTCCATTTGGAGCTGAAACAACAGCAGTCGTTGAGTCAAAAGTGGACCCCTCCCAAGTACCTGATGTTGCTTTGTCTAGTAAATTGAGTGGGAATGTTGACTGTGTGTTTCTGCAGCCAAGTAAAAGTGCTGAGCAGTTGTCAGTCAGGGTCTTTCTAGCACCTTCCACGAGCTGTTGGACCTCCAAAACTACTTTTACTGACTGTCAACACAAGAAAAGAAACTAATTGTCCATCTACATGCAGTTAGTGTGCAAAATGGTCATAGTGCAGTTAGACCCCATGTTTCACACAGGGATGCTTTCTGTCTAATAAGGCTACGTGCAATATAGATAGAGATCTTCTCTGAATTTTTAGCAGATGCCCTGAAATTTGATTAATCATCTGGTGGGAAGTCGCTAAACGAGGGGAATGTCTTGTTTATTTTGTTCTTTTTCTTTCATTCGGAAAGGAAGGCTTTTTTCATGCAGATTGCATGTGGCTGCTATTGTAACCCAGAAAGGCTGGCTGTCATTTGACAGTTGAAAGCAATGAAGGTCCCGAATTGCTTCCAGCTTGCTTTCTAAATCTCCGCCTCTGACGTTCCAGTTCCACACAGCAAAATCTTAGTGGAGGCACATTTCTTCAATAAATATGCAAACTTTATACTTAACAACTAGTAACCTTTATGTCTTCCTGAATTACAGTGAGTGCTGAATGTCACAAATGTCGCAATTCTCATTCCGATATTTAAATAGTTAAAAAGAATTATAATTAACAGATTTCAGGGAGATGCGTAGAACAGTTGAGTGTTTAGTGCAAAATCTCAGTGCCGCTCTAGAGGGAGTTCTCTGGTTCATTGCAAAACTGAACAGCAGCAGCTATTCAACCAACAGATTATCTGGTAATTATCAAATTGCTGCCTATGGAACCTTGCTGGTCATAAATTGGCTGTTGCGTTTCCTACATTACAGCAATGGCTGCACTTCAAAGGGCACTTAATTGGCTGTGAAACTCTTCAGGATGGCTTGAGGTCAGAGAAGACGCTATATAAATGCAAGTTCTTTCTTCTGGGTTCTTTTAATGCTGTGTAATTAAAGGCTCCGATATAGTCAGAATCAGATCAGAAGTAGCTCCATACTCTGAATGCACAAGGCAGGTCTTTGTAAGGATATTGAAAACTTTTAACCAATTTCCGAATTTTCAACGTGTTGATACAAGGCTTAGTTGAAGGCTGTCAACGATAAAAAATCTGAGATAGTAGGAACTGCAGAT
>NC_063335.1:46478129-46532954 GCF_021869965.1 Rhincodon typus
ATGCAGCGGTATTCAAAGGATTTCAGTATCTTGCCCCGTGTTTAAATCCCTTAGTCACCTTTCCCGTCCTTTAACTTAACCCGGCCCTGCCACCCTCTCAAGGTGCCAGTTCCTCTTATTCTAAGCTGTCGTACCCTACCCCTACCGCACATCCCCTTCAGGGCATAAATCTGAAATTTCATAAATAAATTAATTGAAATTTTGACGATTGAGATGGACTAGGTTTTTTTGGTTTTGGTAAGGACACCATTTTTGGTCATAGCCCAACGATAAACCAAGTTAATGACCGAACAGGCTTAAGAGGCCTTTTCTCACCTATTTTTCCTCCAGCGAGGGAAAACCTAACCATTTCCCCTTGATATTCACGGCAACTCTGTCGCTGAACCCCCACTTGCAAGATCCTGGAAGTTGTTATAAACCAGAAACTGAACTCGACTGGGCCCTTCTTCCTGTGGGGCGGCACAGGAGCTCAGTGGTTAGCACTGCTGCCTCACAGCACCCGGGTTCAATTCCACCCTGGGGCGACTGTCTGTGTGGAGTTTGCACGTTCTCCCCGTGTCTGTGTGGGTTTCCTCCCGGTGCTCTGGTTTCCTCCCACAGTCCAAAGATGTGCAGGCTAGGCGGATTGGCCATGCTAAATTGCCCATAGTGTCCATGAATGTGTAGATTAGGTGGGTTATAAGGGGAATGGGTTGCTCTGAGGATCGGCGTGGACTGTTTGGGCTGAAGGGCCTGTTTCCACACTGTAGGGATTCTATGATTCTATTCTATGATCTATGATGACCGTGAATCCATTGCCAATTGTTGGAAAAACCCATCTGGTTCACTAATGTCCTTTAGGGAAGGAAACTACCATCCTTACTTGGTCTGGCCTACATGTGACTCCAGATCTACAGCAATGTGGTTGACTCTGAACTGCCCTCTGGGCAATTAGGGATGGGCAATAAATGCCACCTGGTCAGTGATGCCCTCATCCCATGAATGAATTAAGAGCAAAGGAAGTGTTTAAATGTGCACTTTCTATACCAAAGCGCACAAGGCTGTGAGCCAAGTGCTGGAAAGTGGGATTAGAATAATTCGGTGGGTCTTTTTAAGACCAGCGCAGACTCAATGGGCTGAAGAGCCTTTTTCTGTGCTGTAGATCTCTCTGACTCTGTGACACTTTTGGGAGCTGTGCGTTCATTTCCCTTTGCCCCAAACTCTGGCATCCCCTTCCTACACATCTTGCGGAGCCCCTCGGGATATTTAATGATGTTAAATGCACCAGTAATATCACTTGTTGAATATGCAGTGGATGCCCTGGCAGAAAGTGGTCTGTACTGCCAGGAGGACGTGGTGAGAGCTCGGGTCGATCGTGCAAGGTCTGATATACAGCATATTGGCTCCAGGAACTGTTCCGGTCAATGGCAACGAGTTCAAGAGTCCGTAAAGGAGTAGACTGAAGCAGCAGGAACCCTGAGGTTTCAGCATGACACCTGGAGCAGTGCAGCTACCTGATGTCACACCACACTTAGGAAACGAGGATTGAGATGCGGATTATTATTTTAGAGGCACAATATTTTAAAAAGATGTGTTCTGCTGCCCTAAATGCACTCTGCTTGTCTGACAAAGGGTCATTTCTCCCTAATTTCGGCACGTAAAGCACGATGAGGTTGGTCTTTCAGCAACTAACAAAGTATCTTGATTACATCATGGCGTGATGTGGTGTTATTTTTAATGTTGACTTTAATCTGACCATACGGTTTGCTGTTTCTCTGTGCGGAGTCACTGTGGATAATGGGTCTTATTGCTATCCTAGTCACTGCCTATGTCAACAGAACACTGGAATATTGACCACAGACTGGATTTGAACAGCAAATGGGTGAAATGTTTGGAGAGCAGCTGGCACCCATGGGACAGTATTGCCAGTGGTGGCCTCCATGGTATAAGAAAAGGGAGTAGGTTGGCATGAAACAAGTGACAAGGAAGGTGAGCAAGACCAGAACCAGGGAACACAGATTAAATGTAAAGGGGTCTCTCATTAAAGACTAGGATGAGGATCATTATTTTTTTCTCTGGGGATTGAGAGTCTGTTAGTTCTTTTCCACAAGAGTAGTGCAAATAGAATCATTCAGTATTTTCAAGGCAGAAGTAAACAGGTAGTTGATAAAGAAAGGTGTCAAAAGGCATGGGAAGGGTGGGGGGGTATTGGTGCTGTAGTTAGCACTGCTGCCTTACAGCACCAGGGGCCTGGATTTGATTCCAGCTTTGAGCAACTGGTGTGGAGTTTGCACATTCTCCCCATGTCTGTGAGGGTTTCCTCCAGGTTCTTCAGTTTCCTCCTATAGTCCAGAGATGTGCTGGTTAGGGTGGATTGACCATGCTAAATTGCCCATAGTGTCCAGGGATGTGCAGGCTAGGTGGGTTAGCCATGGGAAATGCAGGGTTACAGGAATAGGGTGGGGAGCTGGTTCTGGGTGGGCGGCTGTTTGGAGGGTCAGTGTGCACTAGATGGGCTGAATGGCCTGCGTCCACACTGTGTAGGGATTCTGTGATTCTTATCGGACAGCAAAAGAGGCTCAAGGGACTGAATGGCCTCCTCCTGCTCCCCATTTTTATATTTATAAGAACTAGTGTTTAGATTGTCTACCTTTTTGCTAAAGTCTTACAGAAACCTTGCAGCCTCTTAACCTCTGAATTGTGATCGCAATCAGGGGTTTGGGAATGGTGCTTGGATGGTTTATATATTCCATTCATTTTGCTTCCCTTAAACAAACATGCCACCTGCCAGTGAACCTCAGTGGACTTGTTCCAATACACCGTCAGTGACCAGGGCTGCTTTATAGAATCTCTGTAGTATGGGAGCAGGCCATTCGGCCCATCAAGACTACACCGACCCTCTGAAGAGCATCCCTCCCAGGTCCATCCTCTCCATCCCTGTAACCCTGCATTTCCCATGGCTAAATACCTAACCTGCACATTCCTGGACACTATGGGCAATGTAGCACAGCCAGTCTACCTAACCTGCACATCTTTTGGACTGTAGGAGAAAACCAGAGTCAAACCCGGGTCCCTGGCACTGTGAGGCAGCACTGCTAACCACCAAGCCACTGTGCCATCCCTACTTCATCTGGAAGCAGTCCTGTAATTGCACAGAGCAGATTACACTCACACCAGGCCATTGCAAATGCAGCTTTTATTTCTCACCATCCCGTACATTGAATGATATAATGGATGCTGAAGATCTGAAGATAAAAACAGGAAATGCTGGAGATATCCAGCAGGCCAGACAGAATGTGTCGAGAGAAGAAATAGTTAATATTTTCAGGTCCGTGTCCTTTTATCATAACCCCAATGGGTCGGGTCTGGTTTGCTTAAGCCAAAGAGACGTGAACACAGTTCTCTCCAGGTTTGCTTCCACCTCTCCCCTGTCTGGAACTGGGTGTCTATCACTGGACATCCCTTGATCCTGGGTTCTATATTATGGCATGCACCATGAGCCCTTGGTTTAAAGCAAAGGCCCACAGACACCGCCACCTCAGTCTCTGGGCACTGAATCAGATGTGGCATTCCCACCGTCTTTATCATGGATGCCAACCTTTTGTGCTGCTGATTCTGGTGGAACTGGCGGGCCGTAAAAGCTCAGTCCTCAGGGAATTCTGGCTAACACCAAAAATACTGCGGATATTGGAAATCTGAAGCAAACTTGGAATTCTGGAGAAACTCAGCAGGTCTGGCGGCATCTGTGGTGAGAGAAAAAGACATGACTCATACCGAATCAATACATTAACCCTGCTTCACTCTCCACAGATGCTGCCTGCTCCAGCATTCCCTGGACAGGCCTTGGGGAATTCCTGATGATAATAGGTTGAGGTTGAAATGCTATCTCTCTCTGACATCTGCCCCAAATGACTGCAACCCTGTCACTTAGAGACCTGGGTCAGTTCGCCCACTCCTACAAAGGTACATCAGAGACTCCAGGAGCCAGTGAGCAAACTAGAACAGCACAATGGTGACCCTTCGCTACTGCGGCAGAGCCAAACAGGGACACGATGGGCAAAATTCCTGGGGGGACCTCTTGAGACTCCCAAGATTGGGAGGCAGGTGCAAGATCCTCCCAGAGATAAAGCTCTTGCTGTATTTCAACAGATGCATCAAACCTCGGTTTCCACCAATAAATTTTGAGTCTGTTGGCCAAGAGATAACGTGCAAAGGTGCTTTTGAGTTCCTGTATTCAACCAATCTGAGTAATTGTTGCAACTCAAAATCCAGACTCCACAATAATGTTTATTGTCTTAAAGCGCCACGGATTACTGGATAAGCATTTATAAGCTGCTGTGGCTAAGACTTTTGTTTGGCGGAAGAGATTCTTCTGTGTTACTTTTGTTACAATATTTTTGTCCCTTTATAATTTTGGTGACTTTTGTTTTTCAAAAATAATGCGATTTGACTGTTTATTCTGATCCTTTTGGGGGAAGCTCCAGTCTATCTTGACCTTGCTGCTAGTTGGAACACTAGTCTTTGATCATCCATTGGGGTCATCGTGTGCCTGAGGGTTTTGCAATGGATAAAGTGTGTGTGTGTCTGTGTTTGTGTCCTATCTCTGTTCCCCACGGCAATCAAGGTGCAGAAGTCCAGATGAACATCAATCGGTGATGAGTGACATCATATCTCTTTCTTGAAGCCAACAGTTGTACCATGTTTTCTCACACTTATTTACTTGATTTGGTTAGACCAACCAGGCAACTACATCCAACAGAGCCAGCCTGTATCACATTAACAAGGAATTTCATGGTATCACTTATCAAACAACTGGTCCCTGTTGTTTTCAGTGGCAGCAATTACAACCGTGGCATGTTTCTCAGCTTATCGCTGAGGCGAAGTTACGGCTGAGTCGTAGCAGATGGCTGCTTTCCAAACTGCAGGATGTTCAATTGTCTTTTCTGCAAGGGATTACTTTTTTTTTGGTGAGGTTTTAGGCTGGGGGCGGTTATGTGAAGCATCTGCATTTGTCTTAAGAGAGACATTTCAGTAATTTGTGAATGGTGGGTTCTGAGCTTACAATGTCTGCGTAATCTATTGCCAAAAGCAGAATTTCACAAGCTTTTGCTCTTTTTCAGAAAGAGAGTAACCATGGCATTTTTTAAAATGACCATAGTCCGATTTTGTGCCTGTAGTGGGGAGAGGGATTGTTGCTCAAACAAATTAGCAGGAAATCACAGCAGATGGGCCTCCTCATTTTCTGTGTCTCAGTCATTGCACGGAAAATCGAGGCTACATTCCCCTTCTGCCGCTGCAAGTATGGAAGTGGTCCTCCTTTCTCCTTGAGTCTCATTTTTGTTTTCAAATCCCTCCATTGTCCTGCACTTATGTCGATATAATCTCCTCCAGTCTCTCAACCTTTCGAGATATCTGTGCCCCTCTCATTCTGGCCTTTTCTGTGATCCCAGTTCTAATTGATCCACACTTGTTGTCACACCTTCAGTTGCCTGGCTCTAAGCTCTCAAATTTCCACTGACACCTCTTTCCATCTTTCATTGCTTTCAGACAGTGAATGCCTCCCTTTCTGATTTAAGATTTTAGTCATCTAACCTCATTTCCTTACATGGCTCTGTATCAGATTTTGTTTGACTATTGTCCTGTGAACCAATTTGAGACAATTTTACAGTGTTAAAAGCGCTATATAAATGGAAGCTGTTGTTGCCAATGCCTGTTAGCTGAAGTCCTTGCCTGACCAAGCCAGTGTTACATCGGGCAGCTGTCAGCACAGGTTGACTCTGTAATTATAAAGCTACAGACCTGTGCCTATGCAGCCTGCTCTGGCAATGGGAAAGGATAGGCTCATGTAAACTGAGATGGAATTGCCAGCTGTGGTGCCTTTCCTGGTGGAATAAAATTCGGCAAAGTGTTGGGTTGATAGAAATGAAATAGCGAAGCTCATGCATCAGAGCATTCTGACTTTGCAAAGTCAAAACAGGGCTTGTGAAAGGTCTGTCATTGGGTTTGTCGGGCCTGTTATGAGCTCATTAGTACACTGAAAGGATTTGCAGCAGTTAGTTATTCCACCAAGGCCCAGCTTTGGTTAGACTGTTTGTAGGTTGTTGTCTTTGTTGATTTTCTCTCTTCCCCACCCCTGTCTCTATCCATTTTATTCTCTCTCTCATATAGCAGTGATCTGTCATTAGTACTGTGAGGTCTGCTCTTGTAAGTGAACAGTAAACTGGATTTCACATGAACATTGAAGGAATGGTGAGCTGGTACATCTTTCTTGGAGCCCCAAAGACCTAGGCCCCAGTTTTGCATGATCTGCTGCCACAATGACAGCTCCTTTTACAGAAGCTGTGTGGTTATATTGGGAACAAAGCTTCCCGTTACACATTCACCCATCAAGGAACCCGACAGCCACATCTGCTTAGATGGTTTTCTCATATCCACACAGAGGCACGTGTAGGAAAAGCAAGCTAACATTTTGTCTTCTGAACTCAGAACTTCTGAGGTGAGTATTAATTGCCCGAGGTTGTGTTGACCAAGTCCACACCAGATCAGGCTTACGCTTTCGATCTGTTTGCTCAGTATCACACCAGCCATTTGACCTGTATGGAGGTATGGACTTGAAAGCCACGTTCACTTCTTTCACTCTTTCTTTCCAGCTGTTATCCCTTCCTTCTGTCTTTCTATTTTGCCTTTTGTACTAATGCCATCATCTTTCGGTCGGTGCCCCGTTTTGTTTGGCTCTGCAGCACATTAAAAGTGGCTTTTAAACACAAAGTCTTGTATGATTTTGTGTGTTCTCTGATAGCAAGAGTACCAGAAAGGTCTGAAACGGTGTGACACTTAGCATCTCGATTGTGGAGTTGCAGTGAATAAGCACAAAGGCTCTTAGTGGTGGGCCAGTGCAAAATGGGCCCAGACAGATTTGAACATTACACACTGTCCTTTGTTCCCTCCTTCACTGTTCTGCATGCTCTTGAGGCACTGACCATCTTGTACAGAAATAATAGGAAGTTTTCAGAGAACTATACCATTGTTCAAATTAGCACAGTTGCCTTTACTTTCCAAACTGTTTCTTCCTGTGTGATCATGGACAGCGAAGGGTAAATTTGAAGTGAGCCTTCATGACTGGCTGGAAGTTTGCGAATAACCGTGACACTTGAGGAAATCAGAGGTATACGGCCACACTTCGATGCTTACTGGCTGTGTACAAGGCCGGGAATTTCAGAGTTGTTTCAGTGTTGTGGAGTGGTGCTTCCAATGAATTTGTCATAACTGACATGGTTGTCTTACCTTGACACGTACGCATGTGCGCACGGGCGCAGACATGTGCACAAGCAGACATGGGTGTCACTTGCAGGCAGAAGGAATGCTGTTGATAGTTAAATTTCCCCTCTTTCCCCCACCCATCCCCAACTTGGCTACCTCAGTGCAGACCACAAATCAAATTTGCAATCTTGCTAATCTGTCATGCTCTGTAACTACTTCTGTAATTTTGTGCAACCCTTAGATCTTTGCTCCTTAAGCTCCATCCTCTGACACATTCTCCGCCCCCCTCCACCCCGCCACTACACAGCCTCCCCGATTTTAATCTGTTGCCAGTAGCCAGATTTGAGCTCCCTAAGCCCTAAACTCTGAAATTCCCTCCTTCAATCTGTCCGTTTCTCCAGCTCACTCACTCCCTCAACACACGCCACAAACTGCAGCATAGATGAATGCCATTTGGCCCTGCTGAGACTGTGCTGTCCCTTTGAAAGAACTGTCCAGCTGTCATGTTCCCTTGCCCTTTCCTGCTAATGTTTGTAAAACTTCCGTTCAAATATTGAAACAATTCCCTTTTTAAAAGTTAGTTTTGAATCTGCTTCGACCATCTTTCGCATAGTGCTTTCCAGATCACAGCAACTCACTAACTGTCAATTACTTGAATCTCTGTTCTCTGGTTACTTACCCTGCTAACATCAAAAACAGCTGTTCCATATTACTCACCAAAACCATTCACAATTTTAAACATTAGTAATCCAGAAGCCAGGTTAATGCTCTGGGGATATGGGTTCAAATCCTACCATGGCAGCTGGGAGAATTTAAATTTAATTGATGAATATCTGGACTCAAAAGCTGGATTCAGGAATGGTGACCACAAAATTATCACCGATTTGTCATGAAGGTCCATCTAGTTCACTGATGCTTCCAGGGAATGATCTGCCGACCTCACTTGATCCGGCCTATGTATGACTCACTCTCATTCCTTCTGTTATAAGAAAAATATTGGGCCTCAGAAAAATTGTAGGGTAGGTGTACAGGACCAGGGACAGTTCCTTTGGGCTGACTTGTCGTTCTGACAACCAAATAATGAGAAGCCAAGTGAAATAGAAGATCGAAGATCAAAGATCATAAAATCCTTGCAGTGTGGAAGCCAGCCGTTCGGCCCTCGAATCCACACTGACGCTCTGAAGATCATTTCGCCCAACCCACCCCCCCAAAATCCTTGAAACCCTGCATTTCTCATGGCCAACCTGCCTAGCCTACACATCACTGGACACTGTGGAAAATTTAGCAATGACCCATCCACCTAGCCTGCACATCTTTGGACTGTGGGAGGAAACTGGAGCACCCAGAGGAAACCCACGCAGACACGGGGGGAATGTCCAAACTCCACACGGACAGTCACCCGAGGCTGGAATCGTCTAGCATAGTTTTCACCATTCGGGCAAATTTGCATGTCTCCTCATTCATTCTGAGGGAAGTTTGATATTTGCTTGTGGGGTGGGAATTTGGAGGAGGGGGGTGAGGGGTCTTAACTACTCGAAAGAATAACATTTTTGCCAACAAAACCGATTACTTAGTTCAAAGCTGAATACTTACCCATTGCTTTCTGATCAAATGATTGACGCAAACTTGCGTTTTTTTTAAATCTGGTATTATTGGCTGTCTCGCTACCTTTTTGCCTCAAGACACTTCAACACCCTCCCCAGCACCCCCGAATCCCAAAACTGTCTCTGTCTGTTCCCCCACCACACTGAGGGGACATGGGGGCCATCAGAGCAATCAGATTTCAGTGGAGCCCCATGCCTTGGTGTGTGTGGGACTGGAACATGGCGACTGTAGACATCGCCATTCGGGTTTGACTCCATCGATCGTGGACCTTGATAGAAGACCACGGCAAACCCCACAGCTGCATGAGGGGCTGAGAGAATGGTGCTGTTGGACCACTCTGATCAGACTTGAGCAGTTTGGGTGGAATGCTGTTCAGAGGGTCAGAGTGGACCCGATGGGCTGAATGGCCGGCTTCCACACTGCAGGTCGCTTGAGTGGGCCCTTCCATTCATTGACTATAATATCTCACCTTGTGGACAGGGGGTAGACCTTGCAGGTGGAAAAGAAAAGTCTCTCCCGTCATGCTGGTTGCTCTGACTTGGTGTGTGGGAAGTAGAAACAGCTACAACTGCCTCAATTTTACCTCCTTAACCCACTCTGACACAGAGAGTAGTGGCTTCAAAGGGATCAGTGAAACAGAACACATTTTGGCCGTTGTAGATCATAACCATGCATCATAAAATGTAAACTCATCTACACGTCTTCTACCAGCGTCCTAACTCTCAACAATGCTACGTTCACCCAGTGTGCCTTTGCTCACAATCCCCATGGATGCTTGTCCAATTAAATCTCAACTTTAAAAACGCATCCTTTGTTTTCAATTTCTTCCATCTCCTTGCCCTTCCCTATCTTTGTAAGTTCCAGCATCCTACAAGATACTGGCACTCCTCTTGTTCTAACCTGAAGAGCATTCCTGATTTTTGATTAGATACTATTATGAGAACTGTCAGTTGCCTAGACCCCAAGCTCTGGGACATTGTCTGAAACCCCTCTGACACTTGCCTCCTTTATGACGCTTGTTACAACCACCTCATATGACTGTAGGTTCAAAGCTGATGAAACGTTTCTCCTCTGAGAGTAGTCAACCAGTGGGTTGCTTTACCACAGAAGTCAGTTGAGGCTGGGTCATTAAGTATATTCAAGGCTGAGATTGACAGCTTTGTAATCACTAAGGGAATGAGAGAGTTAAGAGGAAATGGCAGGAAAGTGCATTTGAGAGTTATCAGATCAGTCACGTTTGCTTGAATAGCTGAGTGGGCTGAATGGGTGCATGAATAGCACACCAGTAGAATTTAAAACCCCAAAGTGTCTTTGTGTGATGTAGTTTGGAACTGATAATTTCCTTCCACTATTACTACGGTATACATCTCCAAATCAGGACTTCTTCTGAGGAGCCATGGTGGTGGGGCATGGCTCGCTGGGGGCTTCGATTCTTTTTCTTTTCCTCTCACCGTGTTCAGCCTGAAATGTTGATAAACACGAGTCCGCTCCTCTGTGAAGAGCGGTCATTCGAGCTGAATTTGGATGGCAGCCAGCCCTGTGGAGTTGTATCTCAGCCCAGGCCAGCACCTACCAGGGAGGGCTAAGAAGCGGGATGAAGGTTTGAAAAAGAGTACGCATTGTGCCAGTGAATTTTGGAAATCAGCCCAAAAAAATCAACTTGAATTCTTGTGCCATTATGTATATAAGCAGCTGAACAGAGTCAGATTATGTGTTCGCTTGGCTCCTGCTTGCTTCCCTGAGTGATGTATAAATCCAATGTGTTGAATAGACAAGGGCTTTAGCAGTGGAGCTGTGCCACTTCTGTGTATACTCTTAATGCTGGCGTCAACATAGTAATCCGCTGCTTAGAAATACGTGCAGACGGATACAAGTGCTTGAAAGGTTGCTACTGGAGAGCCATTAGCAAGAGCTTCCTACCAACACTCAGCAACAGACGTCACAGTGAAGTAATTGGTATCGTAAAATGCCATCTGCCCTGCCTGTTGAATGGATCCAAGACGCAGTACTGGAGCGCTTTCTAATGTGCACGTCCCTTCCTCCATGCTGCATTGTGGCAGAGGGTAATAGCTGCAAGGCTGACTTTTAGGAATGTGCAGGGGGATGCAAACAGTATTTCTTCTCCATGTTGTTATGAAATGTGAAAAACCCTGGGTATGCCCGTTTGATTACACTTATGCCCTCATGCTTGCTGGAATATGTTTGCTCCCAGTCCATTAACACCTCCATTTCAAAATTCTCATTCTTTTTAAAACTCCTTAACATGGTTTTATATCTGTAACCTGCTCCAGCGCCATAATTCTCAAAGACTTCTGTCCCACCAGTTCTGGATTTTGGTGCATCTACATTTTCATGACTGTTGCCTAGGCCCAGAGCGCTGCAATTCCTTTCTTAAATCTCTCGATCTCTCCTCCCTCCTATTTAATTGCTGGTTTAAATCTACCTCTGATCTTTCCAATTCACATGGCTCGGTGTCAGATTGCACTTGATAACTGTAGAAAGTGGCAAAAACTTACTCGAAAGCTTCCAATGATTATTCAGAGGAGACTGTAAACTCTTTCCTTGCATTTGACTTTGTTGAGCCAGCCTTCCAGATACAAAGGGGAGTTGGGTGGGATGCTCCAAGGGTCGGTGTGGACTTGTTGGGCCGAAGGGCCTGTTTCCACATTGCAGGGATTCTATGATTCTAAACCTGACTATGATAACCAATTTCAGAGCCCTCATGTGTTTTAACGTTCCTAAGGAGTTGAATTGTAGGGAGAGGCTGAATAGACTGTGACTATTTTCCTTGACCATCGAAGGCTGAGGAGTGACCTTATACAGGTTTATAAAACCACGAGGGGCATGGATAGGGTAAATAGGCAAGGTCTTTTTCCTGGGGGGGGGGGGGGGGTGTGCAAAACTGGAGGGCATAGGTTTGGGATGAGGAGGGAAAGATTTAAAAGGGACCTGAGGGCTGACATTTTCACACAGGGTGGTGCGTGTATGGAATGAGCTGCCATAGGAAATTGAGGAGACAGGTATAATTACAACATTTAAAAGGCATCTGGATAGGTATACAAATAGGAAGGGTTCAGAGGGATATGGGCCAAATGCTGGCAAATGGTTCTAGATTAATTTGGGATATCTGGTCGGCATGGATGGGTTGCGCCAAAAGGTCTGTTCCCGTGCTGTACAGCCCTATGACTCTATATTATTAAAAGAGTCTAGTCAGTGCAGAAGAGTTGGACTAAAGGGTCTGTTTCTGTGCAGTATGACCCGATGACTCTGTAATTCCCACTTTTCATCTGTCAGCTTTGACAATATCCAGTGAATCCCAGAAATTGGATTTGCATCCGCGTCATAGAAAAATTGCATTTAATTTGGCTTGGAATAAATTTACAGATCATGGAACTTTGAAGTAAAATCGGAAAAGGTTGGAAATGTGCTTTAAGTTTCCTCATTTTGTATCACAAGTCAGGTCCAGCTAAAATATTAACACGTAGGCAGTTTGATAGCTCTCTCTGCTGGCAGTTGCTTTCCCAACACCCCTCTTGCCTGCCCCAACCAGTCTGCAGTTTTATCTTGGAATGGGTGACGTCTATGTTGTACAAGGTAATGGTTCTTAAAGGGTTAATGCTTGGAGATTGCATTCAGCTCCTTCCAACCTCATGATGACAGTCAAGCAAAGGGGGTTCTAGCTTGAGATGCTGGTGGAGACGTGTGTCATTAGCATCTTCTGATAGCCTTAGTTATTATGTCTAACTAGCCAGTGTAACTTACATACCAGTTGCTGTCATGCAATAAACTCCACCTTGCCAAGACACAGAGTCTCTTGTTAAGACTCATTAGTGGTTCATCCTTTGCTACTGTTAACCAAATAATCTTTAAATCGAGTATAAAAAGGATATTTGGAGGGGTGCGTTGTCACCGTGGAAATAATATTTTACTTTAATTCTAATATTTTTCAGATATAAAAGATCAAATTTATCCTGGGGTTTGCAGGCACAGGGTGGGTGTGCGTGTGCTGGAAGAGAAGCTAATTCAGATTGTCCTGTTGAGACTTTGAATTGAAGAAGTAAAATAGGATTTCTTTATACAGTAAATTCCCGTTCTATCTTTTATGGAGCAAGATGAAGGCACAGGACCTGAGGACAGAAATGGAAGTGACCAGAGTTAAATTCATTAGAGAAATTGAAGAAAATCCTCTTTACCCAGAATGTTAAATGTTGAAAATAACCTTTTTAGAAAAGGACTTTTCTGTGCCTGAACAACAAGATGACTGAGCTAATAGTGGAAAATGCTGGAAATACCCTGCAAGGTGAGGCAGAATCTGTGCAAAGGGAAACAGTTAAGGCTTCAGATTGTTGACTTTTCAAGCCTTCCTGAGCTAAGGATTGTTCTCAACATTATGAAAACTCACATCCAAGTTCAGCAAGTAATGGGGAAGGCAAGTGGCATATTGGCCTTAATTTCAAAGGGAATAGAGTATAGAAGTAGGGTGTGTTGCTAAAACTGTGCGAGGCACTAATCAGATCACAGATGGGATATTGCAACCAGTTTTTGCCCCCTTATGTAAGGAAAGATATACTGGCGTTGGTATCTGTCCAGAGAAAATTAATTTGATTGCTACCAGTATGGCATCATAGGGGGCATATCTTAGGAGAGATTGAGTAGGTTGGTCTTGTAACTCATTGGAACGTGGAAGAATGAGAGATGACCTTGTTGAAACATAAAAGATTCTTGGGGGATCTTGACAAGTTGAGGAATGGAAAAGGTGCTTCCCCTTGTGGGAGAATCTAGGACCGGGGATGTAACCTCAGAATAAGGGTTTTCCCAGTGTGGACAGAGATGAGGAGGAAATTCTTCTGAGGGTAGTGAGTGTGTGGAATGTTTTACCGCAGAGGGCTGATGAGGCAGGGTTTTTCTGTATATTCAAGGCTGAGACATAGTTTTGCAGTCAGTAATGGAATCGTGGGCCATGGGGGAAAAAGTCAGGAAAGTGGAGTTGAGGCTTATTGGATCAGCCATGTTCTCACTGGAGCAAATCGATGGGTTGAATGGCCAACTTCTGCTCTTATGGTCGCAGCCTGCAGTGTGCTACCTAAGCCACGGCCTGTGAGTCATTATTGATGCCAAACCACATGTGGTGAGGACGATTCGTGTGAGTGGGTCTTCACCACTTCTTTTCCTTGTTTGAATGTTGTGGCTTTGGAAAAGCCAGTTAGTGCTACTTCCTTTTTGGCTAAACCAGAATACCAAGATATTTTAGTATAATCAGCTTGGTGCACTATTAATGGATGGTGAAGGAGAATTAAACATTTTTATACCTTGATCCTAAGACTCCGTGAGGCACGCCTAAATGGTTCAGAGAGAAAGCGCAGATGCGTCCTATGCAAGAGGGTCTTACAACGATGGGTCCATTCGTCCTTCACTTCTCAGTGTTTACTTGCATTCTTCCGACGCTGCACTGCAGCTCGTTGTGCAACTGACCACCTGCCAGATATCCAGCAGGTTTTCCCACCTCCGTAGGCTGTAGGTTCCTCTCCTTCAGGTTTGTCTTGTTCATCTGACAAAGGAAAGTTATTGTCCACAGTAGACAATTTGTGCACGGTAAGCAAAAGGGTAACATCCAGATAATGTGTTGTTTGAGTGTTACCATTTGGCCAGAACAGTGGAGAGAATTCCCCTGCCTTGTAATAATCAAGGGATCTTTTAGATTCAGCTGATGTAGTAGACGCAATCTTGGTTTAACATATTTTCTCCGACAGTGCAGGGCTTGCTTAGTGCTGCACTGGAAGCGTCAGTCCTGATGTTGTGCTTAATGCCCTGCATTTGGATAGGTGCCCTGTAGCCTTCCTGCAAAAGGCTGTAGCATGAAGTGAAAGATTTAAGCTTTCAGACATTGAGTTCAGCTGCCATGCATTGTCCCTGTGCATTCCTACTTTGCACTTCTTTGCAAAGAAATAAAGTACCAAAGCAGAGAGAGACACCCTGTCCCATTGTGTTGGTTCTTATTTTCAATCACTTACCACATAGCAAGTGGAGGAGTTCTTCCCCAGTAGTGCAACGTTCATCTAATTTTTTTTTTAGTCACCACTTCCAACATTGAAATGACAAAAGCCATCTGTATATGCATGTTAAAGCTTCTTCACATGTCTTGCGGATTTTGCAAATCCGTGCAATCAGCCACATTTGGTCTAATGAGGAAATCTGCAGACTTCTTGAGATATTTCTAATTATTGTGTGATTTGAGGTTATACTCTGGATCCTCTTTTGTTCTAACAGGAATCGGACGTGGATGGTGGATTCGAATGCAGGCGTTGTCCTCCCCAGACCTAAGAGACCACGCTGGGGCAGTTCCATCATGACTCAAAACTGGAGGAAACGCAAGGAGTTCCCCTTTGTTAAACCAGACAGTGAAGATCACAAGGTAAGATGTGGTTCTCTTAAAATAAATTTTTTCTCTGTCTTTTTTTAAAATATCTGTAGTACGTTTCCTGCAGCCTAATTTCATTGTGGGCACTGTGCCTGTTACTGCCGATGAGCCATTGAACTGAAATTACACTTCGATGTGACAGCAACAGGAAATCATATCTAGTTAGTATCTAAGGAAGATGCAATTTACTCATGACAGCTTTCACCATTGGGATTACTGTTACAGGTTTCAAACATTTGCTTTATGCATTCCAGCTCTTAAGAGAATGGAGTTCTTGGGCTGTGTCCTGTTTATATTTCCAATCATTTCTCCCTTGTGGCGTTTGTATTCTTTTCAACCTAGCAGATTGAACTCTTGTTTCCAAAATATCTGCAGGTCCCTGGAAAGCGTGTTTGAACGTGGTGTATTGTCTTGTGTGTTTGCACCAATTTGATTCTTTAGAGAGCACCTTGCTGTTGCTAGTATTTGCTGTTGATGAAGTTTCCCAGGCCCGTTCTGTACCGTCCTTTTTCAGTAGCTAAAGAAGAAGTGAATATGATATTGGCCTTTTTCCCTTTGCAAGTTCACGTGCAGTGAGTTTTGAATCAGGCTGATAGACTGGTTATGAATGGAGAGCATTTCCATGCATCAAATAGTTTAGCCAAAGGGAAGCAATAGTGAAGAGCACCTTACAGGTAGTTACTTATTATTCAGAGTATTGAATTCAAAGTATATACTTCTTTAAAGTATTAGCCACAGGATGTGCTATGCTAAATATCTGGGCTACCTCTTTCATTCACAGGATGAAACATTATGAATGGCTCTGTTAGTTAAAGCGTGGTGAATGTCTGATTTGTAAATAGATAGCAAAGTGGGCCACAAGGGCTGCTGTACATACTGTTTGCTGCTGCTAATCTCGATGGTTTGTGTGAATGGCTGGTGCCGGTGCCTGTCTCCTTTACAATTAGCATGTCAACAGGCTGGAAATAGATATTAGCGGAGCATTGCTCCGCTACCCAGAGGACAAATCCCATTAGCAACAACAAGTGCATGCTGTTTAGAGCTGCAGGAGAAATGGCTTTGGAAGTCTTGCCATCGCATTTAGCCTAACCTGCTGGCACCTCTGCTGAGGCAGCAGTATCTGTAGATATCGTTCAGGCAGCCTCACTGACAGTGGTCGAGAAAATGGTGTGACTGTAGAGAGAAGCAGAAGAAAGATGCATAAGCAAGAGTATTAACATTTATTTTTAAGAAAGGCTTCAGTTCAGTTGTTGGAAAATGTGAATTGTCCACTGTCAAAACAAGGCACTGTTTAATGGCACTTATCAGGAATTTGTTGTAATAACCTCTATGTGGGATCTTCATCGTCAATAGTGCTGTCACTTAGCTGCTTTTAGCTATCTTTTGGCCAGTGGCAGTGAAGAGATATGTACTGTGATTGTCGAACCAGCAATTTGTGTTCTGTCTTTGGAAATGAACTGAGTGAGTTCAGTCTGTCTGTGTGACAATACATATTGTCATTTGGACTGTGTGACAATATATGTTGTCATTTGGACCGACACAGACAGACACACACACACACACACACACACACACACACACACACACACATTTAATCATCAGTCACACAGTAACTGTGAAGTCATTGGAAATGTCGTGTACGACGATCTACTGTTTGCTATGAGCTTGCTCTCCTTAACTGACCTGGACTCATTTCTGTTGCCAGCATTTCACTAACTGGGGGGAAAAAACACATTTGGAAGACTTGTTTTATCGAGAGGAGGAATCAGGGTATCATGGATAGTAGGAACTGCAGATGCTGGAGAACCTGAATATCAGGGTATCTGAGATCAGGGTATCATCATTGTCAGATGCCATCTTTCAGACTAGGCATTAAAGCAAAGGCTTTAATTCCCTTCATGGGAATAGGACCAGCTCCTGCGTGTATTGGCCAATACCATTTAGTACAGCGTATCTGATCATTTATCATATTGCCATTTGTGGATCCGTGCTGTCTCCAAATTAGTGGTCACACTTGCTACATTACAAAGGTGATTGTACATCTTTTAAAAAAAAATGCAATCTGGCTCTGCAAGGTTATGTGAGCAGTATGGCATCGAAATCCAGTCAGTTATATTTTTGATTTAGTAAATGTTCATCGAGGTGCATTTATGTAATGTAGCTAAGGAGGCATACAGGTATCAATTGGTTAGCATAGAACTTTACAGTAAGACCGCCAGTTGTCCCATTTGAGTATTTGGTAGCTCTGACTAAGAGTGGTCCATTTCTGCCAATACCCAAGCTCTTTCCTGTATTTCTCCCTTCAGGTATTTATCTGACTCCCTTTTGAAGGCAGTAATTTGATTGGTATTCACTGTTCTATCAGGCAGCGCACTGCAAACTTGTACCGTTCACTGCAGAAAAGTAGTTTTCCTTGGCTTTTCCCTGGATTTTCCAATTACCTTTACTAGCAGCTCTTGAACTAGAGACCCATTTCCCTTTCTTTTCTCCACCTATACCTTTTTGTGATGTTGAGGCAGAGAAGATTGAGAGGTGATCTGATGGAGGCATTTAAGTGAAACACCACCATCTTCTCCAGTGTAATCACATAAAGGTAATCTCTCAGCCCTGGAACCAAGCTAATAATAAATATCTTTAGATATTGATGTGTAGATGTATATTGATGGAGGCAAATTGTGGTTAAAAGAAAACAGAGGAAAACATTTTCAGCAGGTTCCTCTGACAACTAATTTGCTGTCTTTTAGCTTTTTTAAAAGAAAATTGGGTGCTATCTACTTTCTGAATTCGATCCTGCACCAATTTGCTTGTAGGTGCTGAAAGCTGGTGCCTGGGTGTAGTTGATGTGTGTTGCAATGGAAAAGTGAAAAGTAGATTGAGGCCTGTGATACCTCCCCCCACCCCACACAGTATTGTTTCCCCGACTACAGTGGCATTGGCAGGTGACACACTGGAATTGTGGGCAAATGACTCCAACAAGATCCTGTGCACACCACTCATTGGATTCTATAAGAGTGAAGGAGAGTGTGTCTCACCCCTGAAACACCTCTTGCTTGAAAATGCTGACTGAGGACAGAGTGGATGTTGATCGTGATACTCTTGCAATCGAGTAGCCTGCTTCCTTTCACAGGTCAAGGCTCGTGCACAAATGACTGACTGCCATGTGTACCAGAGGGCCATATTTCAGCAGCTGAGTGCGAGTCACTTCCCAGAAGGGAGCAAATATTGCCCTGGGTAAATGATCGATGCTTGGAGCTGATGACCCATCTTCTCAGCTGGGAGCTTCTGTCTGCCAGAAAAAGATCTTAGGAGATGGCAGTCATTTGAAAGTTACGTCTGGGCTCTGAGCCAATTCGCCAGCATACATAATTAGAGTGCTGCTATTCTGTTGTCCCATAGGCTCTGCAGTATTGTTTCATACTCACTTTAAACGCTTGCTGTTTACTTGAGCTACACTGGGAAATGGCCGCAAACCAAGCAAGATGAGAACAGTGTTACACTGCATGCACCAAAGGTGTATCGTGAAGGCTGAAACTCTTACTAACGATGAGCCTGACTTCTTACTTGAAATGTTTTAGAGCAGCCAAAACAAGAACTATTTTGGAATCTTTCATGAGAACAGAGTAAGCTGCCAAGTACAAATTGTAACACAACTTCTCACCACACCTTGTGCAAGCTTGCTAGATGCTGAGTTTGAGAAGGGAACACAGACTGCAATTAATGTTGCAGTGACTGGATTCAGTGAAGTGATAAAAAAAAATACAATCATATTCTATTTGTATTGCATCTTCTCAAATCAAACCTACTCATAACCTAACGTTCAAGGAATTAATAAGCGAATTGCAGTGTTTGCTGCAGAGGTAACTTTTGTTTTATATATATATTGTATATACTCATTCATGGGATGTGGGCATCGCTGGCTCGGCCAACCTTTCTTGCCCAGAGGACATTTAAGTATCAAACACATTGCTGTCGGTCTGGAGTCACATGTAGGCCAGACCAGGTAAGGATGATGGATTTCTTTTGCTAAAGGACTTTAGTGAACAAGAGTTTTGAGAACAACTGATGATGGGTATACGGTCACCTTTAGGCTGTTTTCTTTACAATATCATAGAATCCTTACAGTGAGGGAACAGGCCGTTCAGCCCAAATATGACTCCTGTTTACTGCCAACTGCAAGTGCTCACCTCTGATTTTTGCTTTGGCAATATAAAACTGACTTGTAAAAGAAAATTTTAAAAATCTGCTTTGTTTAACACTTTTCACTGATATACTCATTTATTACTTCTTTTTCCCTGTTTATGTGTGTTAGGTATTTATCTCTCCATATTTAAAATCTATTTGTAATGTTTCGCTGCTGCTATATATGCTCCTGGATGTCAGCAAGTGCGGCCCGTTATTTTAATTTCTGATTTTAATTGAATTCAGATTTCATTATCTGCCCCAGGTGGGATTTGAATCCATGTCGCCAGAACATTAGCCTTGGGCTCTGGATTGCTCATTCATGCACAGATTCTGTGTAAAGGTAAAAGTCACCAGAGGACTGATCTGGTGGTTTAACCTGAAGGTCACATTGCTTCAGGCAAAAGGAGAGGATGAAATAGAGAGTCCCTCAGCCAGTGCCAGAGTTGACCCCACGCTGTTGGAATCATTCTGCATAGCAAACTGGATGCCCAGCCAACTGAGCTACCTAACCCCCAAATTGTATTATTGTTATTATGTTGCAGATGAAGGCCCTTTGGGCCTGTTGAGTCCATGCTATCCTAATCAGAGGAATCCACTCAATCCCATTCCTATTCCATGGTTGATTTTCAAATCAGACCAAGTCAGCAGCAACTACCTCATGGCCCAGATATCGTGGGCTGGTAGGAAGGAACAGGGCTGATTTAGCTGAGCTGTTCCAGGACTAGATGGTCCCCATTCCCGATTCCTGATGTTTGAAAGTCTGTAATAGTCACATAAATAATTTCAAGAGCACGTTACCTCAATAACTTGCTAGAAACTGCGACCAGGTTTCCGTACCTGTTGAAGGTGCTCCTCATTGTAACTGTTCAGACTTCTGTGAAACCAATAGCATGCAGCAACAATTTTCTGTTCCTTTGTTGCCTGCCTCCTACAGGTGATTTGCGAAGAAATCTGAGCTAACTTGGTGCCTCACATTGTGATTCAGCGAAAGATGGTGAACTCTCACTCTGTTCGATTTGGTTCAGTTGGTCATTTTGGAGAGTTTCACCACCCCTAAAGCATAACATGTCCACAACAGAATCCGGACCACACAGGGTGGTTATACATTCCTGTTCAACTGTTCGTGTATGCCGCTTAGAAGCCCCACAAGGCCCAATGGGGAGGGGGAAGGAGGTCCGCCTGAATGCTGAAAAGTGGTGGCAGCAATGGAGAGTTTGTTTTTGAATGTGCCATCCCAGGATGCAACGCGCTCTATTTGCTCACAGCACCCGCTATATTGCAAGCCCTCGGATGTATTTTGTTTTGAATATAATGAAAAATGTCATTTTAAGCAGCAGTAGAATTAGCAGCAACTATTCGATTAGTAAAAATTACCAGAATGACTCGTTGTGATTTTGGTATTGCTGTGCAACTGGAAAAAATGTTACTTTGTCTATCATGGTTCTGTACAGAACCTAAATTTTTTTTCTTTACGTGTGTTATTTTTCACAGGAGAGGGGGACTTCCGTCAGATTGGTGCAGTATTACTAATCTGAACCTGAAATAGCTTTCTGGATTCTAAGTTAAGATAACAGATTGATGAACAGATACCTCAGTCTGTCCGATTATGAGAGGTTTTCTATCTCAATTGCTTGTCATTCATGCAGTAGCTGTGTTATGAACGTTGATCTGTTTTTCAAGTCCATGCAGCTTTGTTTTCTGCCTTTCCAAATGGTGTTTTTTTAAACTTTTGTTATTTGCCCACCTTTCTCACCACAATAGATGTTTGCCCAATCACATCTTTTAAAAGCAAAAAAACTGCAGCAAACTGATGGGACCTTGAAAGTTGTTCATGCACCTATAACGTACTGCAACTTATTACCAGATTTCTTTTGTTAAAGTGAATGTGCCTTAATGGTAAATCAAAGTTTTAAAATAGAGTGTCCAATTTTTGAATTGTACAGATGTTTTCTGTCCTCTTTCCCACACAATTAAAATTGAACAGCCTAGAGCAGTGATAGACCCTCCCCGCAAAAGCCTAGACCCACCCCCAACCCCTTCAAGGCTCAAACCCAAATTGGTCAGATCTGAGCAGCGCATGTACAAGACAGCGACAGCGCATACTTAACAGAGACTGTTCCTCCCTGCCCTGAGTGCCCTGCCTGTGGTCCTGTTGTCGCAACTCAGTGGAGGAAGTAGCAGCTCACCGAAAGGAAAGCACACGTCTCTCGAAGGTAAATAGAAGCAGTAATCGAGAGAGCACCAGCAGATAAACATCAGTGAGCGATGTATTGGGGGGAGGGGAGGGGAAGAGAGAGAAAAGATGAGCTGCAAGTGCAAGAATATGCACAAAAGGGTAAATCTGGAAGAGTACACCGAAGCCCGGGAGATGGTGAGAGTGTTACTGGGGTGAGGATGTAAAAAGTAATGGGGAACAAGTAAGCGCAACAGGTTGACATCAGTGAAGATGGCAGAGGCCGGGAGCAAAAGAGCCACAGGCCCATTCTTTGGGCAGCTAGTTAAAAATCTTTTCTGCCTGGTCCTGGATTTTGAGCACCGACTTCCAGCAGAAATGCATAAGCCAGAAGCGACAGGGAATTCTCCCTTAGCTCCCAGTGGATCAGAGCCAGGGAGAATGAATTGCATAGCAGGTTGGTTGTGCAAGTGAAATATCAGTATAATTCGGATGTTGAAATAACCGATCAGAAAGTGTTATGACCTTTCAATACTGAAGCTGATATAATCTGTATAATAGGCACTTAGAGGACGGGGCCAATGCTTTGTTTGTATGTCTGAAATCCTCCCTTGGCAAGGCAGTGAATTGTGCTGCAGGCAAGTAATGAGATGCAGATTTGGACAGAGACAGTTTCGCTCAAAACTGCTCAAAGTGAAGAGTTGCTTTGTATTTGTCCAAGTTGTACCTTTAGCTAGGGTCAGTTGAGTCAGTGTTCAGACAAGTTTAGAAATACTTGTGTACCCACCTGCATGAGTTGCTGACAACACACCCTCATTAGCTGCACAGCCACACGGCATGGGCAGAAATGCTGTTACAGGGGATGAGCGTTGTCTGTAGTCAGCGTTTTAGAATCTTAAGAGGTTTACAGCACAGAACCAGGCCCTTCGGCCCAACTTGTCCATGCCAACCAGTTTTCCTACACTGAACTAGTCCCGTTTGTCTGCGTTTGACCCATATCCCTCTAAACTTTGCCTATCCACACACCTGTCCAAATCTTTTTCAAACGTTAATTGTACCCACCTCCACCAATTCCTCTGGCAGCTCATTCCATACACACGCCACCCTCTGCGGTTCCTTTCGGAAGTGAGTTTGCCAGCTTTGCAGTAATCTTAAAGGGATCATGCAGTTCGCCAAACTGGCTGCACACAACAAAGGGATGATGAGGGATGGGGAGGTGGGGAGCACTAGCCACTGGCCCTCTGCCTTCGCACTGAGATTTTACCGTCAGGGAATGGGACAACTTCCACTATTTTTGCAACTGGGAAATTTTACAGATTTTCACTCCTACTTAACTTCATTCGATATTCTCTGCAGAGGTCTTTTTTTTGAAGAAAACAGGAGAGAGAATTGCAGGGTGTGCTTGTCTGTATTTCTAATCTGTCCTTCTCGCAGGCATTGCTCTGTGTAGGGACACATGTTGGTACAAATTATTCCTCTGGTGTCAGCGACAAGTATAAACACCATCTCCACCTGAGTTCAGTATTACACCAGCTAGGTGGATAATAATGGTCCTTCTACTTTTAAGTGTGCCATAAGCCGCGCAGTAACATCCTTGTTACATCTCCGAATGAGTTGAAGAGTTTTTAAGAGGGCTGGACTGGTGAGCTTGTTTGCTTCTTTCCATCAGGATTCGCATCAGAACTTGCCAACCTGTTCCATCGAGGTACTACAGAACAAAGAACTGCGGATGCTGGAAATCTGACAAAAACAAATTGCTGGATAAAGCCAGCAGGTCTGGCAGCATCTTTGGAGAGAAAGCAATGTTAACATTTTGGGCCCACTGACCCTTCTTCAGAACCATGTGACAACAATCTGTCCAGTTCTGGTCGCACAGTAGTAGGAAGGATATTATTAAGCTGGAGAAGGTTCAGAAGAGATTTACCAGATTGTTGCCAGGTATGGAAGTTTTGACTTAAAAAGGAAGACTAGATAGGCCGGGACCTTTTTCACTGGAGTGTAGGAGGTTGAGAGGCGACCTGATAGAAGTTTATAAAATAATGAGGGGTATAGATAGAGTTAATGGTAGTTGTCTTTTCCCTAGGATGGGAGATTTCAAGACAAGGGGGCACATTTTTAAGGTGAGAGGAGGAGAGATTTAAAAAAAGAGTAAAAGGCAAATGTTTTAAACAGAGGGTGCTTCGTGTATGGAATGACGTTCCTGAGGGACTGGTGGATGTGGGTACAATTACAGCGTTTAAAAGACATTTGGGTAAGTACATGCATAGGAAAGGTTTAGAGGGATATCGGCCTGGAGTGGGCAGGTGGGACTAGTTTAGTTTGGGATTATTTTAGGCGTGGACTGGTTGGACCGAAGGGTCTGTTCCCGCCCTGTATGCCTGTATAAGAGGAGATCAGAGAGCCATGAGTTCTGTATGTAAACAGTGGGATAGACACACTAGAGATAAAGTGTGTCCCTGATTGTCCCTTATCCAAACAGATTGCTATGCTCATTATGATCCTTTACACACTGAATCAGAAACTTTCAATTTGAATAACGAATTCACTGTCAAACTATTGAGAGAGAGAACTAAAAGAAAAATTGGCTTTTGAGGGAGAGAAACAGAACTCTGGAAGTGTTTTCCTTTAATTGTTTAAATCTCCCACAACTATTAGAATCCAAAGCAATGAGACTTCAGATATACTTAAGTTCATTTTCAATGCCAGAGGTTTTTTTGCAGCTAATTAGCACCTATTAGACCATTCAAAGGGGCAGTCATGCTGAAATGGCTCAGCCCTTGATTTCTGCGTTGAGCTTAATCCGTGCCTAGAACACAGGCATACGGACGTCAAGCTGATAAATGCATTTGCACAGAGAGCTGGTTGTCGCAAGGGACATTTCTATACAGTTTATGAAGGAGTGTGTGTCTCTGACATGAGCTTTTGCATTTAATCGCAGCTCGTCCGAAGATGCTCACCAATTTGTGCCTAAATCCTATGAGTGGTAGTAACCTCACCGTAATTTTGGCAGCACATTATGGTTTATTCCGTTGGTCTTTATTTGAAGGGAGAAAGCCACTTCACGCTGTATTTGCTCCTTCTTCTTATGCCAGTTTCTTTTTTCTCATCCTTTCTGGAAATGTTAACTCCAGAGCAAGTCTGATTTTTGTAGCTAGCAGTGTCCACTTGACCTTGCCAATAGGGTCGCTGCTATATTTGATTGTGCAGAGGCAAGAGGGTAAAAGCTGATCATGTCCTCACCTGGCACTGACATGAATGTGCTTTTACAGTGGAGTGTGGTAGAGAAGAATAGAGGGGACCCCCAGCCTGATCGAGCCGATGTCAGTACAGATCATCGTTCAAATATGGGGACTGTGCTCCTTAATATGCTTCTGCTGTTCGCTGCCTCAAGCAGCCAAGTTAGGTGGGAGAGCCCCAATGGGTGTTCTATAAAAGACTGTGGGTACAATGTGTTTGAAGTTACGGCGTGACAATTAATTGCCAACCTGACAGATGCTAACCTTCCTCTTTTATTTCCTTCGATCTGATATATTGCTGTACCCAGCTCTGTCTTTGTGACATTTAGACTTCCATCTTACATTTTTGCTGTGTAACAGCATTGTTGATAGTGGGTAGATTTCGGACATGATTACTGGGTGCATGAGATGGATTTAATCATAACCAGAACTGTCACTTTAAGCTGGTTATCTCCTTATCCGAAGGAGTGTGATATCGTTCCTGTATCCAGAAATCTGATAGAATGTGACTAACCAGTAGAGATGCCAATGGGTGGGAGGCATTTGCTCCAGGGGCTGGAAAGAAGGGTTCAGTTGAGGGCGTAGTGCAGGAACTAATACTTTAATCAGGTCCATTTTTCTTTAGCTAAATGATGATTCGTAATGAAGTGATGGAGCTCAGCTGAAGTTGTAAAAAAAATGAAATCTTCTTAGCTCATCACCCTGCACGCTGCCGGAAGACTGCCAGTAATAATTAGAAGGGTTTAAGGTATTAAAAATGAGCCAGCCTACAGTGAGACTATCGACAAATAAAACCATGTGGATCTCTGAGTCATTGGCAGAGGAGTGGGCGGGGATGTGGAGTTGAACCAAAGATCCGACATGATCTTATAGAATGGGAGAGAAAGCTGGGCTTGATGCGCTGTAGGACCAAATGTAATGGATGCCCTTGCTATTCACAGCATCTCTGCTTCTTAAACAATGTATGAGCCTTGAGCAGCAGCAACATAAAAGCGGAATGCTGCAGATGCTGGAAATCCGAAACAAAAGCAGAAAATTCCCGGCAGGTCGGACAGCATCTGTAGAGAGAGAGAGAAGCAGAGCTAATGTTTCTGGTCGGTGACCTTTTATTGCAGCTAAGGAATTGTGTAGGTTTTGTGACTCCTTATCCCCGCCCACAGTCATGATATTTGAAGATTCAACAAAGAGAAGGAGTCGATTATTCAGGCCCTTGCTCATCATTTATTAAGATCTCAGCTGATCTGATTGTAACTTCAAATCCATATTCTCCACTACCCAGGTAACCCCTTAACCCCTTGTTTAACAACCACCTCTGCCTTAAAAATATTCTAGGACACTGCTTTCATCACCTTTCAGGAAGAGTTCCAAAGACCTGTGACCCTCTGAGAAAAAAAAATTAATTTGCTTAATCACTTTTTAAAGTGGGCGACCTCTTATTTTTTAAGAAATGACCTCTCGTTCTAGATTCTCCTACAAGAGGAACCATTCATTCCATCCCCATCCTTTCAAGACACTTCAGGATCTTGTATGTTTCACTCAAGTCGTCTCTAACTCTTATAAACTCCAGCAGATGCAAGCCTAGCCTGTCCTCATAAGACAGCCCGCCCATTCCACAGTATTAGTTGCTAAACCATCCCTGAACTGCTTCCAAATGCCTTTCCATCCTTCCTTAAATAATGTGAACAAATTGGCACACTGTTCCAAATGTGGTCTCAGTGGTGCCTTGTATAAATGAAGCATAATTTCCTACTTTTGTATTCAGTTCTACTGGTGATAAACAATACGTTTCTATGAGCTCTCCCAATCACTTTCTGTAGTCGCATGCCAACTTTGAATCACAAAGATACCCAGATCTTTCTGCATCTCGGATCTCTGTAACCCCTCACTGTTTGCATATGCTGTTTAATTCTCGCTGTGAAAAACAGACAATTTCCCATTTTTCTTCCACATTTTACTCCGTTGGTCAGATCTTTGACCAATCACTTAGCCTGTCTGTGTCCCTCTGTATCGTCGTTTTGTCCTCTTCACTGTATGCTTTACTACTTATCTTTGTGTCATCAGTATATCTGGCAACCATGCTTTCTGCCCCTCATCCAAGTCATTCGTAACCATTTGAGGTCCCAGCATTTTGCTCACTGCTGATTACATTTTGCCAAACTGAAAAAGACACATTTACTCCCACTGTCTCCTTCCTGTTAGTCTGCCAATCTTCTATCCATGTCAAAATGCTATCCCTGCATCATTAGCGTTTACTTTCCACTAAAACCATCAATGCCTTCTGAAAATTTCAACTCTGGTTGCCTTTATATGCAGCAAGTGTTACTTCCTCAAAGAACGCCAATAAATTGGTGAAACATGATTTCCCTTTCACAAAGCCATGTTGACTCTGACTGATTACCTTGAACTTAACCAAGTGCCCTGCCATTATTTATTTAATTACAGCTAGCATTTTTCCTGTGACAGAGGAGGATCTGGCCTGCAGATTCCTGCTGTCTATCTCATTCTTCTTCTGAATAATGGAGTATCTAATGGAATTTCCCTGAAGTGAAGGGAGTTTTGGAAAATCGAGTCTACGCATACACTGTGCCACTAGCCACTTCATTAAGACCCCAAAATGAAGTCCATCAAGACCCAGGTACTTGTCAGCTCCAATAATTTACTCCGTGCTACTTCTCTGATTGTAATTTACCTGAGTTCCCTTGTCCCTTCCACTTCCTGATTTACAGTTGATTCAGTGAGGTTACTTACACCATCTATAGTGAAGGCTGTTACAAAATCCCTGTGAACTCATTTTCCTTATTCTTTCTTACAGTTGTTAATTCTTCAGATGCACTTTCTGCAAAACTGCATTCACTTTGTTAAATTTTATAGAAACTCGTACTGTCTGTTTTGCATCTTTGGCAACCCTTCTTTCAGAGTCTTACTTTTCCCTCTTTATTAATTTTTTTCAGTGATTCTTTGTTTTTTTTAAATGTTCTGTCCAATCAATTGCCTTGTCACCTTTAATTAGATGCCTTGTTAAAAAATTTTAGTCAGTTATGGATGATGGGATGACCCTTGGATTTCTGATTACTGTTTACAATGTATCTATTTTTTATTTCTGAAATATCCCCTTAAATGTCTGTCATTACATCTCTGTTGATTTATCCCTTAACCTAATTTTCCAGGTTGCTTTAACCAACTACTTTTTCTTATGCCCTCATAATTGCCCTTGTTTAAATTTAATGTATTAGTCTAGGACCCACTCCTCTCGCTAAAACTGAATGAGAAATTCTGTCATTTTATGGTCATGCTGTCTAGGGCATTTTTGTGAGACCATTAATTTTATTTGATTGTACAATACCTGGACGAGTATAACTTACTGTCTGGCCAACTTCTAAGCATGAGGTTGTAGACTTGCTCGCCAAGCCGGTGGGTTTGGTTGCAAACATTTCGTCACTCTGCTAGGTAACATCATCAGTGTGCCTCCGGTGAAGCGTTGGTGTTCTATCCTGCTTGTTATTTATATGCCTCGGTTTGCTGCGGTGGATGGTATTATTTCCAGTTCTGTTTTTCAGTGGATTGTACAGAGGGTCTAATTCAATGTGTTTGTTGATGGAGTCCCAGTTGGAATACCAGGCCTCCAGGGATTCCCTGGCGTGTCTCTGTTTGGCTTGTACGATTATAGATGTGTTGTCCCAGTCAAATTCATGTCCCTTGTTGTCCATGTGTAGTGAAACAAGTGAGAATTGGTCGTCTCTTGGTGGCTAGTTGGTGTTTGTGTATCTGTATTGTCAGTTTTCTTCCGGTTTGGCCTATGTAGTGTTTCTCACAGACCTTGCCTGGTATATTTTGTATATAGCCCCAGGTTTGCTGGTTTTGGGTATGGGATCCTTTACATTCGTCAGTAGCTGTCGTAGGGTGGTTGTTGGTTTATGAGCTACTCGGATACCGAGGGGTCTGAGCAGTCTTGTGGTCATCTCTGAAATGTCCATGATGCATGGTAGGGTGATTAGTGAGTCCGTTGTGTCTTCCTGTTGTGGTCTGTCTCGGAGGTAACAGCGGATTGTGCTTTTCGGGTATCCATTTCTTTTGAAGACTCCGTACAGGTGCTCCTGTTCTGCTTTGTGTAGTTCCGGGTTACTGCAATGTGTTGTGGCTCATTTAAGTAGTGTCCTGATGCAGCTCTGTTTGTGGGTGTTGGGGTGGTTGCTAGTGTAATTGAGTATCTGTTCTGTATGTGTGATCTTTCTATATACGCTAGTCTGGAGTTCCCCGTTGCTTTTGTGATCTACCACCATGTCCAGGAAGGGTAGTCGGCTGTTGTTCTCTTCTTCTTCTTTTGTGAATTTTATCCCAGTAAGGACTTGTTTATGTCTCAGTGGGTTTCTTCTAGTTTTATGCATTTAATAATCACATAATCTACATATCGGTCACAAAATTTGCGTTGTATAGTGGGGAACGCTCCCTACTACTGAACGTAAATGATCCCACACCCATAACCAGCAAAACTGGGGTTATATACAATATATACCATGCAGGGACTGTGAGAAACACTACATAGGCCAAACCGCAAGAAAATTGACTGTAAAGATACACGAACACCAACTAGCCACCAAGAAACATGACCAATTCTCACTTGTCTCGCTACACACGGACAACGAGGGACACAAATTCGGCTGGGACAACACATCGATAATCGTACAAGCCAAACAGAGACATGCCAGGGAATTCCTGGAGGCCTGGTATTCCAACCAGAACTCCATTAACAAACACAGTGAATTAGACCCTGTGTACAAACCACTGAGAAACTGAACCGGTAGTAATACCATCCACCCCAGCAAACTAAGGCAGATAAATAACACCGACGCTTCACCGGAGGCGCACTGATGATGTTACCTAGCTGGGTGACAAATCGTCTGTAATCAAACACACCGACTCAGCGAGCAAGTCTATAACCTCATCCACAACCCGAGCTACAAATCTTCTCAAACTTTAAACTTCTAAGCAAGTTGCAAGAAAATATGTCAGAAACTTTCTGTGAATTCTTCATTTAGGCTCTTTGCCCGTCTGAGATTTTCTGAATTTTCAAATATCTCAACTATTACTGTGCATTTCTGAGAAGCTGTCATTATTTCTTCCTTTATTCTCCACTCCACTATGTGATTACAGTCAGGGAGCCTGTATGCCACTCCCACAAATGACTTCTTGCCTTTATCATTTCTCATCTCTACCGAAACTGTTTCCACATCATCACAGTAACTTGCAATGTTTAACTTAGTCCTGTGAGGACTCTGAACTAAACAATTCATCTTCTCTCTGTTGAATGCTCCAGTGCCCATTCCCTATGGAGAATATGCTTGTATATGTGCTTCAGATGAGGGAACAATATCCATCTACAGCAAACTTTGTTTTAACTGCTATCTTACAAAACAGCACTCTTGATAAACCAGCAAAAATTATATACCTCAAACACTGCAAGTTTCCTGTATTATCACAATCTCTGCGATGTCTGAGTGGTCAGTTGGGGGTGCGAATGTGAAGGCTCTCTGCCGGTAAGTTTTAGTTACATTATTATTTAAGTGATTTATGCTGTAAAAAAAGTATAACAGTGATGTGTATAACCCCGCATTAGGTTTCTATCACTTAGTGTGTGATAATGTGGACCTTTTGATCGACTGGAATATTTGATCAACTGGTACACTTTTGGCCCCGTAGGTGCCAGTTAATAAAGAGTTTCCTATATCTTCAGCAACTTGATAGTAAAGCAACGGGACATGAGAGCATTTGCTGTGACACTTTGTTTAGAATCCTAGAACATATTTGACGTTATACTGTGGCCACCATTTTATCCTAACCCAGTGGAAAGGCTTTTACATTTGTACACAGAGCTAAGTGTTAGGTGGCAGACTGGAAAGTCCGACAAATGATAAAACTGTACTAATACATTGTATCGCTACCCCCAGATACAGTCTGACAGGTTAGAATTTTCTGCCTGTCCATCCCTGAATCTTTTACCAGGCAAGGAGTATGTTTATGGCCATATTCTTCCTATATTGTGGTTAGTATTGTTTACGTTTTATTTCATGTGCCAGGACACCTTCAATCATTGTGGCGATAGTATGGAAACGCTTTTTTTTTCCCCTAGGAGAGTCTGAAATGTGAAATGGGAATACATCTGACTTAAATCTCCTAAAAACTAACAAGAATGCCTGGTATTTTTATGCAGAAGAATTGTCTAAAATATCAACCTGCTGTATTACAAGAATGACTCTATTATTGCATCTGAGAGAAAAATCTGTTCTTTAAGGCTTGTGCCCTTTTTCTCTTTTGCAAAATAGATGGAGAGAGGGCATTCGAAAGATGAAATTGGGAGTATCCTTCACCAGTTTGGTTTGTGTGAAAGTTGGGAGATAAATGGATTCAACCTAAAGAAGACAATATCCTTGTGCAGCAACAGATTAAGTGGAGAGAGAAGTCCAACAGAATTGGACTTTGGCCTCAGCATGACTTTACCCTTGAGCAGCATGACCCTAAAAATGTGCTCAAAGTGCAAAATAGGTGTTGAGAGATTTGTTGAATCTAGGCGAACAGTGCAATGGTGAGGGGAGCACAGCACTGTCAGTGGTGTTGGCCCACTCTTCCAGATGCGACATGATTCATAGTTAATATAATGCCTGCTGGGTAAAAGCTATATTGAAGTGGCTGCTCATGGATTCTGGAGAAGGGAAGTGATGGCCTGGGCAGCAGAGGATTAAGTTGAAATGCTGGAAAGGACATTTAAGAGATTGAGAGTGCTTTCGGAACAGCACATCAGTGCCAGTAGCTTTGAGCTAACTCTTGGTGTCACTTATTAGTAAAGGAAGAATAGGATGCGGTAAGGAAATGTGTGTCTGAAGACTCGGTGCAGGACTGAGGGGAGGTTGAATTTCTGGGGCATTGCAAGCAGTTCTAGGACAGGAGCACGCTGCGTACGTGACTTCACGACAAGAATAGCTAGTGATTTCATGGCATTATTTCCTTCACAGCAGGATGCTGAATCACAGTGGGAAGCAAGGAATGGAGGACAGATGAGAGAAAAACAGGAAAGTAATTAAGAACAGATTAGCAAGAGAAGATATTAAAAAGAGTAACTTTGCCAAACAGGCATGGGCCGATTTGTGTTAATGTGCATAAAAGGGCACTAAGTGTGCAAAGGATTTAAACAAATTAGCTATTTTAACATTTTAGTCAATTGGTAGTGCAGTATTGCTGAAAAAAGATTCACGCTGTCAAAGCTTTTCACCCTTCACTAAGCACCCTTTTTGAGTGTGTTATAAATTGTTGTTCCCTTTAGTTTTGGTATTCTTGTGATTTTGTCCTGATGTGTGTAAAATGAAAAGCTTCAACAGCACACACCTTTCCAACAATGTTCAAATTGAACCTTGTTATGAGGAGTTGGACAGTATAGTATACATATAAACAGTACTTCTCCAGGATAGAAGTTTGATCTAAATATTTTGGAGTATAAAATAATCAACGGGATACAGGATGGTCTCCATTATTAGTTAATGATTCCATTGCAACAAAAGAATAATGAGGAAAACAAAGAACAACTTTGTTTACTTGTTGGCTTTCTCAGGACATTTCTTTACTATTGGTGACTTAATTTTGTGGTCATTGCTGCTACGTTGACCAACATGGTAGCTAATTTGTGCCTAAGTATCCAGCCAACAAGATAAAGCCTGGTTAATCTGGTCTATCGTATTGCAAATTGAAAAATAAACATAGACTAGGACCATGGGATAGCACCCCTATTGCTGACATTAGAAATGGTACAAAAACAGAGTCCATTTGGTTGGAGTTGTTGGAAGAAAAGGGAAGAGAGTTACTATGCTAGAAGTTTATGGATTGCCAAAACAAATGAAATGAGACAGCGAAAGAAGGGTAGATAAATCAAAATGGAATGTGGGAAGTAATAATATTTTAAGAATGAATGGCTTGCTGCTTTTCCAGAAATGACACAGAAAGTACACCGTGCTCCTGTCCTAGAACTGCTTACAATGCCCCAGAAATTTAACCCCTCTCTCCTATACCAGCTCTCCATCCACCCATTTCCTTGCCTCATTCTGTTCTTCCTTTACTAATAAGTGACACCAAAGATTATCTTGAAGCTACTTGCACTGATGTCCTGTTCCTAAAGCACTCTCTAAATCTCTGAATTTAAAATGAAACCTTTAAAAGAGGCATATGATAAATTGTCAGTTGTCTCCTAGTGCAATAGTGACAACATGAAACAAAGAGGATCAGAAAGGCTAAAAGGTCTTTTGAAGAAACAATTGGCACGGAAGATCAGTGCTGGGTCCACTTTTGTTTGTCATTTATATAAATGATTTAGAGGAGAATGTAGGAGGGATGTTCGGTAAGTTTCTGGATGACATCAGAATTCATGGCACGGTGGACAATGAAGAAGGTAATCAAAGATTACAAAGAGATCTTGATCAATTGGACCAATGGGCTGAGGAGTGGTAGATGGAGTTTCATTTGGATAAATGCAAAATGTTGCATTTTGGTCAAACAAACAAGCAGGACTTCTACAATTAAAAGTAGAGCCTTGGGTATTGTTGTAGAACAGAGGGACCTAGGGGTTCAGGTACATAATTCTTTGAAGTTTGCATCACATGTGGATAGGGTGGTTAAGAAGATGTTCAGTACACTTGCCTTCGTTGCTCAGACCTTCGAGTATAGGAGTTG
This sequence comes from Rhincodon typus, assembly GCF_021869965.1. NCBI lineage: Eukaryota > Metazoa > Chordata > Chondrichthyes > Orectolobiformes > Rhincodontidae > Rhincodon > Rhincodon typus. The sequence continues at coordinate 46,511,695 of NC_063335.1, forward strand.
GGACGTCATGTTGAGATGTTGGTGAGGCCTCATCTGGAATACTGTGTCCAGTTCTGGTCGCCCTATTAAAGGAAGGATATTACTAAACTGGAGAGGGTTTAGAAGAGATTTACCAGGATGTTGCCAGGAATGGAGGGTTTGAGTTACAAGGAGAAGCTGGATAGGAACATATTTTCACTGTAGCATAGGAGGACGGATGACCTTAGAGGTTTATAAAATCATGAGGGGTATAGATAAGGTGAATAGCAGGTGTCTTTTCCCAAGGGTGGGTGATTTCAAGACTAGGGGGCATTTTTAAGGCAAGAGGAGAAAGATTTATAAAAAATGTGAGGGGCAACTTTTTTTACACAGTGATTCGTGTGTGGATTGAATTTCCAAAGGAAGTGGTGGACATGGGCACACATACAATGTTTAAAAGACATTTAGGTAAGTTCATGAATAGGAAAGGATTGGAGGGATATGGACCAAGTTCAGGCAGGTGGGATTATTTTAGTTAGGGATTTGGGTCAGCATGGACTGGTTAGAACACAGTGTCTGTTTCTAGGTTGTATGGCTGTGAAAAGGCTCCCGAATTCTACAAAAAGAAACATGAAAGAATATTGTAAACACGTAAAATAAAAGAATACTTGAGAGGTACAGCTGATAAGAGATGATAAGAGAAATTTCCTCATCAAGGATGAAGAAATGAGTATCAAATGCGTTTTCTCTTTTCGAGCTAAGTTAGTAAGGAATGGAGCAAAGGATTTACAGATCAGTCACGATCTAATAGGATGGTGGAACAGGCTCTATGGACTGAATGGCCTGTTGTTCCATACTTGCTAGAGCTTGGGACAAACCTTGAAGAGGAAAGTCCTTGTTAATGATTTCCTGCGTGCTCCTGATAAGTGAAGAAAATGTAGAAAGTAAATTGCTGTGTCCATATTTAATGGATGATCGCAGCTTCCAGGAATTCAGAGCTTCTCTCGTATTGCTGGAAGTTTGTACATCCCTGACTCATTACGTATGCATGAGTAATACCCGATAGAATCGCAGGAAGTTTTTAAAGGCTAGCAACCACTGAGGCCCAAAGCCAATATAAACATCAACTGGAATCACAGTTGACAGCGAGGGTTATATTTTTGGAGACAGTCAAGGCCCAGAATGGAGCTGGACAGGGGATCCAGAGATAGCACCCTCCAGCCAGTCTCCCAGCCTTGTTCCTGACTCTGGCCACTTTACCTGAGGTGGGTTCATGGCTCAACAGGACTGCCCACCATCATAGGGCACCCAAACAAGTGGGCACCTTTAGGGCCCTGGTGAGGGTGTCTAAAGAAGACCAGCTGGGGATTTTCCAATCAGCTTCCTGACAGGCAGGCTATGGGCAGTCTCTCTCCCTCTTGCTTGCGTTTTCTCTCTCTTCTCTCTTCTCTCTTCTCTCTTCTCTCTTCTCTCTTCTCTCTTCTCTCTCTCTATCTCTCTCGCTCTGTCCCCGTCTCCCCCACTCTTCTTCTCCCCCCTCCCTGCCACCACAACCCCCCCACAACCAACCTTTCCGTCCCCCACCCCAAAGCCTGCCTGTAGTGTGACTTTGTTCTCCAGCTGTGAGGGCGCATTGCTGTGGGGGAGAGATCCTGGCTTCATGCCAATTAAGAACTCACCTCTGTGCAAACTCTACATTGGTGACTTCTCTTTTGTCCCTACCACTCAGAAATGTGGGGATTCAGGACCCAGACACAGTTTATAATTACCATTCCTTTACACTTACAGTTTCTCATCCAATGTGTTTGACAATAATTTGAAATATCTGTTTCTGTATTGTTTATTGTGGATTGTCACTCAAAGCTGACCTGTAAATGACGCTTTGATTTTTCTTTTCCTTGCAGTATTCCATTGATCCAGTGAGGTGGTAGTTTGCAGTCCAGCTTTTGTAAATTTGGAAAACTTCTGGAAGAATGACACAGTCTCTTTATATCATGCAATATAGCCATGATAGAACTATCGAAATTGTGCTGTTGTTGTCAAGGTGCAAGAGCAAATTGGGGTTTTGGCATTCTGTCGACTATTTTTAATATTCGAGGACCCAGTGTGTTGCAACGGAAGATGCTGCTTTGAAAGCTGATCAAGCACGCACCTTTCTGGAACTCACTACTGTGACTAGATCATATTCTGTATGTGTATATCTGAATTACCACATTTAAAGTAGATCCAACTTCCATTTTTCCTGAATGACAGTTGCTCTATGAGTATAGACTTTAACCTTGTACCGGAGTATACAACGGACAGTATTAGATTCAGCGTCCCTCAGTTTCAATTTCCAAAATGGGAGAATTGTGGAACAGATTGCTGACATATTGCCATTGCAAGGTTGACCCCAATCTTTTAGGAGGCTGAGTGGGTGAAATCTGATTTAACACATACCTGCATCTCTGGAACGAGATGAACTGTAACTCTCAAACATCTGCCTTTGAAAAGCTAGCCAAAATTTCGAATGGTGTGGTCTACAGAAGTGTTGAATGCTGTGAGACCGTCTGTGTGGTGACATGAAACTAAAAGTGTGGATTTGTTCATCATCTTAGAGCATGACTGTTTTTGAATCCATGGGTCAAACATATTTAAGAGTCGTCTTTATTCCGCCACATTGTTTCCCCTTCAACAATAGAAGGAATGCACCCCACCCGCCCTGCAAACCAGCAGAGGATTGAGGAAATGATCATAGAATCATAGAATCCCTACAGCGTGGAAACAGGCCCTTCGGCCCAACAAGTCCACCCCGAACCTCAGAGCATCCCACCCAGACCCATCCCCCTATAACCCACCTAACCTACACCTCCCTGAACACTACGGAGAAGAACATCTTGAATATACATTTAACTTTGATTCTGTTCCTAAGATGAGCTATAATTCGTTGACCAAGTTGATCCCTTGGTATCGTGGCCTGTGCTTTCGACATGGATGTTTTCTTGGTTTATGGTATTAGGTGCCTTTTGTTTATTAGAATGCTGCAGCCATTTTGAGTGGAGCTTTCTGTAACCAGTTTATGAAAAGTGCCTGGCATTTTATTCTGGGAAGAATTGTATCGTCTGCCATCAAACTGTAGCTGTTAAAGTGAAACGTAATGTCACCAGCTAATTGCGTTTCTTCATCCTGCAACTTGTACAGATGAAGCAGCTGCCACATTAAGGGAAGGGCTCACAAGGGAGACTTGTTACTTGGATATTTTTCACCCTGCATCACAGGACTCCTGGTCCATCCTACGCTGTTTTTAACAGATCTTTGCGCTTGTGCCTCTTTTGCTGTGCCTTGCTCTGGTGGGAGAAGCTGTTTCTCCCCAGATGGAGCCACAGCAGCAATAGCCTGTCGTTGCAAATTGTTTACAGTGCATTGATGACACGACTCAGTCATCGTTCCTTTTAAAAGAAGCAAAACTGTCCAGCGGCACTTCAAGGAGGGGCTGCCAGTCACCTATAAGCTGTCAAACCAGGCCAGACGTTACCAAATGGTGACCACAGCATTGCACCTAAATGCATTGCCACATCATCGCGTGGGTTTCCTCTGGGTGCTCTGGTTTCTCCCCACAGTCCAAAGATGTGCAGGTTACATGGATTGGCCCATAGTGTCCAGGGATGTGCAGGTTAGATGGATTGGCCCATTGTGTCCAGGGATGTGCAGGCTAGGTGGATTAGCCATGCGAAATGCAGGGTTAGAGGGATAGGGTAGGGGTTGGGTCCGGGTGGGATACACTTCGGAGGGTCGATGCGGACCCGATGGGCCAAATGGCCTGCTTCCACACTGTCAGGATTCTGTGACAGCGGGCAAGAGAGATTACCTGACGCCATCTTGACACACGCTATCTGTCATTGGAGAAGCTTCCAGATGTTCGCAACTGGCACAGAATTTGTAAAATAAGAAATAAGAGCCGAGTGCCAAAATACTGCGAACGCCAGAAGTCTGAAACAAACACAGACTACTGAGAAACTCAGCAGCTTCTGTGGAGAGAGAAGCCATTAACGTTTCGAGTCTGCTATGCCTCTTCTTCAGAGCTGATACGAGAATTGTAAATGTGTTATAGGCAGCTGTTGACAATCTTAGTACAAACAGCAACCAGGAATATGTTTCCCCTACAATTTATGCGTGACTGAATTGAAACAAGTCAATAAAAAAAATCCCTGGAGTCACAACAGATAAATAGGCAACGTGGTGAATTCTGTGCGGCTCTTGTGATTGTGACTGCTGCAGTGGGATTATTGTAATTGATCTGAGTATTTCCAGAGCAAGGTAGGAAGAGATACATGAGGCAGGGTTCATGAACTGTCTGAGGACCTGCTATTGGAAGCTGTAGGGATGGTATCTGCTTCACTCTCAGTTGATGATATCTTAGCAGTAGATTTGAAATAAAAGGGTTAACCCATGTCCAGATGTTGAGTGGAAAATGTGGCGCACAGTTCCTCATTCAGAGTCTGAAATACTGAAGATCTGTGGACCATAGCTCACCATGAGTCACACCCCACCAGAGGAAGTGGACATCACTTGCAGACTCCATTTACACCAGCTTTCCATCTCTCTGCTTGTCCAAAGAAAGTTCTGCCTGTATCCTCATTTCAGCACTGGGTCTTGCCAACTCATCACTCTTTTTCACATGCATGCTGATTCCCGATTCCCGCATCTTGTTAAATTGTTACAATAGGTGGTACCCCCCCCACCATTGTACTGAGTCACATCCATACATATCCATGAGAATTGAATAAGGCCACAAGGGGAGAAAGGTAGAGAAACGTATGAAGGTGGGAATCGTGAATGTTGATGTGGGGCATAAACACGAGAATGGATCAGGTGGTCCAATTGATCTGTTTTTTGTGAAGCAAACTCAATGTAATGTCATTGAAAAATTCTGATTGATAGTTTAAATGTTTTGGCTTAGCCCTTCTTTATTACTGCACCCTCCCCGTGTGATGCAGAGTTTCTCGCCAGCACCTGCATTCCGTTGCTTCCAGTTTCCTCTTCTCGCTCCCCTTTGCCTTTACCACAACAGTAACATCAATACCTTCAGCTCTATGTTTGGGACCTCCGCCCTTGTACCATTCCACCCACATCTCTTCCTCCAGAAGCTTTTTTAACTCTAATCTATCACGATCTATCACAAATCTATATGGTCATCACCTAATGTCCCTTTTTGACATTCCCACACATTTCTTTCTTTATGCCTGTATGAAGAATGTGGGAATATTATGGCCTTGACAGTTATAACATATACAGATTTAAGCGACGACCAAACATTAGGTTCCCTCTCAAGAGTTACATAATCCATAACAAAAGGTTCCAAGGGATCCACTGGGGTTTGTCACGTCTGTTGAGGAATGATGACTTGTAATCTGGCATCAAATAGGAGCAGAATTCATCAGCATCCCATTCTCAATCATGATTTCACCAAAGTCTCAAGTCATCGCTGCTGCCCTGATTTTAATATCACCCCTGTGACCACAGTTCACAAAGGATAAGTAGGCCATTCAGCCTATCGAGTCTGCTCTACTGTTCAATAAGATCGTGGCTGATCTGATAATCCTCAACTTGTCTGCCTTTTCCCCATAACCCTCGACCCCCTTACTGATTAAAAATCTTTCTGAAAATACAGCTCAGTTATTTACTGCAGTGCACTTCCCAGTAGTGAAAACTCTACTAACTAGTGAACTAGAATATGAACCTCATGAAAACACCATCAGTGTCCATTGCATCTTGGCCATCTTCTCATTGTGATGGAATCCAATTCCTGGATTGCCGAGCTAACAGCATCTTTGGGAATATAGTAAACGCAAGGACTCAGGAAGGCTTACCGGTATCTTCTCAGGCGGCTGAGGATGAGCCATAAATTCAACAGTTGACTGCATCCAAGAAGTGACATTTTATAACGCACATTGAATTTGACAGAGGGCTCAGATGTTTTTACATTATGAAGGCCCCATTCCCCTCTTCATCCTGAAAGTGATGCTTTTACCTTTTCTACCTGTTAATGACTATTTCTAGAAACTGGGTAATTTATAGTGCCACTCAGGAGGAGCAAGGAATCAACCCCGAGTATGAGATTTGAGGGTTGCGTACGTTGCACTCGGTTTTCCTCTTCTGAAGAACCGCAGAGACCTCATAATAATCCGACAGCATTCATTGACATTTTCCAGTGTCAAACAAAATGGTTTCAGACTCTCTTTTCATACCTTGGAATGGGATATAGATTCAACATTTCCAGATAGTTAGCCCCAGTAACTGATTATGGTAGATGGCTCCAGCTGAACAGCAAACGTGGGCTCAACAGCCTGAATGGCTTCCCGTGCCAAATGTTCTGTTGTTTCTAAGTCCAGTTTCAAAGCCTTCACCCACATCTGAGTGAGCCTGACTGCCGTGCCCCTATAGTTTTTGAGGATGGTGGCTTTGCAGGATGCAAGCTCTCCTCCAAACCTGTGACAGGGACAAAGGGAAAACCTGTGGTCAGAAACTGAAAGTGCTGAGTCACCTTGTCCCAATGCCCACAGTTGAATCATGCACTGACTCCTGCTTCTGCAACATCAGGCAAATAGTAGATGGTTTAGTTTAGAGCATTAATGAAAACACATTGGCTCCAAATTGTCTCAGCATTGCGATTGTCTTTAACATAGAAAGAAGACATTGGGCAAAAGTACAGACCCCATTTTGAATAAACCTAAGCTTCTATTGCATCTCAACTGGGTGGATTGCCTTCTGGGCCAGGGGACTGCCTGAACTGTCTCCAGTATGTTCCTGTTGTTTAAAGATGTCCCCATGAGCTCACCCTTGTAATCAACTCCAGTTCTACAACTTCCTGGGGCATCCATGCTTCTCCAATCCTGATCTCTTGTGCACCCTGAGTTTTTTTTCACTCTACCAATGGTGGTCATGCCTTCAGCTACTAAGTTTCTAGGATCTGGACTTGTCTCCCTAAACCTCCGTCTCACTGTCCTTCCCCTTCATTATGGTCCTTAAAAACTACCTCTTTAACTAAGAGTTTGATCAACTGTCCTAACATCTCCATGTGAGTTTAACTGTCAAATTGCCCAATAGCTGACCTTTTACATGTGTTAATACATCAAAATAGCTGTGTACATACATATAGCAACTTCTCAGGCACCTACCTAGATACTGACTGTTGATGATGGGATTGTTTATTTTCCAGGCTATGACCTGTGACTTTTTTTAAAGCTAATAATTTGGTGAAAAATGTTGTTGACAGTCGTCTCTTTACAAAATCCCTTCCTGTTTTTGGTTGTAGATTTTTAATTTTTCAAGTTGCTTTCCATTCATAGAGGGTGAAGAAATTAGTGCCCTTCTCTCCTGAAATGTTTTCTGTCCACAAAAATCACTTTGTGCCCTCCCCACTCCTGTCCCTTGGAGAAATAAAGTCTGTATATTTTGTGATAAAATGGTTGGAAAAGTTATGATCCAGTTAATGATACTTTGAAGAAGGAAATGAGTCTCGGGGAGCTTTTTAAACCACAGATTCATCTTGGCCCAGTGCCTGTGAATGGGGTGTGACAGGGAACTGTGAACATCTTTATAGAATTTAAATTCACAACTTTCACCGTTTCCCTGCAGCCTTAATAAGGACCCGTCTGCTAACCCTATCTACCCCATTTCCCATTTTGTGGTTTAAGGGCATTTAAATGACATAGCAGCTCAGAAAGCCAGACATGGGAACCGAGCCAGTGATGGTTCCTAGTTCAACTCTTGCGAAACTGAGCAGACTAGAGATGTGTGAAACGCCTTCTTTTGACCACTCTCACCCTCCGCCCATTCTGCGGCCCATTAATTGAGTGCCTTTGGTCTGAAATCTTCCACAATTGCACCCTTCCAACCACACGGTTCCCCGTTTCTGTTGTGAGCATTCACCTTGATCTAGTCACGCTGTGGAACTGTGAAACCCTGCCATCAATGCGGTGACTGTTGCCCAAACCTCAATTGTCGCGAGTGGACAGTTGTTCCCTTGCGTCAACTGAGCAATCAGCCTGCCTTCATTGTTCAGTATCAAGGCTTATTTTAATCATGGGCACAAGGATAAAATACCAAGGAACCCTGGGAGAGGAGCGATGAGGGAAAGTGATTGGGTGAAGCTGCCCGAAATAAATATAATCCAGAAATATATCTTTCTCAAAGAGGTAAGGACCCTGCGAATTGTTCTTTGACCCTTCTCCATGTTAAATGAAAAGTTACTAATTATAGCACCTTCATGCTTGTTTTGCAAGAAACCTACTGCTCTGATTTCATCTCTGACTTGTGCTGTGTCTTACCTGGGTCAACGTGACACCGGGCAAAGACTGTGTGTGCTGGCTTTGTCGGGGGGAGGGTGGTGGTAACATAAAGATAGCCCCCGCTCTGTAGCTAAAGGCGAACTGCGCAAGGACATTAGAAATTGTCTCATCTGACAGAGGCACAATTCTAAAATAATAAGGTTTTGATCAGATGAGCTCAAAGGGAAATGCTTCCAGCAGTGGGGAAGAGAATAATTAGAGGCAGTCCGTGTAAGGTATTCAATAAGAAATCCAATAGGAAATTTGAAAGAAATTTCTTTATGCAAAGACTGGTGAGAAAGTGGAACTCACCACCGCAGGGAGTGCTGATGCGAATAGTATCGATACATGTGAGGGGAAGCTAAACAAGTGTTTGGGAGAGAAAAGAGTGGAGTGTTACAGTGGTAGATTCACTTGAGGCAATATCAGAGGAGGTTCAAGTGAAGCACGACTGGGGCTAGTTGGGCCGAATGGCTTTTTTGTATCTTTTATCCTTTGTGATCCCATTGAAATTGAAGACGACTTGTTATCGACAGTGTAACCCAAATGGAATGTTAAAAAAATGCGGTTGTTTTTCCTTTTTTGTAAAAAGAAATGCAATCCTCTTGGAATGGCCACATATGTTTGAATAACCATCATTTCCAGGATATGGCTGGGTATTTCCAGTCTATTGTATGCATAAGATTGTAGTCAGGGTACAGCTTAGCTTGCCCCAGCCAATTCTGCTGTTTCAGCTGCTGCTGCATTGGATTTTGCCAAGTCTGAGCATTTTGCTAAAGCACTTTGGCTTGGCACTTGCATTGCTTGGGCGCTGTTCAATTATCTTGACGTAGTGTATTGTGTCCCGTCATTCCCAGGATCCTGACTGCCCCTGTGACAGTAAGGGAGCTGGATCAACACTTCCAGGAATTATACCAAATCATGCAGAATCAAAATGACATTTATCATCCGCAGGATTAAGAAATTTTGTTTATAAAAAGGAAGGAAATGTGAAATAAAATGAAAAGAGACCACTTCAGAATTTTTTTTTCCAACTTGCTCATTTGTGTTTAGTGGTTTTGTTGGATTGTTCTGTTGTTGCGCATGAGATTTTTGTTTAGTTACAGCAGTGTCACTCGGTGGGTAATTCTCTGTTTTGAAGAGAGGCTAAGACTTGCCCAATTGGCAATATTTTGATTTTGGGAATTATCTGGCACAGATTGCCAAATCTAGATTCTGTGTCTTAATGTCATTCTAAAATTATGATTGAGCAAAGGATGGTGTATTTTGATCTGACTTGTATATAACTGTTGCACCACGTGCAAGTTATCCACTTTAGAACCATTGTTTTACAAGGCCCTGGCCTTCATTACATCGTTACATTCTGTAACATCCAGCAATCAAGTGCCATTGTTCACCATCCTTCATTGAGAAATTCAGATTGTGTTTCTATTTTAATTTGATTTAAGCCATAGTTAAACCCCTCTGAAGTTTTTCTCCTTCTCCTGAAATGCTGACCTTTTTTTTATTTCTCAATTATGATGTCAAAAGGTGGTCAATTTCCATGCAACTTCAAGCCATCATTCTCCATTGGTGAGTCTTGTATTGTCTCTCATGGTTATTATGTTAGTATACCTTTAAGAGATGTGCTCATGATGTCAGCACTATTATAGCATGTGACCCAAGTGTATAAAAAATTGCACACTCCAACCTGCCTCTGATCTCCTGAAGCATGACTCGCTCATGGGCACATGCTGCAGTCTACTGTATTCTATTAATTTAATATTAACAAGACAGGAGAGACCTAAGAAGTGTAATGTTTGAGGTTTACTACAGTTAATGTACAATCTGATTGTCTGATGCCACTTTATCCGCACCTAGTTTCTTAAATTACGAGGGATTGCATAAGCAATGCCACATCAGATACAATACCCTTGTACAGGCCAAATCCGCATCAAATCTCGGCCACACACTCTACTCTTTGTGCTCCTCCTACCCCTAGAGGTCAGTGTCATTCTGGCCCGCTTGAGAGAACTTGCCACGTCCCTCTCCCCTTCAGAAGATCCCATAGACCAGAAATTGCTGAAAGTTCAGGCCACCTCCAGTTCCTACCCCACCTGTATTTGCTTGTGAGAGTAAACACATAATAGAATTAATGGGAAGAATGGTGCAACATTGGATTAGAGTCCAGTGAAGTGGTGTCTGGATCCAAACTAGAGAGTTTTAGTCTCCGGGTTAGGAGCTACATTCAGCTATGCCCTCCTCTGTTTTTAGCCGCTTGAGTTTTGAAAATCCAAGCTCCCTGTAGTGTGTTGTAACAATGACGCATCAATCTTACTTTTAAAACTTGCACGTTTGTCCCTTGTGCTTATGACAACTTGTACCTCATTTGTGTGGTGTGGCATCATGCCAGTGTTGGGAGTGAGAGTTCTGACCTATTTTCTCACATGGTCTTGCACATCAGGGAGATACATGTTTTGAAGCAACCGTCAAACCACATAGGAGCTGAATCTGTCTGCAGGTCACCCGTTCAGAGCCACTGTTAAAGACCAGCCTTGCTTCAGTTTGTTGGCATGCTCATTATTATTTAAGATGTTTAAACTGGATGCAGTTTTCAGTGAAGTCTTTGTTTTGTGTGTAGGTGAATGTTAAAGATACCATCAAAGATGACCAGTGACTCCTCTCAGTCCCAGGCTAACCCCTCAGCTAGCAACGCCAGCAAATGAACCTCGTTGCTGTTTATAGGATCTTGAGTCGAAAGTGGCTGCTGGTGTTTGACTGTACTGTCAACATTCGTTACATTGTGGAGCGGTTTGTTTAACAAAACATCTTCTGTGCTTGCTGTGGGGAGATCTTTGCAGAGAAGTGCACTAGTGTAATTCCTCCTGTTGGTACTGGCTGTGAGAGGTCCGTACAAACCAAAAGCAGCTTATGTAACAGAGCTCTGCTGGAGTAGCTGAGAGGAGATGGCATCTTGCCACACTGGGTAGCATTTGTTCCCATTTGGCAACAGCTGCTCTGTAGTCTGTGGAGAAGCAGGTACGCATTGACTGAGGCTGTTTTCAGTTCCTTAAAGGATCACCTCTGCTGCCTTTTGGAGCTAAGTGTTAGAATGTAAAATGGCATTGCAAAACATATGCTTTGAACAACTTTGCTCGCTGCGTTTCAGTCCTGTAATAAGGATAGAGGAAACAGGAGCAGGGATAGACCATATTGGCTTCTCCGCGCGTTCACGATAATTGTAGCCAATTTATTGCCGTAACTCCGCTTTCCTGCCCGTTCCTTATCCTTTAGTCTCCAAAGGTTGATCAGTCTTATTTGTGGATGCAGTCAGTAACTAAGAGTTCCAAAAACATACCCTTGAAGAAAGAAGATGGCCAACTGTTTTTATCGTGCGTCCATGATCCATAGTTCTGGATATAGCTGTTCAGCACCTAGTCCAACAAGTCCTCTAAGAATGTTACAGGTTTCAATGAGATCACTTTTCTGCCTTTGAAACTTCAGAGTGGAGATCTATCCTACTCCATTGCTCCTTCTGAGTCAACTCACTGTGCCCAGGAATTGATCTAGTGAACCATTGTTGCACTCATCTCGAAAACAAGCATATGTTATTCCTTTGGTAAACTGCACTCAAAGATAGGGTCTTGCCAAATCCTTACGTATTTGCTGCAAGGTTTCCTTACTCTGCACTAGGGTAATTCCCATCCAGTAGAGACCCCTATACTGTTTGCTTTCTTAACTGCTTGCTCTACCCACATAGTAACTACTGAAACTTGTTCCAGTTCTGCTTGAAGCAGTGTGTGTAGCAAATCTGGCTCTATTTGAAAAAGTTTGGACAGATCTGTATGCAGCAAGCTGCTTGTGTTCACCACTTAGCATGGTCCGTGTTTCATAGGGGAGAAGGGTGAATGGAATGGAGACTAGATTACATACAGTGACAGAGACTTGGCAAAAAGATGGACCTTTATTTTTAAACAAAAAGAAAATAACGACTTGCATATGTGTAGCACTTCTCATGGTTATGGGATGTCTCAAAGCTGTTTACAGCTAATGAAGTGGTTTTGGAATGGAGTCAGTGTTGTGGTTTAGAAAGCCCAACAGCCAATTTATGCCAAGCAAGCTCCCACTCAGATCTGTGAAATAAATATGAGATTCTTTGCTTTAAAAAGGTGTAAATTGAGAGGAAGATGTTAGCCAGGACATGGGGTGTGCCCCCACCCTCCAACCCTTGCAGCTTCTCAAATAGTGCAGTCTTTAACAATGTTTAATGTCCACCATTGAAGTTCACATGGAGCCTCAGCTTTACACCTCATCTGAAGGCTAGGATCTCTGACACAGCAGCGCTTCCCCACCAGGTGCTGTCACTAAGGGGCAGCGTATCAATGAACAGAAAGTGGGTGGCCAAGAATAGACCCTCAGATCTTCTGAGGTGACAGCACAGAGGAGGGGTGGAGCTATTTGTTTCATGTATTCCGTCTGCATTCTGAAATGTAGGGCTACTACCAAACAGCCTGAAGGAGCTGGAAAAAGGTGATGGAAGCAAAGTGACCTGGTAGATAACAGTGAAGGAGGCCACTCTGCCCATTGAACCCATGACAGCTCTCTGTAGAGCAGTCCAGTCAGTTCCCTTGCCATTATATCCCTGCACCTTCCCCCCGAGCACCTCCCCTCCACGTCCCCCACACCCCCTCATCCTCCCGAGATTACTTTCCCTCAATTGCTTATCCAGTTTCCTTCCATCTCATAACTGGGATGAGAGAGAATTATACAGAGGGTGTCGATTGTGTCTCTGGCCGGACTGCTCCTGGGTGCTTCAAGCAGTGTGGATACCGGGCTGACGAGATTTGGATGGAGTTTTGGGAGAGCAGCATGGAGCCCAGAGATAGTTGAATTTTTTTGAAAGGGAGAAGACACAACCTGATTACAAAGCACCCCACCCCCCCCACCCCCCGCCACCACATACACATGGTACCTTTCGCAATTCCTGGTGTATCAAATGATGTTCAAGGGTTTGTCAGCCTGAAGATTCCAGTCTGCAGTAGTTAATAGGGGAACAAATCCAGTAATTAAATTACTAGTAAGTGCAGAGTCATTAAATGGTTGCTTCTTCCAGTATTGAGTTAACCACCCGGTTACCCTTGTGTGTGTGCAGCGTGATCCAATGTGAATATATGCATGACCTGAAGTTGTTTTGTAAATTACTGCCCAAAGCACTATAATGTGTGTACGTTGAAATGCCTTTGGTGATCTGATGCAAATTCATTGACCTGCAGTCTTGATGGCTATAGAAGGCAAACAAAGGGAACACAAGTATTTCTACCTACTTGAAGTCTAATAATTCAACCCGTTTGAAGTGCTCTGGAAGAATTTGCATTCACCACAGATCATAGAGTGTGTTAATGACACAGTTTATTGTCACAAACTGTTTTCTGACCCCTTTGTTTATGGCCACTCTCATCCCCAGAATAGAGATTGAGGGAAAGGATTTAGCAGGGGAAGGAAATAGAACTGTCACATCAAACACATTGGTGAGGGAACAGGTGATCTGTCCAAGGTGTCACGCGAGCTTTTTGAAGAGCTGGATAAGCTGGAGTTGGAAACTTATTGATAAATGTGAAGTGAGTTTACGACTGCTGACAGAATCCCGAAAGTGTGAAAAGAGGCCACTTGGCCCATAGAATTGCACCGACCGCCTGAAGAGCATCCTACCAGATCCATCCCCCACCTTATCCACCTCACCCCATGTTCACCATAGCCAGTTCATCTAGCCTGCACACTACAGAGCAATTCAGCATGACCAATCCACCTAACCTGCACTTCTTTGGAGTTTCTTCCGAGCTAGGCCATGAGTTTTAGGGGATCATAAATGGTTTGTTCATCACTTAGAATATCACGGCAGAATAGATGAGAGTTAAAGATGAAGAAGGTGAGTGATTAGGGTTTGTCAGTGAAGTGCATTAGCCGTAAGAAATGCCAGGCCTGGGATGTGATGTAACAAGTTGTCAGGATAGGCAAAGCGGGCACTGGAGAGTGAGTTTGTTACAATCACCAAGGATGTGGGTTTGCTCAGTGCACTGACTGAGGGAAGTGTTGATGCTGTGATAGGTTGGCCCACGAAGCAGCCCACTTGATTGGTATCACATACACAAACAATCACCTCCTCCACCACTGATGATGCCCAGAAGCAGTTTGTAACATTTACAAGATGCACTACAGAAATTCACCAAGGCTTCTTCAAAAAGCATCGTCCAAACCCACAACCACTGCAATCTAGAAGGACAAGGATAACCGATGTAGGAACACCACAAACTGCAATTTCCCCTCTAACCACTCACCATTCTGACACCATTCCTTCATTGTCTCTGGGTCAAAATCCTGGACCTGTTCTTATTGTGGGTCTACCTAGAGCATGAGCGGGGATTCAAGTATGTAGCTCACCAATTTCTTAAGGCAAACTAGGTCTGGGCAATAAATGCTGGCCCAACGAGAGATACTTACATCCCATGGGTAAATGATTGAATAATTTGAAATTGTGGATTGCAAGAATAGAACAGCCAGAGTTGGGAATGAGAGAGGAATAGTAAGCAAAGCTGAGCTGGAACTTTGAGCAGAGCAACAGCATGGCCTCGAGTGTTTTGAGAGTATGTATGCAGCCACACAAGAGGGATGTGGTTTTCTTCATGGCATAGCTTTCAGACAGACAGTTGTTTTTCCCTTCAGGGTTGAGAAATGAGGGAGGGATTCCTGGGTGGGATGCCACCCCATTGGAACCACATTAGACCTCTTGTCCAAGGCCAGCAAGTCTGGTCACGGGACATGAACCCACAGCTCTGGCCCAGTGGTAGTGTCCTTACCTCTGGGCCACAAGCCCTGTTTAAGGCTGTGGTAAGAAGGGAAGAGTCTATATGTGGACATCACATTTCTGACTGCAGCAGGATTTTGGTGTATTCTTAGTGGGGTGATTCACCGTGTCAGAACTCTCACACGACACCAGGTTATAGCCTGACAGGTTTATTTGAAATCACTGGCTTTCGGAGCGCTGCTGCTTTGTCAAGTAAAGTCCAACACTGGCATCTCCACCTCATGGTGGATTGTTGGGGGCAGTTTTTGCTGAAGCAAAGCTGAAAGTGGCACTCTGCCTTACTACCATACAGCTGAAGTGCATGGAAATCTAGGTTTAGTGTGACGGCCTAATGGCACAGTGCATCAAGCTCTGCTGTATTGAAGGACAGCAGTAGCGTGATATCACGCTCAACCAGCCCAGTCAGTAGGCAGAGGCTCCAAAACGAGGCAGGCCACTTCTTTATAGAGAGGAGGCAAGTTGAGTGGAAAACATTTGTGTGCAAATGAGTGCTGTCTCTTGGAAACATGGTTGACATGTTTTTAACATCATGTATTTGGAGCCAAAGAAAAAGCACCCCAATACACAGCCGTAGGCGAAGCAATAACACATGAGTTCAAAGGAGCTGAAGTGAAAGGCCCTATTGGAAATCTCAGCCATTGTCAAATTTTAGATTCCATAAAGTGCTGTATCTGCCATGTGTAAAATGATCTTCCTTTAGAACGTAGGTTAAAGTGAATATAGGTGAACAGAATGGCTGATGAATGCTACTTGCCAGCAAGTAATGAGGTCATGCAGTTGGCACATAATGTTTGTTGGGGTTTCTTCTTCGTGCCTTGTGGGTTGGCCATCACAGGCTGCCCGTGGGCAACAGAGCAGGCTGGTGAAAATATCAAATAGGGTGCCATGCCATTGGCGGTACACTCACCACCTGCCTGCCCTCCCCCATTGAGTGCAGAGGGCCTGGGTAGGTTTTCCAACTGGAGCCTAATTTGAGGCACTTAAGGCCCATATAAGGACCCCATCCCACTGCTGCTTGGGGTTAGAGAGATTTGAGAGGTCTGTGTCCACTGTGACCTGGCAAGTTCGATTCTGAGAACAAGCTTAGAGAAAAAAAGGAGATACCTCCTTTACGAGGCAGTGGCCCAAACCAGAGGGGTGCTGGACCTGGACATTCATCCTGGGGGAGGGAGGGGGTTTTCCCCCACCTATAATCTTTTATTCTTTATACCGTGAGGAAAGAGGCCAGCAGCAGTGGTAAATATGTCCATTCCTCTGCACTGTACGTTTCCATATGTCCTGCCATTCTTGTTGATTCCACAAAATCTCAGGTGACTAAATAACCTCTTCCTTTGGGTGATCAAACCTGGCATTGCCTGGTCAGAGTGCAGATCTCCTCAAAGTTCACGGTGCCATACGTACATGAAGTGTTGCTGTCTGGCTGCTTCTCGTGATATTGGGCACGCATCTGGCAAACGGGAAACAGGCCATATTTATTCTTGGCCTCAATTCTCTTTGTCTTTCAAACCCGTGGACGCAGTAACGTGTCAAAGGCACTAGACAGAGAGCTTTCACTGTTACCTTGCCACCGACAATGTATAAGTCAGGAATCTCCTTAGACCTGTGCTGCAGCAACATGGATCGAATTGTGGAGCCGAGTTTCTGCCGCAATCTAACAGAACACCAGGGGAAATTCCCAGCTATTGTTAAGCCCTGGTGAAACTCAGTGTTAATGACCCTGGCCATTCTGACCTCCCACCTCAGTGGAGGGGGAAGACTTTACAATAACAAAACATGATATAAGATGTGCATTTATACTGGCTGCTTTTTCCATTGTTGTCCTATCCACTGTTTCAGTCGAAAAGGGGGTGGGTACTTTCCCCAAATGAACCTACCGGTTACTAACACCTGTCCTCGCACAGCTGGCACTCCTCCCCAAGCTGGAGGCGTTTACTTTGAGTTGTGATCAAGAGTAAATAAGCTCAACCTTTCAGCTTACAATGTCTGTAAATCAGCCCAAGTTTCAGGACACATGCCAATTTCCAGTCGTAACACAGCTGGGCTTCAGTTGTCACTGTGCTTCTGTTACGCGACTGAAGGGAGTTAAGTTGTTGTGTCAGTTCCAATGGTTCTGATCCTTTGCTGAAGATGCCTGAATGAACCAGAGCATCTCCCTAACTATCTCATTTCAATCACATTTTGTTCACTTTTTTTTAAGTGTTTTGCTGAAAATAATATCACGCACACTGCAGCATAATCACCAGTGTTACAAATCTTCAGACCTGTTATGAAGGCTGATAATGAGTGGAACCACTGTGGGTTATTTGAGCGTATCTGATTAAATGGTACGCAAGTTGATTGGAGTTTTAGTTGCTTTGGTAAAGCCAAGATCTCGTACGGGACGTTTTATTGAGATCTGCAAAGAAAGATCAGTAATATACTACTAATTTGATTTGAAAAAGTAGGTCATGCAAAATAGCAGTCCTACTAAAAAAGCACTTGCAGGACCATATTTCTAACGGATAGCTGCCTGTTATATACACTTTCCACTGGATATAGTGAACCCTTACCACAAGACTGCAGAATGACTAAAGTGTTTTGGGTAAATTCAAAACGACAACTGCTTTTGCTATCTCTTAGAACTGAGCTTTGCATAAAAGCTATAATGCTTGGTTTCAACTGTGTGTAATGCAGCAATTTATGGAAAAACTGTTGGCAGGAGCTTAGAAACAATACAATGCAACAAAACAAGTTTATAGTAAGTACTGATTAGAGTGAAACTATTTATAAGAGCAAAATCCCTTAGTGGTTCAACCCACCTGTTTAGAGAAAATTACAACCTTCCTTTATAGTGAAGATCATTAACCCACTGCTAAGCCGATAAGCAGCAGTGAAACATGCATCAATGGAAAACTATGCCTCTCAGTGTGAAACACATACATGAACTAATTTACGACCATTTGAAGAAAATGTTAATTCATAGTTCAGCGACTGGAACCAGACTGCTGGACCTTGGGGATTAGCATCCTGTTGAAAATGAATGAAATCAGATCAAGCACAGGGTCAAGACTGGAGAAATTGCTTTGAATCTAAATCCTTAAACACCTGTGAATATAACTCCAGATATAGGTGGCTTGGTATCTGAATTAGCATTGTGCTTCTCTGCTTCATTCATCTTTGTCCTGCTTTACTTAAACTGAGTTTGTTAGTAAGATTTCCTGACGTCCTCAGTGGTTCATGGATAAGTGCAATCCTAGATGAGGAATTGAATTGTATAGACCATAAAGTCCTTTGCTTAACTGTTGGGTTTGGGATTTTGAAGTTGGCATCAGTATCCCCGGCTGTAGGAACACACATTCTCTGGTCTTTCCAGAGACTACTGTGCTTTGATGAGGCAAAGAGCCACTACTTGGGCTTACTATATTTGGACTTTTGGAATGGACTGATTGGACTGGCTAATAGAGGGACAATAGTGGCCCATTGCATTAGTCACTGGAAAGTGATTGAGGAGGACAAGTAGCAAGAGTGCATCATCAGTACAGAGTAAGTCTATTAGTGACTTGACCAAAGTGGCCTTGCCACTGGAAGATGTGGAGAAATCCAACAGTGAATGTGGGTACAAAAATTAAATAGGGATGCCTTTCCAAGTGGGGAGTCCTAGTGTGAAGCTGAAGAGATGTCCAAGAGTTGCCATCACTGGTGAGCACAGGACGCTACTTCAGGTTCTTTAAGAGAAAGGTGAACACAGACATTTTAAAAGGAAGAAGACATGCCTGTAGGAAATGAGCCATTGGCATTGTTAGCATGGGTATTAAAAGGGTTTGTTGACTGTTATGAGATAGGGAAGGAAGCAGGAAGTTAATTTTCTGGAGCAGACGCATTTTAAAAAATGTGGGGAAGGACAGATGTAAATAAGACTTCACGGTGACTGGGGAGCTGGGTTTGAAGTTGTTGGGGAATAGGAGGGATTATTGAAGTTGGCAGGAAATTTGAATTTTTGGTGATTGGGTTTATGAAAGCTGACAAAGAGTTTGTTTTCAGCTTGATAGTCAGGGTGATATATTTGGAGGAGGAAGGGCATGTGGGTTGATAGTAATTGAAATCTTGGGATTGAAAACATCATGTGAGATGGGCAAGTCTGAGGACATATCAATGAGTTAGGAGCAGGAGAGTTCCAAAAGATGAACAGGTTGAATAAAGAAAGGAGTTGAGAAGCTAAGGAAATAGAGGAAGCAATATACGTTAAGAGAGGAGAGGAGGCTCAATGTGTTAGTGCAGAAATTGGCTTAGGGCTTGGGTAATAACAGATTTCAGAACTTTAGGAAGGCAGGAGAAGGTGAGCTGTTCATGGGCAATACTGGGTTGGTTGCCACTGCTAGTTCTCAGGTGAAGGATCATTCAGCCAAGTGAGCAGGATTCAGTGAATGGATAGAAGTCAGTCAAATCTCTACCGTTCAGTCCGTTCAGCCCATCCACACTCCTGATCCTGAGAGCAGCGGGCCTCCCACCACTACCATGTATAGACACGAATTCCTAATCTTGAAGATACCAAGACAATTTGGAAGAAAAATCGAAAGCAAGTGAAAATATGGAATGTAAGTGAAATAACCGTTTTTTTGCTGTTAACAGGATTTCTTTCTCCTCAAAGTGAAAGAACTAAAATTGGAAAGGGAAAGCCTTAAAGGAAATCTTTTTGCTGACCAACTCCGTTGTTTCTAGGGTGCAGAAGGAATTGTCAAGTGCAGAAAAGGAGACAACCACAACTGTGTCCAATGTTTTGGGCAGTGTCCTCGGTCAAATATTGTGACTGGTGTTAGTGGTTTAAATAGGGGTTAGAAAATCTGCAGGCTGTTGTTCGATCGGTTTATTAAAATTCCTCAGTAAATGGTAGCTGTGGGCACTTTGGTGTGTTTCTCATTCATTTGTGCGGCCTGTCTGTACAATTACCAGAGAATTAGAATTCCCCCGTTTATATCACAGAACTATTTCAACAATCAATGAGGGTATCACCATTTTATTGACCAAGATTAAAGCTTGCATTTATATAGCACTTTTAATGTCGTAAAAGACACTTTGCCACGGTGTTGCCAGACAAATGCTTGACACTGAGCCATATAAGGAGATATTAAGGCAGGTGACCAAATGTCGTGTCAAAGAAACAGGGTTTGAGGATTATTTTTGAGGTAGAGATGTTCAGAGGGGGATTTTCAGAAGATTAGGTTTAGGCAGCTAAGGCCACCAAAGCTGGAGCCATGACAGTTGAAGTTATGCTGGATGTGCCAGTAATGAAGGCGTGAGGGATCTCCAGAGGATTGTAGGGCGAGACACAGTTACAGAGATGTAAGGACTAGTGGATTTTTAAAATTCTGTACAGTTCAACAAGTAAAAAAAAACAAAAAAATTTGTTGTCCTACATGGACTGGCTAAATCTCTCCGCCTGCTGTCAACTAAGATGCAAGGCTGGCTTCGATTGTACCTCGACAGCATTATCAATGTCAGAGATAGGTTCTGAACTGCCTTTTTACAGCAGCACAATATCCGTTCAACTCGCAAAAAATGCCACTGCTTTGTTGATAGGTCTAAGTCTTGCGGACAACAATGTACCATTCCCACGTACCTCTTTCTAAGAGATGCAGCTTCTTCATTGCAAGTTTGTGGATGTTGATTTCAAACTCGTGTATCTTGAGTGGTAGGGTGTCTCTTTACTTTCACATATCTCCTCCCAGCAATAATTCTGTTGAACATGCAGCAATCTGCAGCAGATTTCTCTGTTTCACACTTGGCTTGCACACCGTAGATAATAAAGATGTAGTTGAAGGGTAGAGAGATAAATGAGATGTCCCTTACAGCAGTGAAAGTGCTGATGCATCCAATTCCGGTACTTGCATGATAGCTTAAGTTCATACTCCTCACTGTCGAGGTGGAATACTCAGTTCGCCTACAGTCCACAAACTGACAGGCTTCAGAGTTGCTGGTGATGTATACCAGCCATCGGTTTAGCACAGCTATCCAAGAGAAATACACGCAACTGCATCTTTGTGTAGGTCTCCTGCAGAGGCAGTGGTTTCTCTCCATTGAACGACTGCACCGTGGTTCTATTATAGATTGTACTGGAACACAAAGGAGCCACACTTTGTAGTGATATAACAAGGTGTAGAGCTGGATGAACACAG
>NC_063335.1:46552954-46613788 GCF_021869965.1 Rhincodon typus
GATGCTGCTTGGCCTGCTGTGTTCATCCAGCTCTACACCGTGTTATCTAATAAAAAATCTGACCTCCAGTAAGCTGGCTTTTAAAACCATAGTAAAATTGCACGGATTTCGAATACTGTTTCCACACAGGTATCCGTTATTATGTCCACATTATTGGACCATAATGACACAGGAAGGAGGGGATGAAACAAAGGGCCATCCATTTGCCTGTATAAAAAGTTGAACTTTCACATACAAAACCCAGAGTGTGATACTGTGGAGGGTGGGTCATGAGAGTCAGGCATTATTGTAGAGACAATAACCTTCAAACTAACTTGGCAGCGAGAAACACTACTGGCCATTGTTCAAATAAGTATTGGCCAAAGGGAATGGTCATTACTGAGGGGCTAGGTTTCACCTGCATTATCTGGCTCAAAGGTGTGCCGCAGGAAATGTTTGTAAGGTCTTCAGTAAGACCAGTGCAGTGTTGCTCAGAGATGACAGCAGTAGTTTTGTGTAGGAAAGTAGAAGGTATTTTTGGGGATTAGATTTAATAAAGGTCTTTGAGACAACAGCATGGAATACGCAGCAACCAGCTCCATTGCTTGGGCATGTTTGAGGCTGACACTGTGTGATACTGTCACTAACACTGAACACTTCCTTTGACCACTGACCAGCAGATCCATGCTGTCAACTAACTGACAGTTGTTGGTTGTGTTATTATCAACGCCACTTTATCAGCCGGTGAGTTGGAGGCAGGGCAGGATTGTGGTTTTAATTTGCGGGAGTCTCCATTCTCATTATGAAAAGTAGGGCAGACAGTCTCCAGATTATAACCGGATTACGTCTGCAGATTAATACAGTGAGTGCAGGACAGTTACGTAATGGAAGAGGTGAAGTCAGTCTCTTAAAAGCAATGATTGACAAGGGAAGCACCCAGTCACCATCATTCTGTCTGGGGTTTGTGTTGTTGCTATACGTAGCATTCTCATTAACTCTGCTGCTCCTGCTCGGCTGTCCTGGAAGAAGGGAAGGGTCAATTTGGAGGCAGAGCAGTGTTCCCTCTTGGGTTATTTGGCCAGCCAGTGAAAACTGAGGAACAGACAGAATGAGCCAGAGTGCACCACAATTGGTTGGGCACCACAATTCGAGCTGCTAGCTTTATTGTAGCTGACCCCTTTCATAAGGGCATATCAGTAAACTGATTAGTGATGTATGCCTGGTTTAAGCAACCTTCAATTGAATGGGATGCTTTGCTGTTCAGAGGTTTTGCGAAATCCTTCTGTTCTATTGGATTAGTGCAAGCCTCACATTATCAGAGGAATTTTCAATCTCCATCTGGGAACACTGCTGCCTTGTGTTGTCTGATGAGATAAAATCATAAAACACTATGGTTTAATGATGTACAACTGCTTTTAAAAAATCTCAGTCAGTGCACTTGAGAGACAGAGTCGTAGTAGTACACTCCTGAGCTATTCAGAGCAGCAAGATTGCAGGTTCAGCCCCTTCCCCATGATGATTGAGCTAAACCCTTCTAGCTGACTGCCAAATTCTCTCTGTTTCCCACTCCTGATTCTTGTCTATTGCTTCCTGCTATTTCTTTATTTGACTGTATCGACTGTGATTCCCAAACTTTGCATTCAACAGCTGTGAAAGCTCGTTATCGATGTTCACTTATGGACAAGGCACCATGACAGATATGGGTCAACCAGCCACAGTATGAGAAGAGCTTGGAAGAGATGGGAGACGCTGTATGGTTAGATGTTAGAGCTTCCACCCACTACTGCATTCTGATGGAGTGTTGTTCTGTTGCAATCCTTCAGACTCTGACATATAATTGATAAATGCATTTCCTGGTAGTTTGCTGAATCACACAAACCCTGGTTGACCCCAGTTCAATCCTTTGTATGTGCCAAGCCAAGAGGAACTTGAAGACTGGGGATGGGACCAATGTCCTGAGATTGATGAGTGGGGTGGGGGGATACAGTAAGGATTGGTGCTGCTAGTGGTCATTCAGTGACCCCTGCTGGAAATGTATGTATATCTGGTGGGGCCTTCCTTATAAGGGAGTCACCGAAGAAATCCAAAAGTGAATTTGAAAAAAACCTTTTCACCCAGAGATGAGTGAACTCCCTGTCACAGAGAGTGAGTGAAGTAAGTAGCACAGCTATAATTGAGTCAAAGCTAGACAAATACAAGAGAAAAGGGAGTAGAGGATTACAAAGGTATATTTAAATGAGCAAAGATTGCAGGAGGCTTGAGTGATGCACTCATGTCAGTATGGACTGGTTGAGCCAGTTTCAATGCCGTATACCTAGGCAATTGTATAAGAATTGCCAGCTGGCTATTTTGGCCCCAAAAGCTACTATTGAACTCTGGGATCATCTTTGGGTCCTCTTTCCTGTTGGCAGTGGAGGTGGTGAGAAACAAAACTGGGTCTCCCTTGTGGAGCCTTCTGTAGCCTACAGAAGTATTTTCCACTCCACCCTCACAATGAAAGGTTTTCTTTAGGTAAAATAACCCAGCTACTGGGGCCTATTCTGGCCCTTTCTGCCTTTCCCTCTTAGGAAAGCTGCTGGGCTTTTTCCTGCTCACAGGCCTCAGGTCAAAATGTTTGCACAACTCATTGCTCTTCGAATTGGATTCCACTTGTCCCCTGCATTAGGCTCACAATCAGTAGCTATCAGCAACAAATGTTGGGGGAAAAAAATGATCTATATTTGGAAGCATATCTCATTACAGAATCTTCCAATTGTGCGTCCTGTATTTGGAACTTGGGTGGCTGTGCAGATAGTTCACAGGCTGTGAAGCATTGAGATATCTGAGGGCTGTGCAGTCTTTTCCCAATCTTTCTGATTAGAGCTGGGTGAAAGCCAAACAAACTAAGGCTGTTATTGCAGGCTTGCTCAACAGAAACGGACCCCTACCCACAGCTACTGTGTGTAAAGGTGGGTGAACCTGAACTACGGGACCATGAATGCGCAGAACGCTCTACAAGCATCAAAAGAAAAGTCTGCCTGACCCACTTAGGGGCAGCATTCTTCATGCAGTCAGGCTAAGAGAGCCCAATATCCAGATGTAGTGCTCTCAAAGAATAGGCAATCAAAATGTGTAACACGTTCATAAAATGTGTGGACTGCAGCGGTTCAAAAAGGCAGCTCACCACCACTTTCTCAAGGGCAACTAGGGAAAGGCAATAAATGCTAGCCAGCAACACCCATGTCCTACAAGTGAACAAATTTTAGAAAAAAATTTCTCACTTGCTCAATGACTTTATAGGTGTGAAAATAACATTATTGCATTTGTGGCTGAAGATTTGATTTTTTTCTGAATTCAGAACATGAAAATCAAACTTCCATTAAATTTGCTCAAAAATTCAAGCACCACTACTATAATACGTACATTATTCTGAGCAGTGTACTGCTGGACCATTGACTATACAAGCAGCTGTATAGAGGATGCAGCAGTATAGCATGTTATAGTCATACAGATATAGCATGCAGCGACTGAGTGCATTTGAACACGGTTGACTCCGCAAAGTAGGAAGCTTTGAGTGACATTTTCATGAATGAGCAGCAAAAGTCTTCCTCATTAGTGATGTAAAATTAGAATTCCCAGTTCCTCACTGACATTTTGTTTTTCACTTCCTTCTAAAGCCTGATCTTGCTGTAAAACCAGAAATGGTCAAATGATTGTAAAAGCATTTTGTTGATCAGGACATTTGGACGAAGGAGTCAAATGATCTTCCTATAGCAGTACAGCTTTAACCGTTCTCTCGCACCAGTGTGCAGTTGATGCTAATGGAGATTTCATCATGAGCAGTTTAGAGTGCAAGAGGACAGTATTCAATCTGTTGTGTTTGTACGTGTCCCGAAAGAGTACCCAGCAAGTCCAGTTCTCCAGCCCTGTCAAAGGCATCGTTCAGGGCCGTGGCATGTGTGGTGACAGTACTAAATTCCATGTTAAATAGATATAATCTCTCTTTATAGGATACACCACTTAGCTGTGAAGAGGAGAACGTGGCCATGGTCTTCCAGTGAGGTGTGCTTCATTGTGAAAGAACTGCACAGCAGTTTCCATGCATTTTCCTCTGGCTGGGCTGTCGATATTTTTTTAAAATATGGTTGATGTCACTTTTCAGAGTCTACTACCAGCAAGCGAAAGATGGTTGGTCCAAAGGCAACAAATGGTGTTGTAGTGAATTGTTAATTGGATTAGACTCCTACACAGTAACCATACCTGCATGTAGAACAGAGAGAGAGTTCCTGCACAGTAGCTGGATCCAAACAGAGTGAAAGTATCCGATCAATGAACAGTGACAGTACTTGGTCTCGGGGCTGTCCACTGATGAACATGCAGTGATGACAATTTCTCAGAATTTGAAGTATGTTGCAAAACATGGACAACATCCAGGCTGGGTCTGAGAAATGCCCTAAAGAGAACCCAAGCTGTGACTGTCACTAATAAGATTCAATCTGATCACCCCCATTGAAATTCAGTGGTATTACCGTCCATCATCAAGACTGTTACAGCCTGGGGTGGTATTCCCCATTGACTGCCTCCTTTATTGAAATAACCATTTCAATGGCTGCAAGAACAGATTCGGCTCTAAGTATTGTACAGTGAGTAGCTGACCTCCTGAGTGCGCACGGCCTTTCCTAGCCCCTGAAGAAGTATGTCAGGAGTCAAATGGAGATACTGCACACATGCTAGGATGTGTGCAGTTGTCGCAGGGCTTCAGAAGCTTAAAGTAAGGACTAAGTTGTCATCTCGATCAGTGCATCGTCCATCTCCTTTTAAGTCAAATGCACCACCCCGATTTGAGCATGTGATGTTTATTTCTTTCTCCTCACTAGCTCATGGTTTTGGAACTCCTTGCCTGACAGCATTATGAGAGGACTGCTACAGTTCAACAAGATTTCTTCAAGATGTGCAATCAAAATTGTCAGCCTTGCCAGGGATGCCCACATCCCAAAGAATCTAACTGGATCTTTAAAAATTAACACTGTCTGCATTATAATTGGTGCCAAAAGCATTAATTTTCTCTTGATTGTGTATAACTGCTAATGATTTAAATAAGTGTTTTATTTCCTGAGATACTTTCTAAAGAATTTGAGACTTACCAAACAGAAAGTTCTCCTAATTTCAATGGTATATAAAGCTACATTCCAGTTAACTTAGGTCACACAAATGCAATAGGCCTGAAACCCCCTCTTTGTGTACGCTTTTATCTTTATAACTGTTTAATCTAGTTATCTGTGCAGATTGTAACTTCTTGTGATGGTGACTGTAATCTGCAGCAACAGTTTCCATATTCTTACCCAATGCTATGGTGTATTTACTGAAATGTCAACTTCAGAACAATGACCGTCACATCAGACAACTTGACAGAGTGCAGCAAAATTTGTAAATCCATGTTGAACATACTGAAGGGAGCATATTAGAAAAGGCTTGAACGTTATCCTCAATAAAATGCCCAATTACAAATATAAATATATTTATTCTGTCAGAGTTTTCTTATAATTATCATGGATATCAGAACTAGTTAGCTAACGTGTTTTGTGATTTTCTCTTAAAATTAGATGATGAACACAGAATTAAATTGGCATTTCATTCTAATTGTGACAAGGCCTGTTAAAGCTCACTAACATTTTGCCAAATGCTACAATCCCAACTATGTCATCCTTTTAAATTATTCCCAGGAATGGTCAACATATTTTCCCGAGGAGTAATAGGATGTGCCAACACATCCAGTTTCCATTTTAATCATATCAAGGATTTGTGTCATTGTGGAAAGCAGCCAACGTCTTTATGCAAAGTAGAAAAGCAAAATCGCAGGACCAGTAGTTTCACAAATAAAGCAATTAAGTCCCAATTTTTAATGGAACCTTTTAATTTTCTCCCTGATGTTAGCAAAGCCATACTTAGTAGCAGCCTTCTAGGAAGACAATGCAGGCTCAAAGCAATGTTGAACTTTTGAACTGTCTATGCATGTGAGAAGCACAATCCCTTTACACCCCAGTCGCTCAACCAGAATATTGTTTTACTCCGAGATAGTTGGAACTGCAGATGCTGGAGAGTCTGAGATAACAAGGTGTAGAGCTGGATGAACACAGCAGGCCAAGCAGCATCAGAGGAGCAGGAAGGCTGATGTTTCGGGCCTACTTTATTGCATGTCTGCGCACAACTGAAAGTTTCATATAGTTTGGCATTGCCCGGCTCCAATAGCATTGTTGCCTGCAGGCTGATGCATTGGGTTAACTGCATTTACTGCATCTGGCAAGCTCACTTCCAGTTATCTTCAAGAAGAGGCACAGTGGCTGCAGAGGAAGATTTAGTACAGGCGGTCGACTCCCGCTTGTCAATGCTTTTGCCCCCATCACAAGTATTCTTTTGATCTCCAGAAGGGATTGGAGACAGACCAGGAGAGTAAGTGACTCAGGTCTGGGGATTGAATCATGAAAGCCTCGTGCTGCTGCTGAAAATGACACACCATCTCAGTCCCTTAGCAACCGATTGCACCCCTCTCTTCCTCAATACCTTGCTAGCACTACAGAGCAAAAGCCACTGTTGGGGCTCTGACCTGACTGCAACCAAGAAGATATCTAGATCTGAGGAAATAGAGGATGAGGCAGAGTCCCAAATATACACACAGCACAAGTGAGTAGGGTCATTTGCAAGCTGGAAGTTGAGGTTGAAACATATCTCTTTGTGCCCAACCCTTCTTGCTGTGGTGACTGCAAACTAAGCCAGGCTGTTTGCAGACTTGCTGTAATGCTTGAATCACAAATGTGCCTTTAACAATGTGCTGTATAAATGCAGTCGGCCTCCTTCCCCTTTCATAGATATCACTGAACAGGTTGATTGGAAGATGGTATTACATACCTCTGGTGCAGGAGGGACTTGAATCCAAGCCTCCTGGCGTGGAGGCATAGGCACTACCAATGTGCCCCAACAGCCCTCAACTCCCTTTCCATGACCTTGCCTGATTCCACCTCTGTCACAGTTCATCTGCTGAAACCCTCAACCATGCCTTTGCTTCTAGACATGACTATTCCGGTACTGTCCTGGCTTGGCTGATTATCAACAAAATGTGACAATACTCCTGTGAATCACCCTGAACTGTTTCATGGTTAAGTGCAAGTTGTTGTTAAAAATATCAGTGACTGAAAGGTTGAGGCATCACCCGTTGCCTGGGTATCTGGATCCTGTGCATCAAAGATAGCCTTTGCAGAGCATAATGTGTGCGGGTACTTGGGAGCATGCTGGATGGTATATTGCAGGCAACAGTGAGTGGATGCATCATGTAGCTGTGATACTCATTGTAGATTGCTTTGCAGTGCTGCACTCAACACAGGCTCTTCAGTACGTTCTGGATGGATTATTCAGATTACTGTCATTGACTGCGGCATTAGGCTGAGCATAAGAAATAGAAACAGGAGGAAACCAAACAGATCCTAGAATCTGCT
This sequence comes from Rhincodon typus, assembly GCF_021869965.1. Classification (NCBI taxonomy): domain Eukaryota; kingdom Metazoa; phylum Chordata; class Chondrichthyes; order Orectolobiformes; family Rhincodontidae; genus Rhincodon; species Rhincodon typus. Next base: position 46,560,403 of record NC_063335.1, read on the forward strand.
CCTCCATTTAGGAAGATAATGGCTAAAGCTCAATGTCTATCCACTTGACTGCTCTAGTCCTATATTCCTCGATGCTTCTAATGCACCAACAAATTTCGATTTCAGGTGTGAATATAATCATCAGTTGTGCCTGTGCTGCTGTCCAGCTGGAGCGCTCCCAAGATCCAAGAAGACTCTTTCTTCTGGCAGCTGACTGCTGTTGGGATACAGATAATTAATTCACAGGTCTTCATTGATATCATTACCTGCACTAGGTGTGCACAGAAAGTGACCTGTACTACTGGCTCGGCAGAAGTTGGCCTGAGTGATGTGGCACTCTCTTAGGATTGCAAACATTGGATGATTTTTGTTTTCTAGTTGTTGCTTCCTGATTAATGGCCAATCAAAAGCTGTATTTTGTTTTTGTTCCATTTCATCTGGCAGGAAGTCGTTACAATTTTGCAGATAATGAAAGTGAAATCTGATTGAAGTGCTCTGTTACGTTTCTGCCATTAGACAAAATACAAGAGAGCTTCACATTTCTCCAGTGTGCTCAAACCATTGCTGCACTTCTCCTAGACTATGAGGACAAGGATAGATGACTTTGAGTGTTAAATTGCAAGAAACAAAATATTTTGAGAAGTGCGTATGTCTGAACTGTCCCCCCCACCCCGCTGCAGTCATTATTCCAAAGCTGATACTGAGTCAGGAGGTGTGATTGTCTGTCTGGTGGAATTCAATATTGGTTGTAAAGTATTCCTGCATGTGATAAGGCAGTCCTTCCATCATCCTGCAGGACAGAGAAAGGAAAGGTGACTAATTTAGAAGTGGTGGAGCTTTTGAAATGTAAGCACAATTCTGATTTCCTTTTTTTTATCGGAGCCTTGTAAAGACACATAGTTCCTCAGTGGAGAAACCAGTTTATACAGAGCTTCATTGAGTGTGCAGCTTGCCTATCCTGGTTCCTGGGCATTACAATAGTGACCACATCTTGGGGAATGCATCACTGGCTTTGAGGTGTTTTCGAACATGTTGAGTTGGTGAGCGATGTCACAGAAATGCAAAACTTCCCTCCTCCATGAAGTTGTGACCAAGTCACAATTCTCAAGTTGCAGCTATGCCACTAGTGGCACTACTGTGAAACCACACTGACCTGATGCACTGAGAAACGATGCGCCTATTAGCTTTGCGACTGTAAATGATGTAACCAGACTGATGGGTTACAGGCAGCTTAGTATTGCCCAGGAGTGACTTCCTTGGATGGACTGCATTTCATCACATAGACAAAAGTCTGTTTTGGGGCTGTGCAAGCCACAATCTTTGAGCCCTGGCAATTTCACCTGAGAAACAGGGAGCTCTGATTTGTCTGTATCTCTCATTCGCCGTTTTGAACTTGGCCCGGAAGTTTGGAAAGAGCTGTTGCTTCATCGGTGATTAAATTACAAGTCAGGACATTTGCATCTATCCCTTGGTGTCAGCAACTTTAGACGTATGCAAAGGAAGTGAAACGTTGATTTACTCTTGATGGTTAACTACAGCATAGCTCATCTAGACCAGATCATTGGATATTCCTTGAGTCCAAATGTTCAGGTTGTTGCATTAAAACAGAATGTATGGTCTACTGGAGACATTTGAAACAATGTCTGAAGCGGCCACATCGTTGAATGAACTTTGGCTGAATTTTGGGAGTAAAGGTCTGATTAATTTGTGTAGTATCAAGTTGAATGTGGTTTAACCGCCCCGGAAAACAGTGGTTTGAAGTGGCTAGAAAGATCCACCTTTCTTTCTGGTAATAATACCACCTTTTTATTTTTGCCCTTTTACTATGAGTACAGTGTGATTTTGAATGTCTGTGACTTTGCAGCTCTACTGTGCATTTTGAAACCAGGCACAAGAGCTGTTCTGTGCTCACAAACTTTCTGCAGTTCCGAGAGATGATTGTTAAGACATTATACTATGCAGCAGCGCTTTTGTGACTAGGCTCATTTGCAAACCAGTGTGTTACAACAGAAATTCTGAACTCTGCACTCTGTAGCCATTATTAGTTTGCAGTCTGAAACTTCACTGGCAGCATTTTTGCAATGCTGGCTGACAGTTTAAGAGAAATGAATGACGTGCATTTATATAGATCTCTGAGCATCCCAAAGCTTTCCAGCAATGAAATACTTTTAAGTGCAGTATTGTAGAAAATACAGCAGCCAATTTGCACACAGCCTGCTCCCACAAACAACAATGTCACAATGGCCAGATAAGTAGGTTTTTGTCATGTTTGTTAAGGGATAAATATTGTCCAGCAGACCAAGGAGAACTCCCCTTCTCGTTTCTGAATGAGACCTTTTGCATCCAACTCTGAGAATAGACTGTGCTTCATCTTAACACCTCATCTGAATGGCAGCATCGTTGACGGTGCAGCACTCCCTCAGTATTGCACCGGGAGCGTCAACGTGGATGTTTGGGCTCAGGCCTATACAGTAGGACAGAAACCCACAATCCACTTACTGGGAAGCAACCCACTGAGCCAAGTCTGAGTCGAAGGCTTTAGGTTTTGTCCAATTCCTAACTGCCGAACCCCTCTCACGAAGTTTGCTGAATTGGTAGTATGTTATAACATCTATAGCTAGATGTACTACTTGAGCCAATGGAGATATTGTTTCTTTGGTGAGAAGCATATTAAAATTGCGGTTGTCATCTGTGAGGTACTAATCTCAGCGAGATAAGGCACCAAGAAGCCATGCGAGAATCTGAAGGCATCGGCGCCAATATCCAATCTGTCTTGCAACCACAGTTTAGTTCTTAGTGGGATTGCTTTTAAATTGTTTTTGACAGTGGTGGCATGGAAGGGGGCATGAGATACCACCAGAAATGCAGCATCTAAACTTGCCACTGTGCATCTATTGTCTCTATGACGGTGTGGCAGTGACTGAGCTGTGCTGCCTTTACTGACTCCAGTTTAGGGAGTTGCTAGCTGCTTCAAGGAAACCAGGAGTAAACCTTTTTTAAAAAAATATATTCCCCTCTAGTTGCCCTGAGAAGATGAGTTCCCTTCTGAAACACCTGCAGCCCATGTAGTAGAGGTCCTCTGGCAATACTGTATGGTAGGGAGTGGCACAACAACAGCTTTGCAAGGGCACTATCTAGTTGAACATTACCCTACATTTGAATCTTACAAAATAAGCAACAAAGATTGGGATCTTTTCGCAAACAACATGACAAGCGACAGAACTCACGAGACGTCTGAAATTTTGAAGAGTCATATCGGGCTCAAGGAGCTAACTCTTATTTCTTTCTTCACCGATTCTGCCAGACCTGAGTTTCTTCAGCATTTTCTCTCTCTCTCTCTCTCTCAGATCTCCAGCATCCATGGTATTTTGCTTTACTAATGTGGAAGCTTCACTTCTGTTAGCTGTTTCCCCTTAATCACCACAAATGTACCTCTGAAAATGGTCTCAGACCTCACATGAGTGAGAGGAACCTGCATGTTCTAAGTATGAAAGAGAATTTTTTTGTTGGTCATATGATTTTGTGGGCCACAGACTTGTTAACAAAGTGAATGCAATGGGACAGAGAGAATCAGCAGTTGTAACAAACTTGAATTGCTGTGCTCATCAGTTCCAACCCACTCTACAGTTTCCCTTCAACGATTCACAGAATATTTACCTCTCAATGCTTAGAATCTTAACACCACAGAAACAAGCTAATTGCAAGAGGCATCCACATAGTTTTACTCTCCTGTACTTTTGAATTTCTCCTTCAGATATTTATTCTGTTCTCTTTTTGAAAGTTTTTACAGATACCCTCCGGTTCTCCAAAAAAAGGACACTCTGCTTTTTTAAACATGGACCATGCAAGAATTTTAAGTACAGCAAGCTTCGTTTTCATTGACACCTTATGAATCAGTGCGTTTGATAAACAGGCAAAAATTATATACCTCAGTCACCATGAAGTTTACTGTATTATTTTGTCCATTATCATAGTTTATAAAATTTATTTACTTCAATATAAATGTACTTGTTCAATCTAATGGCCACATGAAATATCAACAGTTGATTCAATTTCAAGTCAATTTCTCCTCAAGTACTGCAATTTACCGTGATGTCCGAGTAGTCAGTTGAGGGTGCAAATGAGAAGGCTCTCTGCCGGTAAGTTTTATTTAAGGCAAAGTTTCATTATTATTTATGTGATTTATGCTGTAAATAAAGTATAACAGTACTGTGTGTACCCCCTGCGTTCTGTTTCTTTTCCTGAGTGTGTTTTTCCATCGATTATGTGGACCTCTTGATTATCCAGAATAATTGATCATCCTGCGCATTTCTGGTTCCATAGGTGCCAGTTAATGAAACGTTTGCTGTACTATTAAATATGAGTCAGCTTCCTGTCATCTTCACAGCACAGGAGATGCTATGTCAGTGTCCTGTCGAGCTGAGTATGTGCTTCGCACGGCCTGTTGCTACCCATACTCCAAGCAACCCTTAACCTTTGAGAAATAAGGGCCGTATAGTCTGCTTCTCCTAATTTGTATGTTTGTCTGACCCCCCACCTTTGATTTGTCCATCCTGACTGAAGCCTCAGTCACAGCATGGGGTCAGTCTGCATCACTATTAATGCACCACAGCAGATACCACTGGTGTGTGGCAGTGCTATAGGGCAGTTCCCTTTGTTACTATCAGGTAAGCTGCATCTACTATCGCCTGTGGAAACTAGGGCTCAGATTTTCTGGTTTCCAGATAGATACCCCTGAAGATGTACATCTGGATCTCTCACAAGTTCCAGTGCAGGAATTGCCTGGGAATTTAAATTTCTGATGGGCAATTTACTCTGTCTGGATGCCTCCGAAAACATCTCCAGCACTGACTTAACATTAGAGAGTTCATTTACCCAAGAAGTGTTTGACATGGGTAACACGTCGTCCCACTGACCTTCCACCTCTTCCCCAACCATTCCTTTGAACCAGCCACCCAGTTAGCTTCCCAACCTCAAATACTACCTCACCAATCCACATACTACCCGAACACCCCTCAGCCACTTCCTGCCCTACTTCCTCATCCACCATACCCACTTACACAGTGACCTTCTCTCTCTTCCCTTACAAAGTGGCTTTGGGACATTTACACCCTACACTTACTGGAATACAGCAGCTAGAGCTATAAACAGGACAGGGCTTGGAATTCTCTACAATCTTATGCAGCAGTGATGGACTCTGCATTTTTGAGAAGTCACCATTAAGAGGCTAGCACCAGAAATGCAGAGCTCCCTCCGAAATTTAAAAACGTAAGAATGGAGTGGCAAACCAGTGATGATTGCCTCACTTCAGATGTTTTGGGCCAATATCTTACACAATTTTTAGAATGAAAAGAAGCAGCAGAGTATAGACAAATAGCCAGTGTCTTGAGCCAAGCTAGATTCAAATGAGAAGGATGAACACAGAACGTAGATATATCACAACATGCATGTGGCCAAAACCAATTATTGAAAACTGGCAAGATCCAAAATCAATATGGACTCTGGGTCCACGTTTGCCACTTCAGAGCTATGATCTTTTATTATAAGCCACTAGGATCTCACAGGTAAAGCAAGCCCAATTACTCTAAGAGTCATACCAAATATTAAAGTTTTTTTTTTAAAAGTGCGCATAGTACCCTAATTTACGTGGAATTCAGGCCAAGGCTGATCGATCAGATTTCTGTACTAAACAAGAATTACTATTTATTACAAGTAATTTGACCATAACTACAGGTAAACAGATTATAAACCATTAACATATAAACTCCTCTTTATATATACACACGTACACGAACAAACAGGGACAATAGATTACTGGCGATGGTAGAAAAAGCTGGAAAGTCAATTCAGTGGTCTTTGCTTCCCAGTTCCAATGTTGAGATGATCCTTCTTCGGTTGGCCAGATCCGTTGTTCAATAGTCTGGGTGCTTCCACTGTTTTGTAAGAAGTACAGAGTGGCTGATTCACTTGGAAAATGATTCTGAAGTGTCGTGGACAGTGAAGAAGGTTACCTCAGAGTACAATGGGATCTTGATCGGTTGGGTTAATAGGCCGAGGAGTGGCACATGGAGTTTAATTTAGATAAATGTGAAGTGTTGCATTTTAGAAAGGCAAATCAGAGCGGGACTTATACACTTAATGGTAAGGTCCTGGGGAGTGTTGCTGAACAAAGAGACCTTGGAGTGCAGGTTCATTGATCCTTGAAGGTGGAGTTGCAGGCAGATAGGATAGTGTAGAAAGCATTTGGTGTGATTGCCTCTTTTAGTCAATGCATTGAGTATAGGAGTTGGGAGATCATGCTGCAGTTGTACAGGACATTGGTTTGGCGACTTTTGGAGTATTGCATGCAATTCTGGTCTCCCTGCTATAGGTAAGATGTTGTGAAATTAGAAAGAGCTCAGAAAAGATCTATAAGGATGTTGCCAGGATTGGAGGGTTTGAGCTATTGGGAGAGGCTGAATAGGCTGACATTATTTTCCTGGGAGTATCGGAGGCTGAGAGGTTTATAAAATCATGAGGGGCTTGGATTGGGTGAGTAGCCAAGGTCTTTTCCCCAGGGTTAGGGAGTCCAAAACTAGAAGGCATAGGTTTAAGGTGAGAGGGAAATGATATAGAAGGGACCAAAGCATGCAGAGGGTGGTACGTGTATGGGATGAGCTTCCAGAAGAAGTGGTGGAGGTGGGTACAATTACAACATTTAAAAGGCATCTGGATGGGTATATGTATAGGAAGACTTTAGAGGGATATGGGTCAAAATGGGGCCCTGGCAAATGGGACTAGATTTATATAGGATATCTGATCGGCATGGATGAGTTGGACTGAAGGTTCTGTTTCCATGCTGTATATCTCTATCTCTATCTACTGTACGAGACTATTTCAAGTCTCAGCTCAGCAACTACTGCAGAAAAGGTGAGATAACAAGGTGTAGAGCTGGATGAACACAGTAAGCCGAGCAGGAAAGCTGACGTTTCGGGCCTAGACCCTTCTTCAGAAATGGGGTCTAGGCCCGAAACGTCAGCCTTCCTGCTCCTCTGATGCTGCTTGGTCTGCTGTGTTCATCCAGCTCTACACCTTGTTATCTCAGATTCTCCAGCATCTGCAGTTCCTACTATCACTGCAGAAAAGGTAATTGGTTTTCTTCAAGTTTAAACTAAGGTTTTGACTGCAGAGAATAGGCAGCTTCCAGCCTCAGAGACAGTATGCACACTTCTTTCTCTGTCTCTCTCTGTCTCTGTCTCTGTAACTGGTCTCCAGCTCCAAACTGCTCCGCTACCTGAGAATCAATTATGCAGCTATTGGCAAGCAAAAGGTCTCTGTCATTGATAACTGTCACTAGTTCACAAACCAATCAACTTCTTGTCGCCAACAAGAGCTGCATCAGGGCACACCCTTGGCCCCAGATCATCTGCAAGTTGAACTTCAATTACTGCTTGTTTAAACATTTTTTTGCAATGCCTGTTCTGGGTATCCAGTTACCTACTTTCAAAACTGCAGTCCCTCTTTCAAACACATTTTTAGAACAGTTCTTTCTCATTTCAGTCCCCAGATTTTTAAAACACAAAAATACAAAGACTTGGTCCTTAACAGCTATTATTAAATCTGCTTCTATTACCATATCAGATGATTCATTCCAGATCTTTATAATTATAATTCACTATTTAAAAAATCTCCAAATGTTATCTCAGATTAATTTGCAAATTACCTCTTAGCTGTGTCCCCTGATCATTATTTTTTCAGCCGGTGGAGACAGTTTCTCTTTATTTCTCTCCTTACTTTTGGATACCTTTATTAAATATTCTCTGGACCTTCCCTGTCTCTCTGGACTCAAGTGTTTCACCTTGATACCATTTCAGTAAATCTCTTCAGTACTAACTCCAAAGCCTTGACATCCTTCCTGATGTATGATGCCCAGAATTGGAAAGTGGCCCAACTCGGAGTATTATCTCATGATCTCGGTTTAGCATTATTTGCTTGCTTTTGTACTCTGTGCCTCAATTATGAAGCCAAAGATCCTGTATTTTGTTTTGAATTTAAGTAGCCTTCTAAACCTGCCCTGCCACCTTCAAAGGTTTCCACATAAACTGCCAGGTCTCTCTGTTCCTTCACCCCTTTTAAAATGGTTTCAGTTCATTTACATTGCTTTTCCTCATTCTACCTAGAAGATGCTGCAGGTACACCTTCCTGTGTTAACTATCATCAATCATCTCACCAGTCTATCTCTCCCTCCTGGAATCTGCTGCCATCTCCTCATCCCTTAAACTTCCCAAAGTTTTGGGTCTTTTGTAAACTTTGAAACAATGCCCAGTGGATCCAAGTCCAAGTTGTTAATATAAATCAAAATATGTACGTGCCAGCAACTCATATTTGGCAAGCTTCCATGTCACTCATTTCTCACGGTTATTATGAACTACTCTCTGCCGAGAACTTAAAAGTTGTTTTTGTTCGAGTGATGTACAGCAATGCCCAAATGTCACCATACAGCCCAGAGTGGATTTGAGGAGAACATGTGCATGCATCAGCCAGGTATATTAAATTAGGAGCTTTCCATTGTACTAAATGTTTGTAAAACTGGGATTGAAAATATGAGGTACATGGAGCACATGTTTTGTAAGCTTTATTAATGAAAAATCATAGCAAGGTTTTTCTACATTGATTGCCGGTAAGGCCAGTGTATTACTTTCTGACACCATTTCCAGGTGATTGAGATAGAAACTCAATCCCATTCTCCCTTCATTGGGAGTCCTCCAGTACCTGAGGCATAAGGTGTTTCTCACTTCCTCGAGAAAATCCTGATTGGCAAGAAACAGAAGACCAAGTCATTGTATCTTCTATATCACTTGTCATTTTCCAAATTACAGCAAATCAATCCCAGGGATGTTTTTCCTGCTTCCCTACAACAGTGACCTTCCACTCATAAGGTAGCTTGGCTGGCACAATTATACTGAGAGTGCAGGAATGGTTCATTGTAATGTGATGCCCGTAACATTTGATTTGCTGCTCAAGATTTTGCCTGATCAGAATTGTACCTTGAGTTTAAAGTGCATGCAGGATGGATGAATCCATACGTGTGTGGCTTTGCAGAAACGAGGGAATGTAGAAGTAAATTTTCCAATCTGCGAGGGCATTGAAGTGGAAAGAGGCTGTTGCAATGGAAAGTGATGTTTAATTCGGTGATTTCTGCAGTGATGGAGTTAAATGGGTCTGAATGAGTACTCAAGCACTGCAATGGACAGAAGTGAAACTGTCCTCTTTAATTGGTGCCTTTTGGGGTTTTCAAGCTATAATACGTCAGTATGCACATGAAAGTGGAAAATTCTTTCACAGGGGAGCATTAGTAGTTATGTTAGGGAACTGGGTTTTTTTTTGCTGTATGTTTTTGGCAATTAATTATAATTGTATGCAGTTGGGGAGATTTGTGTTCAAACTGTGCCATCTACCCTTAAGTCAAGTCACCTGAGGGTATTGCACTTAAACTCTCCCAGTAATTTGTCTATGGAACACTGTGGTCTCCCTCTTAATGGAAAATAAAGAAAAATATAAAGAAGTTCAACTCCATGGCTGACCATAGCTGTTAGAGTGGACTGAACTTCTATATAATTGTATTCTATACAGTTACTCCTAGTTCTAGACTCCCCTACAAGGGGAGGCATCCTTTCAGCAAGTAATGTGTCAATGTCTCAATACTATTACCTCTGCCTACAGAGTAAAATAGCATGGGACAAATACCTGTGTCATATCTATGATTGAAGATGTTTCTTGTTCATTTTCCATTTATTCATGTGATGTGTGGCTGTCTGTGGTTAATTGCCAATCTCTAATTACCCTGGAGAAGGTGTTGCTGAGATACCTCCCTAAAACACTGCATTCCTTGGTGTGTAGTGACCCCAACTGTGCTGTTATAAAGGAAGTTCCACGATTTTGACCTAATGATAATAAAAGAACAGCAATATAGTTCCAAATTGGGATGGTGAGTGGCTTGGCGGGGAACCTCCAGGTAGTGGTGTTCCCATGTATCCGTATCCTTGTTATTCTAGCTGGTAGAGGTTTCAGGTTTGAAAGGTACTATTAAAGGAATCTTGTTGAGTTGTTTGGCGTACGAAACACCACAGCAAAGAATGATGAGAAAAAGACTGCCCATGTTCTATAAAATGTGGAATGGACTTGTGGCAAACAAGAACTTTGTGCCCTCTGGTAATGACGAAAGACGAGCCATCCACACAAACTACAAATATTATCTCTTTCCAAGGCAGTGGATCAATAAACTTGCTTCCCAAGGATAATCCCACAATTGAACAAGCTGCCAAAGGAAATAGTCACAGCCTCATCTTCAAGACCCAACTTTAGATCATTGCCATTTACATGTTTTTATTATCAAGATAACCATGTCAGCAAGACGCGTCTAGTTTATCCAGTACTGTCCATACCAAAACTTAGGGAATACAAGCAATAATATGCAGCTGAAGCAGCTATTTTCAAACATTTACCCAATTGCCTTTCCAAAGCTGTCACAATATTCAACCTCCCCCTCTCAGATTCCTTGCCTTAACAGTCTTTAATGTTTTGGTTTAGAAAAGAACTTCTAGTCTTTCTGTTTTGCTGACCATATTAAACTCATGGCTCCCAGTTATCCATATGTTGGTCAGTTGCAGTAATGTCTTGCCAATTCACCTCATCAAAAGCTGGGTGACTCCTGTAATTCTCTGCTTAAGCTTCCCTGTTCTCATGAATGTGGTCATCTCACTTTTCATTTTCTGCCCTGTCAACATTCCCCAGTGTTGCCTGATTACCCAGATAACGTTCTGACGCCCTTCAGGGAGGGAAACTGCCATCCTTACCTGGGCTGGCCTACATGTGACTCCAGACGCACAGCAATGTGGTTGACTCTTAACTGCCTAATGGGCAATTAGCGATGGGCAATAAATGCTGCCCAGCCAGTGATGCCCTCATTCTATGAATGAATAAAAAAAAAAGTCTCACCGAGGCCAGTAAAAATCTTTTGTGCATTGTTCTGCTAGTTGGGGAACCCTTGTCACTTGGATGAGAGACAAAAGTGCATTGATTTACGGTGTAGTGGTTGCACGGAGGTGGAGAAACTGCAATTGACTGCGCTATGATAGATAGGTGACAATCGGGCTACCTTTCCAGGGTAGGACATTTACTCATTTATGTTTACTTAATGCTTGACTGGATCAATCAGGGTGAGATCAGTCCACAGACAATTAGAAATAATGGTGAGTACCTTTTGTGTGCTGTTCGATTTCACTGTTTGAAAATTCCTTTGGTTTTTGGCAAACAAACATTGACCTGAATGAACTGTCTGCTCAGTATTGGAGGTTTCTAAAATTGAAGTCTGGGCTAGTCATGAATATTTCTATAAGCAATAAAGTAGTACATAAGCCAGTTTTGTAGTCAAATATTGACATTTGAGAATGTTTGTCCTTTTAATTCAAAACATCTTCATTTTAATTTTGGAATTCTGTGAATGAAAATAACAGAAGCAGTGAAGAAGGGCAAATTATTGTAGTGTACTGTGTGGTTTTGTTGAACAATAACCGAGAAGGGCTTCCTACAGGTAACATTGTATATAACAGCATGTGCCTTGTTTCATAATTGCCTTGTTGTCATGTTGAATGCTGTTACTTTTAAGAACAATATAGAATGTTTAGGTCCTTTGCAATTTATCTTGGACAATGTGCATCACTATTTGTGTTTGCACACCATAGAAATAGTGAACAGGGAAGAACCTATTCTTGCTGGCTACTGTCTACAGTTGTGTCCACAAATAGTCTAACTGATTCACCAACTCCACCCTTTTCCCTGGCTGTGTCTAAAGTTGACCTTTGCTTGCATCTTTGATAGGCTGTTTGACCCTGATCTAAGCTTCCATATCCTCTCTAAGCCTACTTTCACTTCCATAAAATGAGCCATAACTGGCCCTTCCTCAGCTTGCCTGCTGTTACTACCCTTATCAACCCTGTTTGCATTTAGACTAAGATTTAAATGCCGTACGTCCACCTTCCCGTCTCTAAACACTTGAGGTTATCCAAATCCCAGCTGCTCACTTTGTAACTCAAATCAAAGCCTGTTGACCTGTATCTCCTGTGCTGTTGTTATATTAATTCCCAGTGCAGCAATTCTGAAATAGAAATCCTTGTTTCACATCTTTCAGTGCTGTTCCCCTTCACTATCTTCATCATCCCCTGCAAATGTGTAACCCTCTAAGGTGTCCATATTCCTTCACTTCTGGTCTCTTTACATTCCAATTTTAATAATTTATCAAACGGCAACTATGCCTTTGGCTGTCTAACCTCTTACTGCTGGAATTCATTCCCAAGATCCTTCTAACTCTACTCTCTTCGCTTAAGGTAATCCTTGGCTTTGTCAATATCTTTGTATGTCCTTACATGGTTCAATGTCAGTTTTTATAGAGTCATTCGCCAGACCCTTTCGTCCAACCTGTCCATGCTGACCAGGTTTCCCAAACTAACCTGATCCCATTTGCCTGCATTTGGCCCATATCCCACTAAACCTTTCCTGTTCATGGACCTGTCTAAATGTCTTTTAAATGGGTGTAACTGCACCCAGCTCTACCATTTGCATATGTTCAATAGTTGCTGCTTTGAGATCTGTCACTGCATTAAAGTTGCAATTTTTTCTGGTTGATTCTTTGCCCACTTCCCAAAATATTCCTAATGGGAGAAGAGGAGGAGAAATGAGAGGTTTTCTCCTGTAATAACAAGAATCTTACTCATCTTGTTTCAGAAGCATTGTCTTTCGAAAAAGCTTGAGTAAATTAGAAACTGGAGATGATCAATGTCTGGTGCCATCTGCATCCCCAGCTGCCACTGAAGGGTATTTAGCAGCAGTGTAGAGATGTGTTTGACCGTATTTGCAGTCCTTGGCCAAGGGAGACTGAATTTGGCAGAGAATGTATTTGATAATGGTTTGATGGTTTGAGGCAGTTTGATGAAGCAGCATGTAAGGGAGCACACCATTATGTTCGGACTGAGTTAGCTAACCCAAGTTAGGTTAAGGATGGGACACAATTCTTGGTGATGGCGTTCCAGGCAGGGAGGGTGGTCATGAATCAGCATTCTTGTTATCACTTATTGTGCGATTTTCAATAAGAATCCAGTTGAAAGTCAATTGTCTCCAGATATTTTTAAGCACATGTTCCCCTTCTTGCTAATGCTGTTGTGATTGCTGCCCTTTGACCTTTGATACTTTACCACATTATCAGGACCCCACAGTTTATTTGTCATTGCACACTTACCATTCAGCTCTGGCCTGAGAAAGTGTATAAGCACAGTAAGATTCAGGCAAACTTTTTAAACTGTTACTTGTGTTTTAGCTTTAGTGAAGGTTTCAATTTAATGAGTCATTTAACTGTTGAATTTTTTTTTCATTAGAAATTAAAATAAAGTGAAAAGCAAGGGTGGGGAAAGGCCATAAGCATGTGTCTTTCCAAGCCACCTGTGAGAACGATAAATGAAATGAAGTTTTTGAAATGATTCATCTTGGTGTGCAGTCAGGTTTCACTGCTGTACAGCATGCTGACAGGAAGCATTTGCAAATGAAGCTTCCCAAACAGTTGATAAAACATTTCTGTTGATCTGGAAAGTACAGATACCCAAGTCTTATGGACAGTCGCTTTCATTCTGCAGAACTGTTAATCATCCCGTACCATGGTTAAACTTTCTCGGAAGGCGAGTTAGTGGAAACAAAATCACCCATAAATCATGAGACATCAGAATGGAGCAGTAAAGTAATTGAGCCTGCTCTGCCACCTTAAACGGATTAGAACATTCTTTCAGCAAAGTCATTTAATGGTTTTTCCAGCTTTCAAAATGCACATACACTCCATGCATCTTTGCAGAATGCACTTTCTATAAATTCTGGACAGAAGACCGTGCCAGGGATTTACAAAATATCTTTTGGCTTGACAGTAGCATTGAAATCAGTTTGTAAATAGATATCTTCTTTAAAACCTTTTGGAGCAAATAGCAGTTTGTTTTTGTAGCCTTATGCATACCAAATACCCCCATCATCACCATCCCTGTCCCTTACCAGAGCACATGCCTAGTCCAGGCCTTCCCCACAATGGCTCAGCCAGCTTGCAAGCAGCCACTGTGCCATTAATTGCTATACAGTGGGCCTTCCCATTCACTGGTACAATTGTGGCAAGAACCATCAGGTAGGCACAGGGAATGATGCCCATGACATGACACCCACTACGGGCATAAAATTCAATTTGAGATTTCCAAAAGAAGCACAGCATCCATCCAAAACAAAAAAAAACCTCTCCTGCAGCTTTACGGCTGAGGCAATTAAATGTTAAATGACTACACTCACATTAATTGCAAATGTGCTTTAGCAGTTACAAGCACGAACAGATCTCATACCACAATCATAGTGTTCACTAGTAATTCTATTGTGTGTAATGCTTATTAATGTCAGTTTGCTTTTATTGTAAATACTTGATTCCATTTTAAATTTGATAATGTGTAGTATAGTCTTCAGCTTGGACACCATACTAGTTACAGCTATAAAACATCTGAACTCCCAGGCCCAATTAGTCTAACCCTCAATGTGTCCAAAACATGGTTTTATTAAACCTGTGCCAGCTAAGTTAGGTTCGCCTATTACGCCCATGACCCAAGTCAGTGCTGAAATGACCCAGGATCTCATTGCCCATAGCACTGATCACTGTATTTCTCCTACATTTCTTCAAGGCATTTTCTTCATCTGACTTCAACTTCCTGTGCATCCCTTTAATACCATCCCACCATTTTTAGTAGAATCTTCAAGTTCTTTAGCCTGGTTTATGGCACTAGAACTCAACGACTCCACATTTCTCTCCACTTCTTTCAAAACAAATCTCCTCAAAAAAAACAATGTCTTCAATTCAGTCTTCATCCATTCTTCCTAACTTCTCTGTCCCATTTTCTATAACCTTGTCCGTGAAGTAATTTAGGGCATTTATTTACAGTGAAAGAATTAATGCAAAATTTGTAATCATTGTATTGGTGCCCTCATTACTGTGATGATGAATAGACAAAAACAAAAATGTGCACTTCACTCATTGGAATCCATTACGATTGTATCTTTATGCAATAAACTCTGTAACACCACATCATTGCAATGTTGAATTGTTGCAAGTCCATATAAAGTATTTAAATCGATAACAATGCAGTCTGCAGTGCGGCACTTCTGAGGGAGCAGCTTCACCACGAGGAGTGCAACACTTCAAGCAGTTCCATATCCACCCCACCCTCCCCCTCCACAACCTTCTCAAGACAGCAAAAGATGGCTAATAATGAGCAAATTTCTCACCACCACCACTTCCAGCTACATCCTGAGACTGACAATCAGAGGATCTAACAACAACTTTCCTTGTTCATCTTGTGAAACATCAACTGACCATGTTATCAAGCTAGACCTCGACAGTTGCAATCCAAGTTGGTGCTGGGGGGGCCGCCCAGTTCTGGCTTGGTTGACTGAACATTCCATTGCTTTCTAGAAGTTTCTATGACTCTTTCCCCCACCTCCACCCCTGTTCTTTAAATCTCTGACGTAGCAATGCTAGGAATTTGTCAGTTTTTTTAAATCAGTGTTTATTCACTGGTGGGATGTGGGTGTCACTGACTAGGCTGTGTTTATTGCTTATCCTTAGGTGCCCTTGATAAGGTGGTGATAAGCTGCCTTCTTAAACCACTATAATCTGTGTGCTCTAGGTAGACTGTTAAGGATGTTTTATTATGCATCATATAGGGGCATACTGGGCTACAAGGTAATTGTGTTCTCATTAAGTGATGATGCACTGCAAACATCCGCCAAGGCTCTTTAAACAGCATCTTTCAACTACAACCACTTCCATCTAGAAGAAGCAAGGCCAGCAGATACATGGATACATACAGCAGATACACCAGCACCTGCAAATTCCCCTCCAAGCCACTCACCATCCAGACTTGGAACTATATCGCCATTTCTTCAGCATCGTTGGGTTAAAATCCTGGAATTCTCTCCCTAACAGTCATGTAGGTCTACCCACAGCAGGTGGACCGCAGCGGTTCAAGAAGGCAGCTCACCACCACCTTCTGAAGGGCAACTAGGGATGCACAATAAACACTGCTTAGCCAACAACACCCACATTCCTTGAATGAATAAAAAAAAACCCAGTGCCTTTTATTGTAAATTGTTGAATTGGACAGCAGTCATGAAATTTGGAAAAAAAAAGTTATACATTTGCATAACTTAAATTTCAGTTGCTCACTTCCTTCAATTGGGGACTTTTCAACATTTTTTTTTCTTAATTCCTTTGCACCTCATTTTTCAGAATTGCGACTTAATTCACAGTAATGTGAAGGTTGCTATGTGGTGGATTTCCTTCACACTCATGGTTTCTCATTTCTGTTCTCTGGTGACTGTCATCCCATCTCGTGAAGGTTAACTTGTTTGCAATCACCCTGACAGCATGTGGTCGTGAGGCGCATCATTACCAATACTTCTCCAGCTTATTTTTGACACTCACACACATTTCACAGGACAGCACTCCAGAACAGGAAACCTGGCCACTATTCTGTTTACCCTTCCATGAATGCAGGGCATTGAGGAACTATTTCCACTGATTGGGGAGTGGAGGACATGAGGACAAAGTCAAAAAAGTTTTTAGTCAGGCTTTTTCTGAATGAAATTAGGAAATGTATCCACTTGCCTGCGTTAATAGCAGCTTAGAATTCTCTTTCAGAAATCACATTGGATCAGGAGATCAGTTGTTAACTTGATATCAGAAATTGATAGACTTTGTGCAGTTCTGGTCCTAGGAAGGATATTATTAAACTGGAGAGGGTTCAGAAAAAGATTTCCTGGGATGTTGCCAGAAACGAAGGGTTGGAGGTATAAAAATAGACCAGACATTAGACTTCAACGTGGGAGGTTGAGGAGTGATCTTTTTGAGGTTTATAAAATGATGAGGGGTTTGGATAAGGTGAATGACAAGGGCCTTGTCCCTAGGATGGGGGAATTCAAAATTAGGGGACATATTTTTAAGTTGAGAGGAGAAAGATTTAAAATGGATACGAGGGGCAATTTTTCGTGGTTCATATGTTGGATGAACTGCCAAAGTGGTGGGTGCGAGTACATTTACTGCATTAAAAACACATTTGGATAAGTTCATGGATAGGAATGGTTTAGAGGTGCAGGTAGATGGGATTAGTTCAGTTTGAGAACATGGTCGGTGTAGACTGGTTGGTCCGAAGGGTCTGTTTCCATGCTTTTTGACTCTGTGACTCTACTTTCTTAAACATATCAAGAGATGTGACAACGGTTGTATGGAGTGGAGCTGACATGATCTCATTAATGGAAGACAGGGGTAAAGGGGTAAAGCTGTCTACTTCTGCTGCTGCGCTGATAAATTGTAATGGTCCCAATACTACTGCAACTAAGATCAATTCATTATGACTGTAAGCAAGTCTGGAACTGTTTGGCTAAAGCTACATAAAGTAAGGACTTCATTCTCAAGGGAAACATCACATCTCTGTTCACGTAAAAACCTCTTTACATTTTTGCCTTTGCTTTGGGAGACAGTTTCTTAATGCTCGCACTTTGCCTCTTGTGTATTTTCACAGTTATATATAGCCTGTAGAGTCTTTTGGTGATCTGTTAATGTTTGTGATTCATCACACTATTGGACCTGTCACACTGAAATAAGGAGTAACATAATGACTAGACAATTGTGGGAAAGTGGATGTCTCAGTATACTCACTTACAGAGTAGCATTGCTGTTTGGGAGCAGGTTACCCAGATGGGGAGACATCAGAGTGGGTCAAGATAAAGTAATGTACAAGATAGAAGTGACAATGAAAGGAAGCATTTGACTGCCAAGATTTCTTACCTTAAATCTAAATGATTTCAAATAATAGTACATTGGTCGTCCCTTACTTCAAGTGTTACTTAATACATATTCTTGTGGCTTTTATTTTATCGTTTGATCACGGACTAAGGAATAAGTGTGACTGGAAAGTGGGCGGCTGGTACACAGGCATCTCCCTCTAACTGTAAGGAGGTAAAGCACTGCATTTTGAGCCCTTCTAAAAACTGACACGCCCAGGTATGGCTGTCTGATCAAAGAGTCTTGTCTTCCTCACCCTGCTATTTACAACTGTTGAGGTGTGAAGGGAGTGTTCACAACTGTTTAGTGGAGGCTATGTTAAGAAATTGCTCGCATTTATTCAAAAACAGTTAGTGATTTCAAGAGTATTAGCTAAAAGTTCAATCTCTCCTGTAAATGGGTGCAGTGGTCATGTGCCCAATTCCGTTCAGGCATTCACGAAGCAAGATTTGTGCTGCTCCCTCGTTTCCTTTGTTGTGGTGTTCAGCCGAGGGCGACCTGCAAAAAGTGCTGCGAGGAGTTCAATGATCTTCTGTGGATGGCATCTGCTGACAGCATCTCCTACCCAGCACTCCAACAGCTTCTCAGGCTGCTCAATGCCCCACAGCTCCATCAGTAGTCCTTAGCAACAGGACCCATGCCCAGATGTGACACCTTAACCCACGTACTGAAGCCCGGGCGTTCACCTCTCGCTTCCTCTCTAGACCGCTAACTGGAGAAGCATGGAAGGCACACCCTCCAATCACAGTGCAAATCAATCACTGACATCTTTCCCGCTCTCTTGAAGGACAGGCTGGCATACACGAGAAGGGTGCGCAGCTAAACCAGCCAGGGGCAAGGATGTTCGCATCTCTTGAGCCCTGTAGAGAAGACGGTTGTCTGCATCGTTGAGTCACCCGTGAGAGAGCCTGTGCATCCAGTGTTTGCCACCATAGTCAGGAGTGTTAGGGCTCCTGAGGGCCAGCTGCATCCTTTTCTCTCTCTCCCTCTCTCTCCTTCCCCCAACCCCACCCCTTCCACCTTTTTCTCTCTCTCTTGTCTTTTCCTTCATCTTCTGACATTGTGGGGAAGCCGGAGCAGTGTCAGATGGTCGTTAGCAGCAGTGTGCCAGTGCCCAGATCAGTAGGCCCGGAGCCTGGTCTCGGGGACTCTGGGACTGCCGGCTGTGGTGGTGCTCGGTGCCTGGAGTGGGGCTGCACGCCTTGTGCAGTATAAGGTTGAGTTCTGCACAGTCTGGAGGCAAGGCCCAATGGGACCTGCATGCAGGACTGTAACACTGAATTTTTTATTTCTTTATTTTTCTAATTTATTCCTAAGATCCTGTACTTAGGTACCTTTTGTACTTAAGATAGCACTGTAAGTGGCAACTTTGTAAACTTTTCATTGCACTTACATGGGTCATGTGACAGTAAACCTGCACATCCCTGCACACTATGGGGCAATTTTTAGCATAGCCGATCCACCTAAGCTGCACTTTGATCGTGAGAGGAAATGGGAGCGCCCAGAGGAAACCCACGGGGACACTGCAAACTCCAAAGAGACAGTCACCCAAGGCTGGAGTCAAACTCTAACTCTAATACTGAGGGATATAGAACGTTAGTGCTAAGTGAGCCATCCCGATTACCAGTTCCCCCTCATCCTGCTACCTAGCCTGAACTCTAGATTCGGATGGTGTAACCATGGACCTCTTGCTTTCTACCCCACCTCACTTCCTGTCAGCATCCTGCAACATTGAGCTCCTGGTGCCTGACAGCAGTTTCCCTTTTTCCACACACCAAGGAACTGCAGCCTGCACAGCCACAGATGGAAAGTCAATCAGGCCAGCACCATCCCGATGAGGAAACACAGTCACTGGATCGCACACACAGCTGCCAACTGAGATAACCACCTTGTGCAAACTTCACAGGGCACTATAGATCCTGAGATGTGCAGGTGGTAAGTCACCAAACCAGAAGGTGGGCTGCAGCCAGACCAGGAGATAGGACGGTGCACAAACTACTTCATCAGCAGGTGCTCACATGAAGACGTCAGTGGGACAGCCTCCAGGCTTGTGTCATGTTTCACGAGACTCCAGGCGAGACCCAGTCCGGACTAGGAGAGTGGCCCCGCATGGTCTTCAGGCAAGGGGAGTGCACTGGAAATCAAGCCCCACCACTCCCAGCCTTGTCACTAATATGAAATTAAATCAATTAAACCACCGAATTGTCCGGTTTGACATAACTGTTTCAGTCAGGTTAAAAAACAAAGTACACACACCGGGATTTTCAGTAATAAGAAAATAACTATTTATTATAATCAAACTCTTCTTAATCAATGGAAAGAAAGAAACATGAATTGCTAACTTATAATGCTATAAGTTAAACTGTATCCCCATTTTTTAAAGAGTTCCCATACACTCACAAATGGATACCCTGAGGCAAGATATAAGTATGTATCAGTGGGGAAGAGAAAAGTCAAAGATGCACAGTTCTGGCACCAGTCTGGATCACGGACATTGATGAACTGTTTTCTTCTGACATTCTTTGAGCTGCTTTTGATGTTTTTGCTAATGCGACGTTGTGGTTACACTGATTCTGAGGGCAAATCTGCAACTGTTGGATGTAAGACTATCAGTGCTTCTGAAGGGAGCTTTATTTTCCCTTTTCCTTTCAGCAAAGGAATTTACAGAGAGAACTGTTTACAAGAAAAAAAGATGTTGGAACTGCTATCAGAAGCTTTTTACTGGTGCTAATCTATACAAGAGGGGGAGAGAGAGAGATTTTGATGCTTTCTCCTTGGAGGCTAGAAACTTCTCCTGGATTGTCCAAACACAAGTCTTAGCCACCAGCCAAGGAAGCAATGATAAAGGAGTGGCTATGCTGAGCACTCATATCCACACAAGTGCGGTGCCTCAACACGCAAGCACACACACGCGCACGCACACACACACGCGCGCACGCACACACACACACATACCCTCTCCCTCCCCCTCCCCCCACACTCCACCACTGCTTGAAACATATGGCAACCTTGGAGATATAATTCACTGAGAGTTTTTCAGGAACTCTTTTGAAAATTGCAACATCATCTTCCACAATTTCCTTGGTTTAAAGCAGTGCCCCTTCCTGTTTTTAAGTCCACAGTCCAAAAAAAGTAGGGTCCCAACCCAAAACATCAATTTTCCTGCTCCTCTGATGCTGCCTGGCCTGCTGTGTTCCTCTAGCTCCACACTTTGTTACCAAAATGGTAGTGTTTCTTTTGTATTTGCCTTCAATAGCACCTTCAAAATCCACAAGCTCGAACATCTGTAAGCCACCAGGCAGCAGGTACATGGGAACCTGTAAATTCCCCTCTAACCCACACTCCATCCTGACTTGTAACGATATCGCCATTTCTCCACTGTTGCTGAGTCAGAATCATGGAACTCTATTCGTAATAGCGCTGAATGTGTTCCTACATCCCATGGAGCTCCCCACCATGTCATCCAGATGATTATGATGGGCAATGAATGTTGGCCCCGTCAGCAACGTCCACATGGTGTGAACAAAGAATAAGAAAACGAGAACGCTGATGACCATGCTTGACACAATGGGCAGACATCTCTGTCACATTCCTAAACTATAGAGAAGTGAGTCCCAACACACACACAGCAAAGCATGGAGCCCTTTCTTTCATAGAATCATAAAATCCCTATAGCGCAGAAACAGGCTATTCAGTCCATCAAGTCTGTACCAACCCTCCAAAGAGAATCCCATCGAGACCCACCCCAACTCCATAATCCGGTGTGGGATTTTAAATGATGGCTAACGCACCTAACCTACACATCCCTGCATACTACGGGGCAATTTTTAGCACCTAGCAAATCCACCTAACCTGCACTTGGATCGGGAGAGGAAATGGGAGCACCCAGAGGAAACCCACGCAGAAACAGGGACACTGTGCAAACTCCAAAGAGACAGTCACCCAAGGCTGGAGTCAAACCTCGTTCATGGCACTGTGAGGCAGCAGTGTTAGCCCCTTTGCCACAGCGCAGTACCACTTCCAGTACTGAACTGGAGGTCAATTCCATTATAGAGCTTGCAGATGCACCACTAGTGCCACATCTGATAGCCAATGTCACAGTTTATACTGCAGCATAAGCAGTTGCCTCTCAAAATCGAAATGTTGCTGTACAAACTGAGGTCCCAAGTTTCATGTTTGCTGCCAGGCCACTCCTACTGCTGCCCTCATGGGTATGGTTCTTATTGATGAAACAGGACATGCTGTTTCCCATGGCTGTCCATCAATCTACCCCTTACTAAGATTGCCAAGGAGCTGCCCCGCTGGATAGACAGGGGGTCTGTGCGTGGACAAACTGCTGCCTTCTCTCGCACACTGCGCTCCCACCACTGGCACTTTGCTCCTTCCCTCGCTGTTGGCCATCAGCAAGCTGCTGTAGACTGTGCCCACCCAGGCCGAGCCGCATCCCCTACAACCCCCGCAACCCTGCACCTCAGGAATCCAAGCAGCAGGCAGAATGCTTGAGAATGCCAGTGGTCTGAACTGCTAAGTTCCTGGTGGTAGCATAGCTTCCTTTGTAAGCCTGTGGTCCTTGCAGATGGTGGAGTCAGCAGTGGGTGGGGAGGGGGTGGGGTGTGTTAGTCAGCCATGTTTGCAAGTGGTGTGTCCGATTGAGAGGGCCATCTCCAGCCTGGTTTAAAGAACCTCCCGTCTAAGTTGCAGGTAAGGTCACCTTTCACCCCCATTTCAGATATTGCAAAGTTTGTGGAAGTGATGAGGAGTGATCCGGAAATGTTATGGTGAGTAGTTGGATTTGATAGGGGTCCAATATTGCTGCTCTAATACAGCGAGGGCAGAGGGGTTCTGTAAACTGTCTACAGAGAGGCTCCTGCAGTTATGGGGAGCTACAGTCACAGAGTCTCTGGGTCTCTGAGCCACCAGCTTCTCGTACTTCTTGGTGGGCCATAGATGGCAGGAGTGGCAGACTTTCACAGCAGCTGCCAGGATAGGAAGTATTTACCAAGATGATGCCCTGTGTGCAGTCACACCCCAACTGCACATTATTGGAATGGAACCCTTTGTGGTTTTGGGACACCTCCCTATTGAGAGGTAAGGACTTTATGGCCATGTGCTGCAGTGCATGGCTTCCCACTCCATTGTTCATCCCATATCTCAGGCAACACCTTTCGCTCTGCTTCATTTCCTCTTCATGTTGCAGACCCAGAGGCTCCATGACTACCTGCAGCAGCCTCTCTGTATAAATAGATCAGAGAACACCCCTACCCTTGCTGTATGAGACACCCTGTTATCAAATCCAACCACCCACCACAACACCTCTAGAAATAATTCCTCATTACTTCCTCAAACTTAACAATAGCAGAAGTTGGTGAAAGGTACCTAAGCTGCTAGATGGTAAGCTGGAGAGGGAGGGGCCCCAATTTAGCTGTGAGTACAGGCTAGTCCAACAAACCGGCTTCTCTTACACAATGATCTAGCCACTGCAAAAATCCATCTGGTCGCACATAAACAGTGTCCCCTCTCAAGCCGGGGTTGGAACACCTGACAGCCTTGGAAAGTTGCAAAGCCAGCTCACAAGAGAAGTTCAATTTCCATGTTCCCTGGCCTGTGATGTCCCCTGAAGTTTTGAACAAATTACTGAGAAGCTTGACTTCTTGTTCACAGAAAACTTCTCTTTGTGGGAGATAGTGTATCTCTTTTTCCTGTTGGGTTTGTAATTCCTGTAAAGCTGATATCTGAACAACCACTTTCTTTTCTGCTGTTGTAAATGTAGTTGTTCCTGGCTGGAACCTCAGTTTATCTTTCAGGAACATCATCCCCTTTCAGTGCTGATAGCATTCTGCTGTGAGGGGCCGAAGGGGTCTTTTATCTTGGGTGCAGCCTGAGGTGTACTCAAACCATTTCTCACAGTGACACTGCACAAAGAACAGAACATCAGATCCGCTGAGCCTCTGCATTCCCATTTTCTGAGATCTGGAGGGAGCCAGACTGCATTTTGGGAGGGAGTGTGAGAGGCTGGAAAAATGAGACGGTTTGTGTGCCAGCTCACTGCAGCCTAAGGTCTTTCATTGGTCCTGCCATTAGGGACTCGAGTGAGGATTTTGCTGGATGGAAACTGATGGGCATACACATGGAGACACTGGGTGCATTGGCTGGTCTTCCTGCCAGCCCTCCTGACACTGCGAAGGAACACAGAGGAGGAGGCTAGCTCCAGCATGACTCACCTATCACCTTTCCAGCAGGGAGTGATAAATGGATGGAAGCTCATGGAAGGCACGCTCAGAGATCTTCAGTATGTGCTGCCAGTGGAGGGGAGGATCTATTATAGGAACATGAACTGGAGAAATTAGATCTTTAGGCTGTTTCACTTAGCTTCTGCCTGCTCTTAAAGTTTAGAAATTGTCAAACTGCAGCCCTGCAGCAACTAACTGTCACACTGGGCGGTATAAAGCAGAAGGTGATCCCAACTAATTCTGTTCCTCGATGGAAACAAAGCTCCAAACCTTTCCCATTCATGTGCTCATCTAAATGTCTTTTAATGTTGCAGCTGTACCTGTATCCACCACTTCTTCTGGCAGTTCATTCCACACATGAGACACTGAAAATAAAGTTGCCCCTCAATTTTTTTAAATCTTTCTCTGCTCACCTTAAAAATATGTCCCCTGGTTTTGAATTCTCCACCCTACAGAAAATGCCTTATCACCTTATCTATACCCCCTATGATTTGAGAACCCTCAATAAGGTCACCCCTCAATCTCCTACACTACAGTGAAAAAATGGTCCCAACCTTTCCAGTCTATTTTTATATCTCAAGCCCTCCATTCCCAGCAGAGTGAGGGGTAATGTGAAAAATCCCACACAGTGTGACAAGAAACTAGAAAAATGAAGTAATGCATCAGGAAAACCAGAAGGAACTTTGTGTTTCCTAAGTTATGAGCAGAAGGCTAACCTTTTCGTTGAGAAAAGTTTCCAAAAAAATGTATTTCTGTTTTATGAGCAAATTCCTGGCTTCAGTTATATTGCCTTGAGGCAGAAAAAGAGTAATTTATAGTAAATTAAAGCAGATCCTTGTGCAACAGAAGTTGGGAAGGCAATTGTAATGGTTAGCGCAGACACTGAAAATCCAAACAGCCAAGATAGGGCATAGGGCAAGAGGCTTTATGACAACAGTTCAGACTGTCTGGAAAACTGTGAAATTACTGTGACGACTACGGCCAGGAAAGAAAATAAAAGTAATAAGTCCAATTGCACATATTATTCATTTGAAAAACGTGATTTTTTTTAAACAAAACATTTGCATGCTCTGCTCCGTTACTCTCAGAATTTTCATTCACCATTCCTTGCTATTTCCATATCAAAGAATTTCAGCTTTTGATACTGGCTGTGCCTTGCAAGTTCTGTGGGCATGATTGAAGGAGTGTGTGAAAGCTTTTTTTTGTGTGTTATATTTTATTTATGATTTAAGTGGTCCTTAAGAAAGCAATCTTATTTCAATCAAGATGGCTCACTTGTTCGTTGATTTACTCATTGAGACCATTAAGGTTATTGCTGGGGCCTCGACTCCTTCAACAACAAAGAACTCCACAATTGGCCTCAACTGTTCCTGGTTAGGAAGCAGAGAATTGGATTCCTGAATATACTTTTGGAAAATGTGCGTACCTGAAGTGGATATCATTGGGAAGTTCTGCACCTTTGCTTTTAAGTGGCCGGCCTGCTAATTCTATTTTCTCGTGTTGATTGGCAAGGGAATCGAGAGTTATGGATGGGATAGGCAAGCAAGCAAGCTCAAGGGGCTGAAAGGCCTACGTCTGTTTCCATTCCAAATGATCTTATGTTCAATGCTTGTTGTCTGGGCTCTACCTGTGAAAAGTAGGCAAAAAGCCAAATATACCAAACCGCAGTGACAACCAAGCTTGAGGAATGAAGGTGATAAGGAACAACTGGATAAGTATCAAACACCTATTGTTTATTATTAGAAGTGTTATGAAGTTCCCAAAAACACTTTTACCATATCTGATAAATATTGTACTCTGTTTCAGTGAAGTTATAATTAGGGCATTTGTGGACAAAATGAACATGCTGCATTTTCTGGGGACAGTGGACTGCTCACACCCATAGCATAGAAACAGCACACAATGCCAAAACAGGCCCTTTGGCCCACTATGTCTATGTTATGCTACACTAATCCCTTTTACCTTCATTTGGTCAATAGCCTATTATGCCCTTTTAAGAGCATTTTAAGTGCTCTTCCAGGTCCTTTTTTAATGTTACGACAGTACCACCTCCACCACCCTCTAAGGCAGCACATCCCATATTTTTACCACACTGTGGATGAATTTTTTTTTTCTGAAATCTCGTCTAAATTACTTGCGCCTCATCTTAAACTTGTTCTGTCTGGGCTTGGATACGTCTGCGTGGGGGAAGAGATTCTCACGATCTGCTCAGTCTGTGCCTTTCATAATTTTGTATACCTCAATCAGATCCCCCTCAGCCTTCACTGGAAAATGAACCCAGTCTACTCAGTCTCTCTTCATAACTGAGACCTTTCAGCCCAGGAAACATCCGAGTGAATCTCCTCTACACCCTCTCCAGTGTAATCGCAGCCTTCCGACAGTGTGATGACCAGAACTGCACACAGTATTCCATCTGTGACCTAATCATGTTTTCTAAAGTTATAACAAGTTGCTCCTATATTCTGTGCCCCAGTTAATGAAGACAAGCATCCCGTGTGCCTTCTTCACTACCCTGTCTACACTGGCACCTTCAGCAATCTATTTGTTCCTCAGTACTCCCTAGGGACTTACCATTCATTGTGTATATTCTTCCCTTATTAGACCTCTCAAATGCAACACCTCACATTTAACAGGATTAAATTCCATCTGCCATTACTCTACCCAATGTACCAGCTGATCAGTATCAGACTGGAGCCTGAGACCTTCCTCCTCACTATCAACAACTTTCATGTCATCTGCAAACTTACTAATTAAACCTTCTGCATTAATATCCAAATTGTTGATGTGCAAGGCAAACATCAAGGCGCCCAGCACCAAACCTGTGGTACAACACTGGTCACCGGTTTCCAATTACAAAAACAACCCTCCACCATCACCCTTCGCCTCTTATTTGTAAGCCAATTTTGCCAACTTGCCTTGGATTCCATGGGCTCTTATCCCTGTAGGACCTGGTCAAAGGCCTTACTGAAGTCCATATAAACCCAATCAACTGCACTACCCACATCAATATTTTCAGTAACCTTTTAAATTAGTCAGACAGGATCTCCCTCAAACAAATCCATGTTGACTTTCCCTGACCAACCCTTGCCTTTCCAAATGTAGATTAATCCTGTCCTTCAGAATTTTTTGCAATAACTTCCCTACCACTGGTGTCAGACTAACTGGTCTGTAATGACCTGGCCTGTTCCTGATTCTGTTTTTGAACAAAGGAACCACATTAGCTATCTTCTAGGAAGGACTGTAGGCTACAAGCCACCTTGCTCAATGCAAGCCTGTGTCGTTCCACAAAACCTGAGAGTTTGCAGCAGCATCACTCCCAACAGCACCAGAGCACAACTGTGGACTTTCAAGGACGATCATGTTTCCTCCAGAAAGATGAGTAGAGTGGGAACTCGCTGAAGGGGGATGGGAGCTAGGGAGAGGTGAGTGCATTCTGTTGTGTAGATGATGTAGAAGGGAGGGGTGTTGCTCGTAGGGCAATGCCCATGCCCAGGAAGATGCCCCCTCCCCCGTCCTTCCTACCTCTTCTGATGTAGGCCACAAAGAAGGGGCTGCCCATTCCCACCTGACCACCCCCTCAAACATAGTTATTCCATGGGCAGCATATATCAGGCAGGTCAGAAAACTTGTTTACAAGCCTAAAGACCCTTTGTGACTCATTTCAACATGGTGAGTGGCAAAGAATGGTCTCTTCAAAGAGATAGCAGAAAGCTGCCAAACTGATGAGTACTACTACCTAGTATTAGTCACTTCCTATATGAGGACTGGGTTAAGGAAGGAATATTGGATAGGAACTGATGAACCCACGTTAGTTTTTGTTTAAAAATCTGACAGTAATCAACAACTAACAAATTGTAATTGTCATCCTGCAAAATATCTACCAGAATCTAAGCAGAGTGCACTGGACCAAGGCTCATTATAAATTCGCTAACAGCCTCTTTTGCCATCACAACATGCGGACTAATTTAATTTGATTCTTACTGGGAATGATCTGTTCACTTGACATTTTTCTCACTAGGCAGTTGTGCTCTGCTGTGTTGTTTCCATTGCCAGGTGGGGACAGTCTTATGAGAGTCAACCAGGCTCAGCATGTGATTCGAGATGTGGAATGTTTATTTGTGACTGATGTTTCTCAACTGGAAAGCAAGGGAGTTCTCAATTTGCAGATGATGGTGAAAATATGATGCATCTGGAAAAGGTTCTAATGCTTATAAAATTTTGGGGACCTGGATTTTTCCAGCCTTCTGAAGTAAGCTACAAGGAGCTGGTGTACGTACGGGGTGGGGAAAGAAAAGGAGCAGATGGGTCCATGTACAATGGCTTTGGGCATTTTTTCATCCTTACAGGGCACCCCTTTGCCAAGGGCTTACCCATCCCATGGCCAAGCCATCACCACGTCTCACCATCCCTTTGCCCTTCGCTCCACCCTGCTTCAGCCAGACCCTCCTTTCGGGGACTACCCTGATTGGCCCTATCACCGCCAAACTACACTTTTACGGGTTGTGAGCACAGCATCCTTCCATGGCAGTGATATTGAGAACTGCTGATGCTGGAGTTAGAGATAACACAGTGTAGAGCTGGATGAACACAGCAGGCCAGGCAGCATCAGAGGAGCAGGAAAGCTGACGTTTCGAGTTGGGACCCTGCTCCTCTGATGCTGCCTGGCCTGCTGTGTTCCTCCAGCTCCACACTGTGTTATCTCATTCTTCCATGGTATCCTCTTCTTCCAGGTGCTGCCCCAGATGTGGCCACTGCTTCGCGTGGCACTACTGAGCCATCGGCTTTCCGACCAAGCGGCAACTCCTGGCCACTCTTTAAAGTGACGGCAGCCAGTTACCTGGGAATGTAAAATGTGATCAAGTGTCCCGCAAACAGCTATGTTGGCATTGCCCCCCCCCCCCACCATTGTCGGGACACCCCTGAATGAGGATGCAGTCAGCCCATAATTATTACAGAATGCATGAAAGACCAATGTGCATTTTGTTGACTTAAGCGGAGTATCCCTTTCTGGGTTATTGCTTGCTGAGCCTGTCCTCCCTTACTTTTCAAGAGCTTTGTTTCCCAAGCGTTTGGATAGTGATTACATATTTAGTAAATCAACTTGTTAAACAGCAGTGTTCAAAACAGAAGACTTAGAAGGGGGTGAAAGTTAGATTTTACATAATATGCGTATCATATACAAGACACACGTTTCAATGATCCTTTACGTTTTATGCCCTTTTGAAGTAGGACTGACTATGTAATTCCTTGTGACTTTCTGGGCATGTCCATTTGTAAGTCACATTTTATGGCCTTGTTCCCTGGGCCTGATGTTCTGTGCTGGTTAGTGAAAGCCCAAAGAGATACAATCGGAAAGTTATAGGCAGGAAAATGGGTGCCTACTCCCATCAGCAGTTGTGCTGGACAATAGGTGAAGAAGGAATGTTACCTCTGAAAACATCAACAGAACCACTGCATTTAGCTACAAGCTATGTAGCTTAGCTCAATTCAGGACCATAGCCAGTAAGCAACCTTGTAAAATAAAGTAGTACTAAATCTGCAGAAATTTGATTCTTGAAACAATGAGTCAAATGATTTATATATTTTTAAAAAATCCACAGCATCATGTGAACACATTCAAAGTGGTGGAGATGATGACAGATCCGGAGTGACTGGAATGACCAAGTCAAAATGTATGCACCAATTAACAGACTATATCATTGTTTATTCTGCTGGTTCTACATGTTTGCATCTGTAATTTCCAAAATGCTGCGTCAATGTGCAGTGCCAATTATTGTGAAAGAAAATCTTGTATTTTTACAGCACTTTTCATTATAGTCAAGTTTTGAAAAGGGCTTTACAGCCCATTAACTACTTTTAAAGTGCAATCCTTTATAATGTGAAGTTGGCAGCACCCAATTTGCACTCAGTAAGCTCTCACAAACATCATTGTAATAATAATAACCAAATAATCTGTTTTAATTACATTGGTTGAGCTATTAAGTTTTAGCTTGGACACTGGGGAGGAATCCATTGCTAATCATCAAGTGTCAACAGGTTTTTTTATGTTCGTCTACCATGTGGAAGGACATGGGAAGCCAATGCATTAGAACACCAACACCTGCAAGTCCCCCACAAGCCACTCCTCTCCATTCTAATGTGGAAATATATCCTTCAGTGTTGCTGTGTTAAAACCTTTTTCCCTAACAGTATTGTGGCTGTTTCTAAAGCGCAAAGACAGCAACAGTTCAAGGAGGCAGCTCACCATCACCCCCTCGGCACAGTGACACAGTGATTAGCACTGCAGCCTCACAGCACTAGGGACCCAGGTTTGATTCCACCCTCAAAGCGACTGTGTGGAGTTTGTTTGTTCTCTCTGCGTCTGTGTGGGTTTCCGCCAGGTACTTCAGTTTCCTCCTGCAGTCAAAAAAAATGCAGATTAGTGGATTGGCCACACTAAATTGCCCATAGTGTCCAGGGATGTGCATTAGCCATGGTTCACATGGAGTTATGGGGTTAGGGTCAGTTTGGGTCGATACTCTTTGGAGGGTTGGTGCAGACTCGATGGGCCGAATGGCCTGTATCTGTGCTCTTGCGATTCTATGATTCTAACATTCTCCAGGACAGTTAGAGATTGCCTAGGCTAGCATTTTTAAGCCTATGAGACACACATCACATGAACGAATAAAAACTGAGAGGGTAGATTAACATCTCTTTGGAAAGACAGTGCACCTGGCAGTGCTGCACTCCCTCAGGCACTGCAGTGCAGCTTCAATCTGGATTAAGTTTGATATGACTGCCTGACTTGGCGGTGGGAGCGTTGCCTCTGAGACACTGCTGAATCGAGGCCAATACATTGTGGCAGCTTTGAAAGTGGGAGTCAGCTGCAATGTAATGAGAAATCAGGCCAGTTTCACCAACATTCATTCCCCAGTATGGGTTTACCTTGTGTTCGGTCAGTACAAATCCTTTTGAATTGTGCTAAAGTCCCAAATGCTAATGTTTGGTAATGCATAGAAATGGGACAAAAAAATGGTAATTTTCAGGCTTTGTACTGTGTACCTCACTGCTTGTCATAACTGACGCTTTCCACTTGTTTTAAAGGTTGTTCCTGGATGTATTTATACGTTTGATCTCAGGAGGAGGGTGATGAAAATTACATGGCAATATTGCTGTCACTTGGGAATGCTAGTGCTGCAGTTTCACAATCCTCATCAAGGAATCCTGCCCTGATGAAAATACAAGGGCCAGAGTTTTCCAACATTGCTGCAGTCATTTTGAAACTGTATTGTTATATATCCTTTCTCTATCTCTTCCAAACAGCAGACTGCTCAGGAGGATGGAAGCGACCAAGCAATTACTGAACCTTTCATCTTTGCCGTTCTGGATCCCCTCCTCCAGGTCATCTGAAATGAAGCCTGGTTATGTCACCCATAAGTTATTTTTCACTCTACCATGTGAATGAATATCTGACCTGAAATTAATAACCTCCTCATGATGATTAAAAATATGCTATAGAGGAAACCTTGGTCAAGAACCTGTATCTTTAAAATTCATTATGCTGCCATTGCAATGTGCCATAAACTTGAGTGAACATATTTGTGTGCTCAATAGAGTCATAGAGGTCAACAGAGGTTAAAAAAAGCCTTTTAGCTCACCGAGTCTGTGCCAGTTGTAAATGAAATCACTCCACAAAGGCCAGTATCCCATCACCAAGTCACCCTTTATTTACACGTGGAGAGTCCTTGACACTGATCCAGCTTCCTCAGAGCCAGTTCTCAGAGTGAACATAACCTCTGACGCTCCTGTTTATTTCTGTCAGCCAGAATTCTCTGACTGGAGCAGATTAACAGCCACAATCAGGGAACTCATATTCTATGGGCCCACCTGGCCAATCTTGTTACAATCACTACAGTAAACAACCTAACTACATTTGACACAGTGCATAAACATGTTCTTATTTTGGGAAGAAATACATCTCTGAGTACTGTTTATTTCAGTAAAAATAAGTCTTCAGAAAATCAACAAACAGAATTTTGCCGTCCACTGAGACAATGATGAATTGACAGATAATATTAGAATGCTATTGCCAGATCAAGTGTTATGTTTATATTTATAATACACATCATAATGCTATGTAATTTCTTCTTCCCTCAATATAGTTATAACCTAAATGCTCACTTTAATATTTTAAGATATATGTGGCAATTGTATATTTAAAATTAATAAAGTATCTTCAAGTTATAAATGTATTCACTTCATGCCCGCCGTTTTGCACACTTAAGAAGCCCACAGTGCCTGAAAAACACAATACCACCTAATTTATAGGCCTAACCAACTTATGTGTGGATGTGATACACTTCATTCGGAGAGTCTGAGCTACTACGGCAACATGTATGAGGTAGTCTGAGCTATGAAAAGTCATAGGGAATGCCTTTCTTTCCATCATGTGCTTGACCAGTCCCAGCCACTGGGATGTGTGAGAGGGATTTGCAGGTCGATGTACAAGCTGTGTTACCACATTATGTACACACCTTCTTTGACCATCAAGTCCTGAGTGGGACTTGTATGTGGAGCTTTCGAGTCAGAAACAGAAATTCTGCCCTCTTGTGCCACAAGATCACCTACAAACTTCAGTATAACTCTGCCAATGACATTAACAGTTTATTAATCCCACTGACAGTACATTAACTTTCAGTGTAGCTTACTAACCTCAATGACAATCAGCTAACTTTTAATGAAGCTTACTAACCTCAATGACAATTGACTAACCTCAGTGAAATTTACTAACTTCAGTGACAGTTGATGAACTTTCAATGTAACCTATTAACCTCAATGACAATCAATTAACTTTCATTGTAACTCACTAACTTCAGTGACAGTTCATTAACTTGCAGTGTAACCTACTAACCTCAATGACAATTGACTAACTTTCAGTGAAACTTACTAAACTCAATGACAATCGACTAACTTTCACCGTAACCCTACCAACCTCAGTGACAATCGACTAACTTAAATCGGTCCTTACCATCCTTAGAGGTGGTCTTCATAGAGTCATAGATATCTACAGCATGGATGTTATGCAGAGCAATCTCAGTACCAGTCTATCAACCTTAGTAAGACACCACCAGCCTCAACAGAAGCTGACCCACAAATAAAGGTTTACTAATTGTGAAAACACTTTGCCAATGGCATTTTAAAAAATAGAATCCCTACAGTGTGGAAACAGGCCCTTTGGCCCAACAAGTCACACCAACACTCAGAGCATCCCACCCAGACCCATCTCCCCATCCCTGAACACTACAGGCAATTTAGCATGGCCAATCCACCTAGCCTGCACATGTTTGGATTGTGGGAGGAAACCAGAGCACACCCACACAGGTATGGGGAGAATGTGTAATCTCCACATAGACAGTCACCAAGGGTGGAATTGAACCTGGGTCCCTGGCACTGTGAGGCAGTAGTGCTAACCACTGAGCCACCATGCTGCCCTAAATGGAGCAAGATAAATGACAAATAGGAAAAGTCATTGAAAACACACATGAAATGAATATGTTTTTAATACAGCACTTCCATGTCTTGGCAGCGCAGTTGGTTAGCATCAGCTGAAGATTTTACATTAAGTAAGGGAAGTCAAAATAATAAAGGTTTGTTTTTAATTCTGTGCTTCTTTTTAAGCTGTAAATACTTATGTTGCAGAACAGTGATGGGCTCTGAAAGCATAAAGGTTGAGAACCATTCTATACACGGCTACATGTGTTGGTTTCAATCCTGTAAAACATTGTAACAAGATGGTTGAATTTCCTGCAGTTTGGAACCCCTTCCTCTAAAACCACCCCACTGCTTCCTGGAGGTGCTCACTGTAATGAATGTACAGTCAAATGGGTACCAGCAGTTGGTGACATGCTATGAATAAATCTGACTTAAATGGTTATCGGGGATTTACATGTTTCTCTCTCTTTAATGGGTTATAAATCATTAAAGTATGATATTTGTTCTAATTTGACATACTAATGCATGTGTGTATCTGAATAAGTGAGTTTGTGTGAAAGAGATGTTCTGATTTTGCCTATCCCTCATTACACAAAAATGAAGCGAAAATGCAGTTAACACTGAGCTGTTCAGATCACGCTTTACAGAGAAGTCAGATGAGAATTTGATTCTTTGCCATTGAGTTCCATTTTGGTCTATGCTGAGTGAAATGCTGATCGATACTGATCTTGGAAGTGCATGTCCAGTGGCAGTTCTGTTCGGCTGTTTTAAAGGTTTTTTGTTGCATTACTGTCACAAAAGTGTAGATGCTGCACTGGGGTACTTCTGACACAATTAGCAAACTTCCCTCCTCTGAAGATACTGACTGTTTATTTCGTTACAAATCCACTGGTTTGAACAGCTCCTCGAGTCCATTTATGAGTGACTCATTTCTTAAGTTTTCATCCACAAATGAGTGACAGTTAGCTGTTAGTTCTCTGGGACATACTTAATCCTCTCTGTACCTGACATGTACATAGATGTACTAACAGCAGGGAACAGTGGACAGAGATCAGGAATGGAAACTACGGCTGATTTTATTTTTCACTCAACTGTAACACTCTCAGCAACATTTAT
Source organism: Rhincodon typus (assembly GCF_021869965.1). Taxonomy (NCBI): domain Eukaryota; kingdom Metazoa; phylum Chordata; class Chondrichthyes; order Orectolobiformes; family Rhincodontidae; genus Rhincodon; species Rhincodon typus. The sequence continues at coordinate 46,595,089 of NC_063335.1, forward strand.
AGTAAAATTACCTAACACAATGTAGACAAGGGATTAAATCCGGGCCATTCTGATTGTACAGCTTCGAACTGTAATAAATTGCAGAGATGCCTATTGTGTTATTAATTATTTTTAACATTCCCTTCTCCTGCCAAGGGCATCTAATTCTGAATTTTGCTTTGGACTAAGTGGATTTGGCTGTAGTTTTCTCTATAATCCTTTCTCCACTTGTAATACAGTCCAATAGCGGGACATCTAATTAAGACACAAGCTGGATAGTCCCACCTTATTCCTTTCTCCAGTTTTCCCACCACTGCATCCAGAACGCAAAAGCCTATGCTGTAGCACTGCTAATTCTCAAGGGGCAGGTAGACGAGTAACATTCTCAAGTCTGCTATGGACACCAAGTAGGTTGAGCATTATTCTATTACAGTATATGACACTGGGCTCTGATTTCTTTTCCTCAAGCAAGATTTACAAATGGCAAAGATATCCAAGCAATGATCTGTGTGGCATGACGACACAATAGTTAACACTGCTGCCTCACAGCACCAGCAGCCTGGGTTTGTTTTCAGCCTTGGGTGACTGTCTGCGTGGAGTTTGCACATTCTCCCTGTGTCTGTGTGGGTTGCCTCCCACGGTTCAAAGATGTGCAGGGTAGGTGGATTGCCCATGCCCATAGTATCCAAGGATGTGTAGTTTGGGTGGATTAGTCATGGCAAATGCAGGATTGCAGGGAAAAAAAGGTTGGGGGGTGGAATGGGTCTGGGTGGGATGCTATTTGGATGGTCAGTGTGGACTTGATTGGCCACATGGCCTGCTTCTGCTCTACAGGGATTCTATGAACCCAAAGACTCCATTTGAGGGGGATGAACATTGTTTTAAAACAATGTGGGTTTTTTTTTGTTTCCTTTCACTGTTGGTTAGTTGATGGTGATTCAGTGGATCTGATACTCACTTGCCAATCTATCTAACTCACCACATCAAAGTTAACTATTATCAATTACAAAAATTCATAATGTCAAGCTTTGGAAAATTGCTCACTTTCTCTTGGAACAGTTTTTGGGGCAGGTGTTAACACTGTGACTATATAGTGTGGGTGACACTGAGTCCCAACCCAGTTTACATCCCTTGCCTTGCTTATTTCCATTAAAGACCAAGAATGACATTTATTTTCTCACAGCACTGTCATGCATGGCCCCAAGCCAGAGTGTGTTCTCATTGCTAACATCAAATAAAACACACAGGCAGCACTGTTATTGAGTTTTAAAAAATAAATGCCAGACTTTCAATTTTCTCTAAAACTGCTTTTTATAGATATTGAGTGGTCACTCAAGTATTTGGAATAGGATGCAGTTTGAAGTGGTTTTGGGTGGAGAATGCACTCACACTTTCGAGACTTGTTTGTACATGCTGGGTCACCTTATCAGTGGTTTTATTGGTTGGAGATCATTCTTGATCTGAATACCTGCCACTTCTGTGGAATCAGTTGTCAAACCAGGTTGCTATCAGTTTTTCTGCAGCTAGAAACCAGTGTCAAGTCAGAGTGAGATGAAAAAAAAAGTTTGAAGGAGCTATCTTAGTCACAATTATCACTTTGGAAACTGTATGTTAATTGTGACCGCAGTCAGTTGTAAGATGAAACACTGAGATGGGTTTAAAGGATTCTTAACCGTTCCATTAAAAGCACAAACCATTACTTTTGGTGCCTTCTCCAACTTCTGTTCAGTAGGTCCTGACTCCATCTCTCTCCATAGCAACAGTCTGAGATTAATGTGGTGTGTTCACAATCTTGGTGTCACATTTAATCCCAAGATTACCTTCTGACTTCATATTTGTGCCCTCACCATTTCCTATTTCCACCTCTGGAGTTTTGCCCTTAGTCAATATTTCAGCTCATTGACTGTTGAAACCATCAATCATATCTTTATGACCTCTAGACGTGACTATTCCAAATTTCTTCTGGCTGGTCTGTAATATTCTACCTTCTGTAAACTTAAGTTCATCCAAAATTCTGCTGCCAGTACACAAACTTGCACACATCATCATGCCTGTACTCGCTGACCTACATTAGCTCCCTGTCAGGCAATGTCTTGTTTTTAAAATTCCCCTGCTTGTTTTCAAATCCTGTCATGGCCTCAATGCTCCCTATCTCTGTAATCTCCTCCAGCCCTACCATTGGCTACACACCTCTAAATTCAGGTCTCCTGTGTATCCCCAACTTTAATTGCTCTATCATTGCTATATCTGGAACAGGCAGGACGTTTTATGAGAAAAGTTGGGCAAGCTGGACTTGTTTTCAGTGAAATTTAGAAGAGCAAGGGGTGACCTGATTGAAATATATAAGATCCTGAACAGTCTTGACAAGGTGGACATGTAAGTGATATTTCGTCTTGTGGGTGAGAGGGAACACTATTTCAAAATTAGAGGTTGCCCTTTGAGGACAAAGATGAACAGAATTACTTTGTCTGAGGATTGTGTTATTTTGGAACACTTGACCTCAGAAGGCAGTGGAGATGGGGGCCAATGAATATTTTAAGGGCAGAGATAGTTGATTTCTTGTTAAGCAATGGAATCAAAGCTTATTAGGAATAAATAGGAATGTGGAATTCAAATCCTGAACAAGTCCGCTATGATCTTGTTGAATAGTAGAGGAAGCTGAAGGGGTTGAATGGCCTATTTCCGTTCCTAACTCACATATTTGTACACACCTTGGTCTCTACATCACATTCCTCCTCCAAGACACTTCTTAAAATCAACTCTTTGACTAAGTTTTGGATCATCTGACCTAATGGACAGAATCTTCCCAGGCCCGGTGCAATATGGGCTATGGTGAGAAATTTGGAAAAATCCCATGGGAAGTCAAACATGACATTTCTCAACAGCCGAAGTAATAAGTTGCATTTTTCAACTAAGATGTCAAGACGAGATTCCTGCTAACAAGCGACAAAGCCTACAATCAGGTGATAACTGCTCATTATCACTCATATCATTACTTAATCTTGCCTTATTGATATGCACCCATCCAAGCTACTACCTGCTGGATAGAAATTAGACCCTGACAAGTCCCAGTGTGAAAGTCTGAATGGATATCTGGCCACCCCAGCTTCCTCCTCTGGACCTCCATCATGCACAGTGGGCACCAATGTCTCAGGGCATGCTACTGGACAATGATCACATACACTCCCATGCACCAACCTCTCTGTACCATTATGGCACATCTCCAATCTACTCACATGATGCTTCAGCACTTCAATGCTGCACTTTTGGGCACAACAGTAACTATCATTGCAATGCTACTGCAAAGATTCTTAGGACACAGTTAGTGTTTACCAGGATGATCACAGCATCTGTGACTTGACTTGCCTTTCAGTGTGTTGCCTCCCTCAACCAGAGCTAAAATACCCACAGCACTTCTGTTTTGACTTGCCTTTTAGCACAGACACAAAGCCAGGCAGCCTACCATGGTTATCAGCAATGATCAGTCAACGGAGGGGATGTGTTGCCGTATGATACTGTGCTTTGTTAATCCCACATCTGCATCACGTGACAGCAATTGGCTGTGGCAAACGCACTGCACACACTTCAACCAAATGGCCACGTATCAAAGTCTAAGGGGAGTAGTCCTCAGTCACGTCCATGATGGGCAAGTGGTGATGTAATGGCTATGTCACTGGTTTAGTAAGCCAGAACGCCGTGTCGTGGGAAAATGGATTTGAATCCCACCACAACAGACAGTGAAATTTGACTTCCAGTAAAGTTCTGGGATCAAAAAAAAAGCCAAACTGTGACCATGTAACATCTGTTAGTTGTTATTGAAATATCACCTATGGTTGTAGGCCTCATTAATGTCCTTTAGGGAAGGAATTCTGTCACCCTTACCTAGTTTGGTGACTCCACATCTCTGGAATAGTTGACTCTTAACTGTCTTCTGAGCAATTAGAGATGGGTGATAAATGCTGACTCAGTTGGCAAAGCCTTTCTTCTGGATGGATGAATAAAAAAGAGGTATAGCAAGAACCAGAAGCGCAGTGCAGTAAGGAACATGTTTAAAGAAAGACTTGCATTCACATAGTGCCTTTCACAGCCTCATGACATCAGCCCACAATGTACTTTGAAGTGTAATCACTGTTGTAGGAAATGTAACAGTCACATTTGTGGTCAACTAGACTCCCACAAACAGCACTGTTATCATGACCAGATAAACAGTTTTTCATCTCCTCCTCCCTCAGGGACATTGGTTAAAAATTAGGTATTGGTCAGAACGCCACGGAAGACTCCTGCTCGAAATATTGCCGGTCTCAAAATAGCGCCATGGGGTCGTTAAGGCAGGTCTGGTCTCGGTTTAACACTTCATCTAAAAGACAGCATTTCCATGAGCACTGCACTCTCTCAGTCATACACTGGGGTGTCAGTCATGAACTTGTGCAGAAGTTCTTGGAGTGATGTGGAATGCCCCCTGCTGGGGCAACTACCACTTAGCCACAGCTGACACCCTGGCCAGGTAAGTTCAACCACAATTGGAGTCAGGTTCCTCCAAGTTATTGTCTGTGTGTGCTGATCTATTTGAAACAATGTGATTAGCAGCTTCTGAAACCTGGCCAACCAAGACTGAATTTGGGTGCTGCACAGCCTCAGACTTTATTGCCTTTTGAACATCTGCACATGAGTTACGTTCCTACAAGTCTGGGGCAGTATTACAACAGACTTTTGGTGGGAAAAATGCTGAAAACATAAATTTTACAAGTCAAAAACAATAGCATTAGTGTAAACATTAAGACTATAGAAAGGATGTTATTAAGCTAGGGAGGGATCAGAAAAGATTTACCAGGATGTTGCCAGGAATTGAGTTATAAGGAGATGCTGGATAGGCTGGGACTTTTTTTCAGTGTAGCAGAGGATGTTGAGAGCTGACCTTATAGAGGTTTATAAAATCATGAGGGGTATAGATAAGGTGAATGGCAGGTGTCTTTTCCCTAGGGTGGGGGATTCCGAGACGAGGTGACATTTTTAAGGCGAAAGATTTAAGAAAGACATGAGGGGCAACTTTTTCACACAGACAGTGGTTTATATGTGGAATGAATTGCCAGAGGAAGTGATGGATGCGGATACGGTTATAACATTTAAAACATTTGCATAAGTACATGAATAAGAAATGTTTGGAAGGATATGGATCAAGTGCAACAGGTAGGAGTTTAGTTTGAGATTATAGTAGGCATAGGCTGGTTGGACAAAAGGGTCTGCTTCTGTGCTTAATGACTCTATGACTCTACAAAATAAACAATTGTTTCCTTTGCTGTACACCAAAATTGAGGCATGGGCTGTTCTTCTGTTATACCTCTGCATTTCATGACCCAAAATAGAAGCCTCACTTACAATTTGAGCACAGTTGAAGATTTGGGTGTAGGGCTCATTTGATAGCATAGACAGTGCAGGATATCTCCTTGCCAAATGGCTAAGAGATTGCAGGTTCTCAAAGGCTGAACTTTCACCAAGCCAGGGTGGAAAGGTTGAGTCGAGATATTTTCTGACTTGGCAGAAAAGCCTCCATAGAAATGACCCTGACGTGACAACAACCAGTATCCACCTCCTAGCCAAGCAAACAATTCTCGCTCCGGAGAGGTGGACTAGGGTCCAGTTGGGCCCACCAGCCCTGGAAGAATGTCAGATGTGAGCTCCAAGGCAGTAGGTGAGAAGGGCTGCTTAAGTTCTTTGGGACATTATCACAGTTATATTAAAAGTCACACATCTTTACATGCCCTCAATCTCCACCCTGACCAACCTACTCCCCATGTCTCCTCAGTGTCATTCGTTCTCCTTCCGTGCCCTTTCCATCCCCTCATGCCCCCTCCATGGTCAGCTATCCATGTGTTGGGGCAAAGTGACAGGAGCAATTCTTGAAATGCTCATGATAAAAATTGCCTACTCAGAAAAATGCCTTGTTAAAAAAAACTGCTGCTCTTATAACTTTATAAAAGTGTCAATCATACTGTCTTGTAATATTGCTAACAGAAATTTTGCATCCCTTCACACACGTAAATTTTGTCCAATTCAACAGACAGGCAGTGAAAGAAACAAATCAAAGACTAACTTATCGTAACCACGTAAAGTGGTCAGTTGAACAAAACAGACACTCCATTCCACTTGTCTGAACAGGACCCTGATGAGCTAATCCATCAGCGAGTTTTGGAACTTAGCCAAGCATTGATAATGATATCATCTGGAGACTGTATCAACAAATGGCCTGATATATACTTTTCCAGGCTGTCTAGGAAGCGATGGAAGCATTAAATCAATGAAGCACTCTGGATTTAGGGATAGCAGGGTTAATTTTAACTGTACTCACTGGAAACCACAAGATCTAATGGAATACCAGTTTTACACTCTATCTGACAGTGCTATTCATTGAATTCAGGAAAGATCAGAGCAGTTTGGATTGTAAAAGCAGCGTTGTCCCCAATCTCATCAATTTTCCAATGGGCAGTTAAGTTAAAATCTCCTCCTGGGATTTTAACTGTTGCAAATCATATTAAAATTGGAGCAATTGGCTCCTGTTACAGTGAGGAGGCATACGTGCAATAGTGTATTCATACTACCCAGTGGGTATATCCATGTTTAGGATATAGTGGCATGCAGCTTCCTTTCTGCCTCACATCTCTATGTCAGTTTTTACAGTTGCAGGCTGTCATTCTGAAACTGCTGTGCTCTGATAGTTGTACTGTATATGACCAAATCCTAAACACTTGAAAACACCATTCGATATGCAGACACTACATCAGCAACATTTAAGACCATCCTGTTGCACAAGTCACTTCGGTCAATGTCTTAATGAGAATAGTTTAGTCCCATATTGCTTGTGTAATCCAGCATTTGCTTCTTCAAACTCCAATTTGCATTGGACTTTTCACCCAACAGAATTATGAATGAATTGTCGAGTAAAAGGAGCTGCAAACCCTTGTCAGTTGTGGTAGCAGATGAGGATATGGTTTTTTTTTTAAATTGCAGCAAAGCAGAAGTAAAACATGCAGACATGGTCTTTTCCTTTTTAAAAAATCTCTTGCTAAATTTCATGGTTAGTCTGGGGTAATATGTGAATCACCTTCTATCTGACTAGCTGCTGCACAGATGAACTAATCCCCTCATAGCCACACAAAGATTTTTAGTGCTTATAACTTAAGTTAAGCATAGATTTCGTAAATGAGAGATTATTATATGGATTGTGAAAAATGCAAAACAATAATGTTTCACCTAATCAGCTGCATTTGCAGATAGACTGTGCACATTCATGAACAATTTGGAAGCTGGCATTCATTTTCACAGGAAGTCAATCTGTCATGAAGAAATTCAAGTTCACTCACACCCAGCTCTGCACCCCTCAAATTGTGCCCCAACTTTTCCTGAAGGTCTTGATTTAGGATGAGGTGCAGTTTCCAGGGTGTCTCCTTAAAGTGTTGCACCACAGAGTGGTAGGTGATAAGTCTGGATGTAAGGTTCACCAACAACAGCTCATACTTATTGAGCATCTTTAATTTAAAACCATCCCAACATGCTTCATCACACCATGTGAAGAGGCATTCTGGCAGTTAAACAAAAACACGGCCAAAGACGTAGGTTTTAAGGTGGACTTGAAATGAAGAATGAGTTGTTGAGTATACGTAATATTAAAGGGGAAAGTCCAAAGCTGAAGACCGTGGCAACGATAGAGGAATCAAAATCAAGGATGCTCAAGAGGTTAGAATTAGATGAGTGCAGATATCTACGAGGGTTATGGAGCTAAGATAGGGAGAGGTAAAGCCAGAAACCTTTTGAAAATAAGAATGACAAGTTTGAAACTAAGGTAATGCTTGACTCACAGATCAGCGAGCACAGGTGCAATAGGGGAACAGGACCTGGTGTGAGTTCAGAAATGAGCACAGAGTTTTGAATGACCCCAAGTGAACAAAGAATAGAATGTGAAATTCCAGCCTGGAGTGCATTGGAATACTCAGGTATAGAGGCATGGACAAGGGCTTCAACAGCTACGTGATTGGAGCTTGATACAGCGAGGTCTATCATTGGTGGGCACGGACAATAAGTCATCACTCAACACCTCCACCATTCTTGCGCATCTCGTGCTGAATGCCAGATGAACAACCATGTAATTTAGTAACAATGGAAGAGTCAGAGGTGGTGGTGAGGTAGAACTGGAGGGTGTCAATGGATGTGGATGATGTCACTGAAGGTAAGAGAGAAATGAGGGAGGCCAAGGATAGATCCTTGAGGGATACCAGAGGCAATGGTATAGGAACAGTCAGAGAAGCAACCAAAGGTAGCTCTCCGGTTCTGACTCTATAGATGTAAATCTGGTGCTTGCAGACCCAACCAATCAGGCAACCAACCCAGCAGTGGAGAGCCACTGGAGGAGAAGTTTTTCCTACTCACTGACAGGATGTGGGCACCATTGGCTGGGCCAGCATTTGTTCCTTGTGCCTAGTTTCCCGTGAGAAGGTGGCAGTGAGTTGCATTCCTGAACTGCTGCTGCCCATTTGATGTAAGTAGACCCTCACTGTCATTGGATGGTGTGATTAACTGTTTCAAAGGCTGAAAATAGGTCATGAAGGATAAGGAAGATTCACTTATGTTTGACACAGTCACATGGGCTGCCATTTCTCACTGATAAGAGCTGTTTTGATTTTGTGATGTGGAAGGTAACCTGATTGGAGGGATTCAAACATCAAGCTCTGGGAAAGATGGGACAGTAGTTTGCAAGGACCGAGGGGTCCAGAGTTGTGTTTTTTTTGAGGATGACAGCAATTGGTAGGAAACCAGACCAGTACTTGAAGTGAAATGCAATATTAACAATACTAACTCACACACAGCAAGCACTGTTTATAAGAACGATGAAAGATTTACATATGTACAGCATTTTTCATGACCACCGGCCATCTCAAGTATATTATAGCCAATGAAGTGCGTTTCACTTGTAGTCAATTCTGTAATGTAGGAATGTGGAAGCCAACTTGCACACAGCAAGCTCACGCAAGCAACAATATGATAATAACTAGGTTATGTATTCATTAATATAGAGCAGGAAACTAGAGATAGCTCCACTACTGTACTTTGAAACAATACAATGGGATTTTTTTTCCATCCATTCATGCAGACAGCTGAGGCCGCACTTCAGTGCCTATCCTCATGGCACTTCCATCAGTGCAATATCCTCTCAGGACTTCCAAGGAATGTCATCATTGATTCCTGGTCTCATGGTTTGGACTGAGGCATGAATGTGACCTACTAACCAAGCCATGGCTACTGTGCTGTAATGAAAGGCCTTGCATTTGAGGCAACATTCATGACCTCAGTCCACCCAAAGCACTTTACAGCAATAAGTATTTTCAAATCTTAGTCAGTATTGTAATCCATGTGGCAACCATGAGTCGATGACCAGATAATCTCCGAGCTGAAACATTAGAATACAAGTCAAAGGAAGCTATGATCAAACTGTATGGTCAGACTGTAACTTCAGTACTGTGCCCTATTCTGACCATGGAGATAGAAAGTATATACTCAGACACTGCAGAAAGGAACCACATGGCTGATCTATAATCTTAATGGCCTGAGTTATGGGGGAAGATCGGACAAATCAGAGATTGTCAGTCTTGAAAAGATGTAGTACTTTGATAGAGGAATAGAGGATTCTATATGGTATGTAGATTAAAAGTTTAATTTAGAAATTAATTCAAATTAAATCCAAGAAGTAGGGCATAGGTACCACAGCTTTAAACTAGGAAAAGTTTACTTTAGCACCAATATCAAGAAATCTTTCAGAAAAGTTGAACATATTGAATTGACTCCCAATTAATGAAGCTAAAGCCCTAGGAATCAATTTCAAACCATTTGATAGTTACTGTGATGAACCTCGATGGAATAAATAGTCTTCCTTGTTGTAGTGATTATAACAAGGTCAGCCAGGGACCTGGTAGAATATGAGTTCCCTGATTGGTGTTCTTAACCCGATCCAATCAGAGAGCCCTGGCTGACAGATTTAAACAGGGGAGTCAGAGGTTCTCTTCATTCTGAGAGCTGGCTCTGAGGAATCTGGATCAGTGTCAAGAATCCTCCACGTGTAAACAAAGGGTGACTTGGTGACGGGATACCAGCCTCTGTGCAGTTATTTCACTTGTCTATATTTATCTTGGCAATAAATACATTTATTCTCTTTATTTATGTTTTCAGTCGGGTAGGTTCTTCATTGCAAGAAAAGGACTTTTAGCCATGAGTTCTATTTTGAAATTTTCACTCACTATATGGAGAAGCAAATAGCTCTGCAGCTTAATAAAATGGTGTCTGTCACGAGGAGTGAGTCCAGTCCATTCAGCTGTGCATTCTAACTGATCTGAATATTGGTGGCCTGAAAGGGTCAAATTTATTTAGCACCTCAAGATATCCCAAAGCATTGGCTTCCAGTGAATTACATTTGAAATGAATTCAGTTATTATTGATACTTAAGTACAACAACTAATTTGTAAATGTCAGAATTCTACAAGGTTACTGAGATGAAAGGTTACTTCATTTTTCATTAAGGTGATGACTGGGGCAGAAATTTTGGCTCAGATACTGGGAGAATTTGTTGCTGTCTGACTGATCCAGTTAAGTCTGAACAGACAGACAGACAGACATTTTCTTGCTCTGAAGTTTCATCCAAAGGTCAGCATCCATGGCAATTCATGAACAGGACACTAAGATATTTTACAGTAACATAGAATCTGTTGTGGTTACTACACAGAAGGAGGCCATTGTGCCTGTTGAGCTTGTGCTAGCTCTCTGCAAAAATAACTTAGCTACTCCCACAGTCTGGCCCATTCCCCAGGCAAGGATTTTTCTTTTCAGCTGATCATCCATACCCCTTTAGCAAGCCACAATTGAATCTTGCCTCCACCACATCCTTGGGCGGTGCATTCCAGACTTGAACTGCTCACAGTACTAAAAATGCTTTTCCTTATCTTTGCCTTTGGGTTTAGTTTAAACTAGTTTAAATCTGTGTACTCTGGTTCTTGAATCTTCTACCGCAAATTTGAGTTTCTCTCTTTCCATTCTACGCCCCTGATCATTTGAACATCTTTATCAAATCTCCAGGGGAACAGATCAAACTTTGCCAACCTATCCCTGCAATTGAAGCTGCTTCTCCCTGTAAATAGTTTCTGCACCCTCTCTAGTGCTTTCACATATTTCCTAAAGTCTGCTGCCCAGAGTTGGACACATATCTGCAGTTGAGGCCAAACCAATGTTTTATAAAAGTACATCATGAATTTAGTTTTGTACTGTGTCTCTATAAATTCAACAAACCTGCATACTGTTCTAAAAGTTTTCTTAATCTGCCCTCCCAATGTCCAATTCTAGAAATGAATGTTATTGGGAGACAATTTGGTGCACACAGGTTTAAATCCAGCTTTCCTTTTTGAAGTGACGACTGTGTAAGGTTCTTATATAAAATGCGTTTCAGCAATGAAATCCCACAGTAAGGGATAGAGGACATGGTTCCACCAGACAAAGAATCCTAAGTAAATAGCCCAGCTTGCAGTCAACTACTTAATATATAGGTTTTAAAGTTTTACTTCAGTAATTATGAAGCCGTTTAATACTCAGATCCAGTGAATTTTAATACAATCATTCTTTGTAGATACCTTTTCAAAAGGAACCATTCAGACCATTCAGGCAAATGAAAAGTCTATCAATATAAAAATACAAGCTGTGCCCACATTTTCTCTCCAGTTTCCGAAAGAACTGCAAACTAATGGATTGTATAAATATATATGCGTGTGCACATGGATGAAGATGAAAGTTCAGGACAGTGATTTGACACTGCTCCAGATGAAAGTTCACAGGCTACTTGCCCTGTGTGTGTGTGTGGTTTACAGATCTTTTACATTATTGGCTTGTTTCTCCTTCTCAGCTGTGCTTTTGGCCTGTGCTGACTACACATTTCCCAGCACTCTCAGCATGTTCTCTCCTGCAGCAACTGACCTTGCCACAGACACATTATGAAATTACAGTGTTTGCAACTAAAAGGGAAAAGCCGTAGATATTTGTAGCTGAATCACTGCTGTGTATCCAAAGTGATTGCAAATTGTCTTCCTTCATCTCTTGTATAAATGCACAGGCAAATCTTATCCCACGCCTGTTTGAAAATATGCTTGTGATATATCATGCCTCTTCAGACGCAGGTGATATCACACAACCAAAGAATCACAATGGATTTGAGGTATTAATTCTGTTTCTCTCTCCACAGATGCTGCCAGACCTCTGAGTTTCTTCAACACTTTGTTTTTATTTCAGATTTTCGGCAGTCACAGTATTTTATTTTGATTGGAGATGCCCAAAACTGGAGGTACATGTGCGAATGAGTTTTGCAGAATGTATTAGCACTCAAATGTTACATGGAATTGAGAGATTCTTTTTATTTTGAGTATTATTTGAATAAATTTCAAACATAAAAGTACTAGATATACTTATATTCTTTGCAGCACGGGAGCATGGTCCAATCAGCTTCAACAAACTGAGTGGAAAATAAACCATGTGGAAGGATTAATCGATTGGGCCACTTTCCCCCCTCTTTAATCCTGTTTTTTAAACTATGTTTGGTGTACTATCGAGATTTTCGGGTGTGAAGTTACCCATCCTGTGGATTGCAGCAAAAGTTAATAAAAAGCCATGCAAAATGACATTTCATTTGATGGTGCCTTGGCGCTGGTGGGTTTACTTTTCCACTGCAGTATTTGCACAGTGTCTTATTCTTGGCAGGCTGTAATGGAATATCGAGACCTCCAAACAGAATGAGCTGTTCCTGGAATATGCCTGGAATGGGGCTGTATCTTGGGGCCACATTTTTGTGTACACGCTCAGTAAACGAATGTTGTGTCTTCCGAGCGTTTGGAAAATTCAGAAGACAAGTGCAGTGCTGTCGAGAGGAGCTCATCACTCACCCACACTACCTTTACATTTAAAATTTATTGCAGTTATTTCACGCAATACCATGAGCACATGTTATGTCACAACTTGCAAATTTTGACAGTTTTGGATTAATGTTGACTTCAGGCTACAGCAAACATATTTATTCTATAAAAGACTATAACTGCACAGCATTTTGGGAGATGCACGTCTTTGATGATATTCCTTAATGCTGCATGTTCCACACTCTTTAACTTCCCACACTAATTAATTCTGTCTCCCTTTCTGGCTTCTGCTCTGGCTCAATGATCCTTGTGTACATCCTGACTTTTTCGAATTGCAGACAGTGGAGTAGCATTTAACCGAGCTCCATGCGGTTGAAATGACCTCAGGAGGCTCATTCCAATTGGCCTTTAGGTTCTATTCAACAGCAAGCATTCATATAACACCTTGCATGATACGTCCCAGGACATGCTCAAACAAATGTTGACACCTTCTCACCTATCTAAGAAGATATCTGAGCAGACAAGCAGTAGGTTCATAATAGGCAGTTAACAGTAAGTCTGCCTGTGTATGTGAAACCCAAAACAAAATGTTGTTGTTAGATGTTATTCCACGATTGTGCAGCACTGTCAGAGCAATCCTGAGTGCACTAATAGCTGTACTAATCGCCAGTTTAAGAACATCAGCTGAGCTTGTACCTTGGCTCCTCTACATTTGCTGAAAATGTATTCATCTGCAAACACCTCTTCTCTCACAAACGAAAGACATATGTTCAGACTTTATGTCTTTTTTAAATTATTGGAAGCAGGGGAAGCATATACATCAGTGTTGCATTCTCCATAGCAATGCCTCGGTCAACCAGAGTTGACTTGTCGACCTACCAGCATCCTTTTCTGCACTAGTCTGAATTGTTCTTCAGCAAGATGTCTGTCTCTGCAGCAACATTCCAACTGGGACATATCATGCTCAGTGCTCTTATCGAATTCATTGACATTGTTCTTAAATAAGCGACACTTAAACATTGATCCTTGCAGTGTTGCAGCCTGTCGGCTAGAAAATAGCCAATTTATTCTTATTTTTTCTTTCATTACCCAATCCTGAATTCATATATTACATTCAATGCCATGAATTCTTAGCTTCTGCGGTATGTCTTATATGGCACATTATCAAATGCCTTTTGAAAATTGTGGTATGCTGCATCAACTGCACCTTGCTCATTTACTCTGCTAGTTACACTTACACAAAACAAAATGCTGATAGGTCAAACATATCAAGGTCTTAATAGGGTGCAACATTTTTACTACTATTAATGTCTCTAGTTCCCTGTTTTCTCTCTCCATTCATTCACAAACAGCAGGATACTACTTGCCAGCTTCCAAATTGAAGGGACCATTCTAGAATCCAGGCAACTCTGGCATATCAATGCATCCACTATCTCAGCAGTCACCTCTTAAAATACAAGGATATAAACCATCAAGTCTAGGGGACTTCTCGGTTTTGTGTTTTTTTTAATTTCCCAGTTCTTTATCTTTTCCGGTGTTAATTACTTTAAGTTCCTCATTCTTATTCAACCTCTGGTGCACAAAGAAAGACAAAGCCTGTCCATTGCCAGAAAGCATGCTATTCAACAACATAGGACTGATGAGAGTTGCCTCGCCAACACTTTATTTTTTACAAACAAACTGAACACATGCAGTGCGTTCCCCTTTGCAACCTACAACAACAATTTATTGTGTGAACTCTGATCGGCATCCTTCCTGGGAATTGAACAATTGGGTAGCAAGAGACTGCATTTTGTGTTCCAATTAATTTAGTCTTGTGATGTTTAATATGTCTGTGTGATTAGTGGTGTTCACTTTTAATTGGTTAGCAAATTGGTTGCTAGGGAGACCATTGCTGTTTTGTTCCTTTTTTTAAGTTAGCGTATATCTTATTTTGGGGGTTGAATCAACTGCTTGCTTGATCTAATGCAGGTAACAGGTCAGAATATGGCTCAGTTATGAAATCACCCGCACACACTTACATTCTGTGTTTTGTCAACATGTACTGTACCATAGGTGAGCATAGGTAAGGGCTACGTGAACAAGTGGTAAGTTATTTCACAGTGTGCTTTATATTTCATGCCTTTCACTCTGTACTATATCACTGCACCTTTATTATAACACTGAAGTATCAACGCTCCCTAATTTTTAATGCAGTTCAGTTTGGAAATTGCAGTACAACTATACAGGATACCCAATACTTCTGATACGTTCTGCTAAGAAGGCTGTTGAAATCATAGGACAGATGGAAGCTATCCATCCCATTGTGTCTGTACCAGCTCAATGCAAGAACAACTCAGTTTGTCATGTTTTCCCACACTTTCCACAAAGCTGTACATATTTTTTTCTCTTCAGGAGCTTACATGGGACCCTTCTCAGAACTATGTGTTACTGCCTTCAGAACACTTTCAAGGTGCATATTCCAAATCCTGACCACTTGCTGTGTATAATCACTTTTACTCATGTCACCAATGGCCCTTTTCCCAGTCACCTGATTTTGGCTTCCTCTTGAGCTGACCCTTCTGTCAACTGGAACGTCTGTCTGCTGAGCCTGGGCTCCTCATCTGTTTGAACCCCTGCTATCAAATCTCCTGTCAGCCATCTTATTTAAGGAGAACAACGCCAGCTTCTCAAATCTATCCCCAAATGACATCAGAGGAGAGATTTGTCACAGCAATTTGTGATTTGTGTCTAATAACCAAGTGCAAGGAAACACCTCGATAGGCCCATTGATGCCCAATACTCACTTGACACCATGTTCAAATGGACCAGGAAATGAGGAAGTAGCCTAGCCACCTGAGGCATATGACTTTGCCATTGAGGTCTCATAAAAATGCTTAGCAGGAGTTTCTACTGGTTTTTATAAAAAGGAAAAGAGCGTGTACTGTGAGTGTAGACTGTCTCAGAGTGAGAATGTAGAGTTAATAGTAAATATCGAGGAAATGGTGGATGAAATGAGTAGATATTTTGCTTCCGTCTTCAATAAAGAGGACTCAAAAATATTCCAGTAATAACTATTAAGTCAGGAGAATGGAGAGAGGAACTTCGTGAAATTACAAACATGAGACAATTGGAATTCAGCAAAATGATGGAGCTCCAGGTCCATATGAATTTTATCTTTAGGGCCTTAAAAGAGGTTTCAGATGAAGTAGTTGATGTGCGCTTCTTCTAGTTCCCTACATTCGGAAAGGTTCCATCAGACCATAGAGTAGCAAATATAACCCCTCTGATCAAGAAGGGAAGGAGACTGAAAACAGGAAACAACAGAAAACGATTGATATTTCTCATGGGAGAGGTGTTAGAATTGGTCATTAAAGAGATCATAACTGTACACCAACAGACCGAAAAGTAGCAGATAACCCCATCTATTTAAGAAGGGAAGGAGACAGGAAACAGTAGAAAACAATTGACCCTCCACTAACACCCTCATTCCCTTAGCCGAACTCGTCCTTACCCTTAACAACTTCTTCTTCAACTCCTCCCACTTCCTACAGACTAAGGGAGTGGCCGTGGGTACCCGCATGGCCCAAGCTATGCCTGCCTCTTTGTAGGATACATGAAACAGTCCCTTTTCCACAGCTACACTGGCCCCATCCCCCACCTCTTCCTCCGTTATATTGATGACTGTATTGGCGCCGCCTCGTGCTCCCATGAGGAGCTCGAACAGTTCAAAAATTTTACTAACACCTTTCACCCAACCTCAAGTTCATCTGGACCATCTTTGAGGCTTCTCTCTCCTTCCTGAACCTCTCTGTCTCCATCTCTGGTGACCACCTCGAAACCGACATCTATTCAAGTCCACCAACTCCCATAGCCAACTAGACTACACCTCCTCTCACCCACCTTCCTGTAAGAATGCCATCCCCTACTCCCAATTCCTCTGCCTCCGCTGCATCTGCCCCCAAGATGGGGCATTCGACTCCCAAACATCCCAGATGTCCTCTTATTTCAAGGATCGCAACTTCCCCCGCTTCGGTGGTTGAAAATGCTCTCAACCACATCTCTTGCGTTTCCCGAACCTCTGCCCTCACATCCCCTCCCTGCAACAAAAACAAAGACAGAATCCCCCTTGTCCTCACGTATCACCCCACTAACCTCTGAATTCAACGTAGCATTCTCCGCCACTTCTGCCACCTGCAATCTGACCCCACAACCAAAGATATATTTCCCACCCCACCCCTATCTGCCTTTCACAATAACCTTTGATGTGGTAACTTATCAAATGCCCTCTGGAAATCCAGGTATGGTATATCTACAGGCTCCTTTTTAGTCACAGTGTATATTACTCCTTCAAAGAACTCCGATAAATTAGTTAAATGTGGTTTCCTTTTGACAAAACAACGCTGATTGTTCCCAATTACCTGGGTTTTTCTATGTGTGCAGTTATAGTTTCTTTAATAATCAATTCTAACACCTCTCCGATGACAAACATCAATTGTTTTCTATAGATAAGACATTGTGGAACTGGAGAAACACAGCAGGCCAAGCAGCATCAGAGGAGCAAGAAAGCTGATGTTTTGGATCTAGACCCTTCTTCAGAAAGGGTCTAGACCCGAAATGTCAGCTTTCCTGCTCCTCTGATGCTGCTTGGCCGGCTGTGTTCATCCATGGTATATCTACAGGCTCCTTTTTAGTCACAGTGTCTGTGACTCCTTCAAAGAATGCCAATAAATTAGTTAAATGTGGTTTCCTTTTGACAAAACAACGCTGATTGTTCCCAATTACCTGGGTTTTTCTAGGTGTGCAGTTATAGTTTCTTTAATGATCAATTCTAACACCTCTCCCATGACAAACATCAATTGTTTTCTATAGATAAGACATTGCGGAACTGGAGAAACACTGCAGGCCAAGCAGCATCAGAGGAGCAGGAAAGCTGACATTTCGGGTCTAGACCCTTTCTGAAGAAGGGTCTAGACCCAAAACGTCAGCTTTCTTGCTCCTCTGATGCTGCTTGGCCTGCTATGTTCATCCAGCTCTACACCTTGTTATCTCAGATTCTCCAGCATCGGCAGTTCTTACTATCTCTAATGGATAATGTACTTTAATGCAAGAGGAATTGAGCATAAAAGTAAAGATATAATGTTTCAATTAAATAGGACAATGGTGAGGACCATATCTTGAACAATATGTGCAGTGTGGTCTCTTTATTTAGGGGATAATGTACTTGCATTGAAGGTTGTTCAGAGAAGGTTTACTAGATTGATGCCTGGAATGAATATTGTCTTATAGGGATAGAGCAGACAGACTGCGCTTGTTCAACTGGAGTTTAGAAAATTGAGAGGTGACTTGAATGATGCGTATACATTCCTGAATGGCCTTGACAAGGTGGACATGGAAATGGTATTTCCCATTGTGGGTCAGTCCAGAACTAGGGGCATTATTGCCCTGGGACAGAGACATGGGGATTTCTTTTCTGTGATGGTGTGCAACTCTGGAACTCTGCCTCAGAAGCTGATGGAGTCGGGATCATTGAATATTTTTAAGACCGTGGTAGACAGATTCACATTAGGCAGGGAAATTGAGGGTTATCAGGGACAGATGAGAACGTGGAATTTGGAACGCAAACAGATCAGCCACGACCTTTCTGAATGGCAGAGAAGGCTTGAGGAGCCCAATAGTCATGTCTCCTACTTCATATGTTCATATCTCTCTCTGTCTCTCTCTCACACACACACACACACACACACACACACACACACACACAAACACTCACTCACACAAACACAGGCACGCACACACACACACACACA
>NC_063335.1:46613798-46666676 GCF_021869965.1 Rhincodon typus
AAACACTCACTCACACAAACACAGGCACGCACACACACACACACACACACAGATATACACACACACACACGCACGCATGCACACACACAGATACATACACAGACACAGACAAACGCACGCGCGTGCGCGCACACACACAAACGCGCACGCGTGCACACACACATACGTACACACAGGCACACACACGCGTGCGCGCGCACGCACAGATAAATACACACACACACACACAAACCTGATGTAAAATTCAGGCACTAAAGGGTGGAGTTTTCATGGTGCAAGCTCAAATGGTTGTACCTGGCCTTGAGATGTCTAACCCAGCAGTCCTTAAAGAGGGGGCTACTTAGAAAGCAGCCACAAAGTTTCATTCAAAGTGAATATTTTTTCTGAAGCCAGGATTAAAATGTATGTTTTCCTGCCCCCACAATAATACTGTGGATCCACTGCTGGCCTGAGCTCTCTTTTTTCGTGCCTACAGATCATCCTTCCGTTTAAATAAGGCCTGATGCTGAATCAGGTCCAGGCGAGTCACTCGCTCCATTTGTCTTAGTGGCAAGTCAATTTTCTTTCCATTCACAACTAGACACAGCTGAGTAAGACACAAAGAATCTGTCAGTACACAGGGACGTTGAAGTGAGTTTATCACATCTGTTCTGTATTTGGTGTATAATTGTGCATTTTCAGCTTTAGTTTCTGTGCTTCATTTATATTTCCCTCACTGGAGCTATCAGAAAAAAGTATCCAGGTGCTGACAGGACTTTACTGAGTTTGTATCCTGGCCCCGGATGACTCATTTGTTGCAGGAACAGGTATGAAGCTGCCTTTTATTCTATCATAATTATAAGGGTTTCCCTGGCTGAGTTTGCCTGAAGGAATTTCCTTTGGTGCTGTTTCTGAATTTCTGGAGCTTGAGCATTTTAAAACAGGGCTGGTATGTTACAGCAATAGATTTAAACACTTCAAGATTCTGTCCTCACACAACGTCCACACAAATAAACAGCCACAAGTTCCTGCAAGGATTATTACATCGTGGTCAGGAACAATGACATTTTCTGCTTCCTTTGCCTGAGAAGCAACACTTCTCACTCAGAAGAAGTACCCACATTTACCATCTGCAAAGTCTGGGCAGCGCTTGGTGGACTTGGCCACTCATTGGAATTTTCTGCAGGGGGCTAGATGTTCTCAATTCTTCTCTATGTTTAATAGTTACTTGGAATGCAGTTTTTAGCAAACTTTAGAATGGACAATGACAGCATTTTCCAATGGCCAGAATGCAGAACTACTTTCACCAGCATCGAGTGTGCGAGAGCAGGCCAGTATAATGAAACATTCAGGAATGTGCTTTGATATGCGTAGGGATAAATGGCAAATCACTACAGATTGTTCATTTGTGTTGAGAATTCCTCATTTGATCATTTGCAGGAGGGATCTATATGTCAACATCATCAACAGGATCAGCAATACTAACACACTAGACATCACAATTGACTGGAAGCTGAAATGGACCAGCTTTATAAATACAGTTGCTGCAAGAGCAGGTCAGATGCTAGGAATTCTGCAGCTACTAATTCACCTCCTGACTCCCCAGAGCCTGCCCACCATCTACAAAGCACAAATCAGACATGTGATTGAATTATCTCCACTTGCCTGGATGAATGCAGCTCCAACAATACCCTAGAAGCTTTACACCATGCAGAACAAAGCACTGGCTTAATCAGCATCCCATATAATGCCTTAAAATTTATTCAGCCCCCTGGCTGCTGCCCATCAATAACAGTGTGTATCATCTGCCAGATACAACTCACCAAGACTCCTTTGACAGTACCTTCCAAACCCATCACTGCTACAAGAAGGACAAGGGTATCAGATCCATATGAACAGCATCAAGATCACCCCCAAGTCACACGCTCTTCTGACTTGGAATTATTTCACTGACTTTTCACTGTCATTAGGTCAAAATCCTGGAATTCCCTTCCCATCAGCACTGTTGGACGCCCGCCACCAAATGGACCACGGCATTTCAAGATCCCCTTCAATCTGGAACGGGAAATAAATGCTGACTTTGTCAGTGATGCTCACATCCCATGGCTGAATTTTTGAAAAATCAAAGAGGGCCAGTATGTGGTATTGTAGTCATGAGGTGTTCAAGTTTGGAATGCCTCAGTGTTATCCGTGCCTCATGAAGAGGGAAATCCGAAAGAGATTAATCTCCAAGATTGATCATGCACATATTCAACCATTCAATTTATTCCTATCAAAGAAACGGGATCAATTTTGTTCTTAGCTCTCGTTGGTCTTTGACCCTGAACAACCAGGAAAAAGTCAGGAGTGGGTAGGGGTAGTTGAAAAATAAATGTTAAGAATGGTCTTTGCGATGGTGAACGTTGACCCAGCTATCTTCATTTACTGTGACTAACAAAGTTTTGACATGTGAAATATTTGGAAGATGTTTGTATAGTGACACAAAGTTCAGTTGTAAATTGTAGCTTGAGTGCAAGGTAAAGGTATGCAGAAGATGTTCAAAGAGTTTAAAGATGTGTGTGAGCTTGGAGTGAGAGAGAATAAATGGACAATAGCTTGACAGTGTATACAATATTTTGTAGTATGTAGTCTTGAGCCCAACACCAAGTTTCCTTGTTACAAGTCTCAGTGACACTGGACATCCCAGTGAGCAATCTCTGCATCCTGCATTTTGAAATACAACTATGATTATAAGGTCATTTGACTTCATAATTGTAGCAGATCTTTATCTTGTTTCAACTGAATTTTGTGTCTTTTTTTAAAATTCATTCATGGGATGAGGGCCAGCATTTATTGCCAAGCCCAGAGAGCAGTTAAGAGTCAATCACATTCCTGTGGGCATGGAGTCAATTGTAGACCAGACCAGCTAAGAATGGCAATTTTCTTCCCTAAAGGACATTAGTGAACCAATTGGGCCTTTCCAAGAATTGACAATGATTTTGTGGTCCTCATTAGACTCTGAATTCTAGATTTTTATTGTATTCAAATTCTACCATCTGTAAATGGCAGGATTTGAACCTGGGTCCCCAGAACATTACCTGGGTCTCTGGATTAACAGTCCAACGATAATACCACTAGGCTATAGTTTCCCATTTTCCAAATGTCTCCACATTCTTTGACAGTCTTTCAGTTGGCGTACAGATAACAATTCACTGTGATGAAGCCAGATCCAAACTGATAAGCTGCTTTATTTTACAGGTATATACAATACTTAACTTCAAACTGCTTCTATCAAATTAGAAAAATAATAAACTACTCTATTTAAATCTGGGTTAGCAGGCTAATAGTTACTTCTGGTCATTCCATCATTACATAAGAACTAGGAGCAGGAATAGGCAATTCAGCCCTTAGAACCTGTTCCACCATTTAATATGATCATTGCTGATCTCATTTCAGCCTCAATTCCACTTTCCTGTCTACTCTCCATAACCCTTCAACCCAGTACTAATTTAAAATCTTTCGATTGCCTCCTTAAATTTACTCAGTGTCTCACACTCTGATGTAGCAAATTACAACAGACTTATGGTCCTTTGAGTAATTTCTCCTGATCTCTGTTCTAAATATGCTCCCCTTATCCTAAAACTATGACCCCTCATTCTGGATTGCTCAACACAAGGAAACATCCTTTCTACATCTATTTTGTCGATCTGCTTGAGCATCTTGTATACCTCAATCAGATCTCCTCACAATCTTCTAAACTCCGAGAGTATAAGCCTAAACTGCTCAATCTCTCTTCATGAGACAAACTCCTCCTGTCCAGAATCAATGTAGTCAACCTCCTCTGAATTGCTTCCGATGGAACTATATCCCTCCTTAGGTAAGGGGTCAAAATCGTACACAATAGTGCGGTCTCACTAATGCCGTGTACAGTTGCAGCAACCCTTCCCTCCTTTCATGTTCTATTCCTTTAGAAATAAAAGCCAAAATTCCATTTACCTTCCTTATTACCCATAAACTAGTTTTCTGTGATTCATACGCAAGGACACCCAGATATACCAAAACATGCTGAAGTTTATCTCCACTTAGATCATAGAATCCCTACAATGTGGAAAGAGGCTGTTCGGCCCATCAAGTCTGCACCATGTAATTGGTGCATTAATTGAGTCAATGGCCCATGCATTGCTGCTTGGGAGGTTTGACCTACATTTGAAGTGGCTAGAGGATTTTGGGAGTTACTTTTCAAAGTGCTGATTTCCTTCCAAGCCTTCTCTCTTGTAGGAATGTTTTGCAAGGAAGTTAAGACATGAGCGTCAGATAACTATGATCAGTTCAACTCATGGCTCACATAGGAGCATTCTTACCACTGTGTTACAAAATACTGAGTTCAGGTTTCACTCTAGGGACTAAGCACAAATGATCCAAATTGACAATCCAGCGCAATACAGTAAGAGTCTTGCATTGTCAGAGGAGCTAGCTTTCTGATGAGACATTGAAGTAAGGCCCCTCTACTGGCTTGTGTGGATTAACAGATTCCTTGGCACTGCCTTGAAAAAGAGCAGGGGAGGTCTGCCTGGTGCCCTGACCAATATTTATCCCTCAACTAGCATCAAAAAACAGACGATTTGCTCAGTATCACTTTGTTACTCTCAAAGTGTGCAGAGTTGGCTGCTGGGTGTTCTATACTGTAACAGTAATTGTACCTCAACAGTACTTCATTGAAATATTCACTGGTCATGGAAAGCGCCATATAAAAACAAGTCTTTCTTTTTCATTTGAATGGCTGACTTTTTAACATTAAGTTTGCAGTTTTAGGTTCAGGAAAAGAGGCTCGAGCTGACACCTTTGGTTATCAGTTGAAATTGTTTAAAACTATTTGGTTTGTTCCATGAGAAGATTTACATCGAAATTTAGTGATGGAATTCAGCTCTTATCTGTTAGTCTGAAGGACTTTATATATAGCATGTTCACATCCTGAGAGGTAAAGGCCCAAAGGGCTTTACAGCTGATGAATTGCCTTTGAAGTGTACTGTGTTCTAATGCAGGAAATGCAGCAGAAGTGTTGCACACAAGCATGCTCCCACAAGCCAGTCATGAGATGAGCAGACAATGTTTTCTAGTACTGTGAGTGATTTTTGGCCAGGCTACTGGGGAGAATTCCCCCTGGTCTTCTTTGAAATTGCGCGATCAGACCTTTGAAGTCCATTTTGAGGCGGCAGATGATCAGCACTTTCTCTAAAAGACAGGATCTCCGTCCCTGCTGCACAAGAGCGAGTTTGAATGCGCCTTTATGCAAATCAAAGTAGTGGCTAACCACAGAGAGTCAGGGCTGGACTTTTGGCACAGATCAGGGCCAGAATCAGAGGCAGGCAGGGACCCTTAATCATCCAGTTCTGAGCCATTTTCTTTGGCCAAGTTTGAACCAGGACAGGCAGGGCTACCTGCTCACCAGTAAGGGCTGACTAATCCAGCTCAGTAAGACCCAAATTGAGAGTAAATAAAGGAGGCAGATTGGCACCCTCCTAGTGTCAGGGGCCTGTGATCCAGGGAGTTATAGAGACTGTCTGGATGCAGGAACAACCATAGGCTCCTCTCCACCATTCCTCAACATATCCTTAACAACAGTCACCTGGCTACAAAGGCCATCTTTTAACTTAAGATGTAGAAGACTTAGAGAGGGGGCAGTTCTCTCTTGGTTACTCTCAATAACAGCTTGTTTTTTGAACTCTGATTGGCCTTCCAGCTCGAAACCCTGCCCCACTATCCTGAATTGAAGGATTAGCCTGTCTCCAGGCCAACTGAAGGGCAATGCTAATGAGTGGCTATTTCTCCCCGTCAGGGATGGGGCTGTTACTGTGGGTTCAGGACCCAGAATTAAACCCAACCTTTGTTTCCCACTCTATAAGGGAAAATCTAGCCCTCCCAGTGTCCCCTCTGATAGTTGCATTCCCTAATTGTCATGCAACACTTGGGAAAAGGAAGCAACAGATTCATCATCAGCAATCGCTGAAAAGTAAATGTAGTGAGCTCATCCCCTGTGCCTGCAATAAGCTAAATCTTAAGTCATAGAGTCTTATAGCACAGAATGAGGCCATATGGCCAATAATGCCAGTGACAGCTTCTTGAAAGAACTACCCCAATTAATCCCACTCCTCTTCTCTTTCCCCACATGTGGCAAGTCTTTCAGTCAATTCTCTTTGCAAAGTTATTGTTAAATCTGGTTCCAGCACCCTTTTAGACTTTTATTTTCACCCATTCACTGCCATATTCAGTATCTCCCCTTGATGACCCACCCATCATCATAAAATGATGGGCGACAAGCCAAGGAGAAGGACTTCCAGATATTTGCCAGCTAATGGCCATTTTACCAGTTGTGGGAAAGACAATGGCTCAGCTGCCCCCAATGGGGCCTTGTAATTAGTTACTGCTGTGACCCCGTGGGCAGCCTAGGACTCAGGCACAGTGTATTGTCCTGACTCACACTTTGCAGTGAATATCTTAGCCTGCCTTTCAGAATCCAACAGCCCACTTTCTGTGAACAAGCAATCCTCACTGCTTGATTTGGGACTTACCTGAGACTCTTGCTAGTCAATTTTAAGACACTTTTTTACTTTGTGAACGCTTTAAATAAATTTGTCTTTCTCCTGGCCCAAAGTCTTGAGGTAACGCATGTAAAAATACACTTAGAAACGTAAATAAAAAGGGAACAGGAGCAGGCCATTCGGCCCTTTGAGTCTGCTCTACCATTCAATGTGATCGCAGCTGATCATCCAACTAAGTAACCCGTTTCCCACTTTCTCCTCAGAAGTGGGGCTCTTTTTTTGAACCTAAACTGAATGTCGAATTGTCAACTATGATTTCAAAAGAAAGATTTGCATTTATAAAGTGCTTTGTACGAATGTCTCTGAATGTCTTGATGAAGTGGGTTTGAACTGCAGTAACTGGAACCCAGAGAAAACTGACCAATTGAAGCAGTGTATCTTCAAGGTGGACAATGTTCCCTAGATGAGACTCACACAGGAGAACAAAAGCAGTTTTTAAATTAGGAGCCACCCTTTTAGGGCAGAGATGAGGGGAATTTCTTTTCACTCGGAGGGTTGTGTGACTTTGAAACTCTTTGCCTTAGGGGGAACTGGAGGTAGGGGTCATTGACTATTTTTAAGGCAGAGATGAACAGATTCTTGTTAGTTTGAGGAATCATGTGTTGTCAGGGTGGATGGGAATGTGGAATTCCGAACATAAACAGAGCAGCAAACGTGATGTTATCGAAGGTGGAGCCACCTGGAAAGGCTGAATGACCTGCTCCTGTTCTAATTCATAAGTTCATGCTGCAGCAAATCAGAAGGGAGAGAAGATGATAATCGATAATTACTCACATGAGACTGGGACCATTACTTTATGAGGTTAAACTGCCCTTTGATGTTTGAAATTCATAATATCCCATCAGTGAGTCCTCACCAATACTCCAAAGAGCATCCCACCCAGACTCACCCAATCCCTGTAACTCTGCAATTCCCATCGCTAACCCACTTAGTCTGCACATCCCTGGAGACTATGGACAATTTAGCATGGCCAATGCACCTAACCTGCACATCTTCGGACTGTGGGAGGAAATCGGAGCACTCAGAGGAAACACGCACAGACATGGGGAGAACATGCAAACTCCACACAGTTGCCCAAGGGTGGAATCGAACCCAGGTCCCTGGCGCTGTGAGGCAGCAGCGCTACCCACTGTGTCATCGTGCTGTGCTTGCAAACTAGGTGTTTCCACCTGTAGCCCCAGTAATGAATGCACTGCCCTCATCTGGTGCCAACCACACAGACTAGTTTTATCTTTGATCTGTGGTGAATTGACAGATGCCAGGCAGATCGGAGTGATGGTATCATTATGCGAGAAGTGGCCTTGGGTGTGGGTATTGGCTGTGAGTCCTATGTGGTAAAATGGCAATCTGCTGACAATCGCAGTCAAGACACAAGTGGCAAGAACAGTCATATATTTTGAGACTCAGGAGACCTAGCATCAGGAGCAGAAGTGGAGTTGCACTAGACAGCATGGAACATGTACAAATGGATTTTGTACCAATCAGACTTACAGCATCACTGCATTACACCCAAATGATGGTTAAAAACAGGCTCAAAAGTCAAAAATGCTTGGAAATCCACATTACAGGGAATGTTATATTCTAAAGGAAATGTAGCATTCTCAGTTCTTGACCAAAAAAGTTCCCAATGATGCAGATCATTTCCCTATGTGGTATCATGCTGGAGGAGGACCAGCATTAATGGACCTTGTTCACCAGTATGAGGGGAATGGGAACTAAGAGGGCAAGGAAATAATTGCAAATTTCTAATTCATCTCTAGTCCCCAGTTTATAAGCAAACAAAATGAGTTGCCTTAAATGGCCTCCTTTCATGGAGGGAAGCAAAGTAAAATTGAAAGTGACTAGAAAGCTGCAAAATTGATTCAGTTCGCACAAGTAACTGTATGACTGCATCCATCGTCTGCAGGGCACTGTTTGAAGGATATGACTGCCTAGCTGTACTAATCCCATTGGCTGGGCTACAGATTGCCTTGCGGCGATATGAAATCTAACTTCACCACAGGGAAATTGAATAACTTTAAATTTTGCTTTTAGTGCAACTTCAGAGCTTAACTTTGTTAACCATATGCAGACCATAAATAAGCACCCGCAATTGAAACCGCAAGTTGCATAATCTTATCAGCACCTCTGCTGCAAGGCAGTGCTCTAGCTCAATGTTCATATTCAGAATACACATCAGATACATATAATTACATCTATGTTTGCCATTTCACCTAACCTGATGAAAGATGTCCTTTTCTGAAAACAGGTAAAGTAGCAGTTCTATCCTTCCCTTGATTGACATGTAGGTTGGTCCATACACAGTGCTGCATCTAACTTGTCTTTTCACTGGCTATTAAAGTGGCTATGATTAGCCTTTGCATGATTCCAACTCTTCTTTTGTTATTTCCTTTCAAATCTCCTTTTTAGTTGTGTTCCCTTATTCTTTATATTCATCCTGACTTTCATTTTCATATTTGCCTTGTCCAGATTTTATCCAATTTCTCTGATTATCCATGGAACTTCAGCTTTTGATATACTTTCCCTTTCTCCTCAGTGGAATGTTGTTAATTGGAATCCTTTCCACCTCCAGTTCAAGTATTTCTTATTGCTGATCTACAATTCTATTTGCTATTTCTTTCCCCATCCATTTAGTCTGAGCAAAGTCCATTTTGTTTGTCTTGCTGCAATTTGCTGGATGTTTTCCCAGTCAAGTTACCTTGACTTTGAATTTTCTGTTACCTTTTCTGGTCTCACGTTTTATTTAATTATATTGTAACGACTGTGTTCAAAATGTCGGAAGCAAGGGTAGGGTTGTTGGGGAATAGATTGATTCAGGCTACATGTGAATAAGGGGCAGGAGTAGGTCATTCAGTGTTTCAAGTCTGCTCTGCCATTTAATAAGTTCATGGCTGTTCTGATCGTAGCCTCAAATCTGTATCTGCACTCACCCCTGATAACCTTTCACTTCTCCACCCTTCTCCCAACTCTACTTCACAAGAATCTATCAGCTCCTGCTTAAGAAGTGTTCAAAACCACTGTTCTACTGCCTTTTCAGGAAGCAAGTTCCACAATTGTCTTTGGGGAAAAAATGCTTTGCCTCATTTCTGATTTAACCGGGTGACACCTTATCTTTAAACAGTGACCCTGGGTATGAAATTTGCCAACAAGAGGAAACATCCTCTTTGCATCTACTCTTTGGCCCATCGAGTCTGCACCAATCAAAAACAAGAATTTATTGAAATTAAGTCACCTCTTATTGTTCTAAACTACAGTGGATAAAACGATCCACCGCTTTCACGTATTGGTCAAATAAATCTTCTCTGAACGTCTTCTAAAGCATTTACATCCTTTCTTAAATGAGGAGACAAATTCTGTACAAAGTGCTCCAGATGTTCTCTCATAAATGCACTGTAAAGCTGAAGCATAACCTCTCTACTTTTATATTCAGCTTCTTTCGCAACATATAATAATATTCTATCAGCTTCCCAAATTACTTGCAGGACTAGCGTACTAATCTTTTGTAATTCCTGCACTGGGATACCCATATCTCTTTGCAACTCAGGGTTCTGCAATCTCTTACTGTTTATAACATATTTCTTTTGCATTCTTCCTGCCAAAATACACAATTTCATGTTTTCCAACATTATGCTCCATTTGCCAGAACTTTGCCCACTCACTTGATTGATTTATATCCGTTTGTAGCTTTCATATATCCTATTCACAACTTACATTCCAGTTTATCTTTGTTTCATCAGAAAATTTGGCAGCCAAAACCACCTGTCTCTTCAACAAAATAATTTGTATAAATTGTCACCAACACCAATCCCTGTGGCAAAGCACTCATTACATCATGCCAACATAAAAACAATTATTGTGTTCTTACGCTTTGATTCCTGTTTGCCCACCTATCTTCTATCCATTCCAATGTCCTGCTCTCTACACCACGAGCTTTTATGTTGTCTATAAACTTTGACATGTGTTATGATACCAGCTGGTGTTATTACTGGAAAAATCAGATTCCAGAATGAAATTTGACTTGATAATCATATTTAAAGAAAAACTAAGATAGTCTTTCACTGAAACACAATCATGAAATGCTGTATATTTAGTTTAAGAATAAAACAAAGTTTTTAGGCAAGAGAAGTGAATACAAAATAGAATAAATGAAACCATTTATGTATAACACAACTCGAAAGATTTCAAAACATATGCTAAAAATACAATCCCATCTATCCCATTAACACCATTTTACAGTAATGAGTCCCTTTCTCTAACACATCTGTAGATCTGGCTTGATTGTTCCTTTCAATTCCCAGTCTTTAAAGCTGATAACTTTTTCTTTGATTATTCACACAACTAAGCTTAGATTTTCTCAGCTTCAAACATCCCTTTCCGGGCTCTCATCAAAACACTTCTGGACTGGAAATTCAAACTGAAACCCTTACACAAAAGTAACCTTATTCTTAACTATTCTGAAATAACTCCTTTCTCCAGGAGAAACTGATCTTACATATAATTTCAACCAGGGCTTAGGTGAACTTCCACCAGAAGATTCCCCTAAGCAAAAAAAAGCTGAAATTTCTAAACTGAAAACAACTTAAGTGTTTTTTAATGTTTGTTTTTATCCGATTGTAAAACTCTCAATGCATACAAATTCCCATTATCACCCCAGGAGTGCTCTTTCTCTCTTTCTCTCTCTTTCTTTTACATAATGGTTTAAAAATTAATGGCTCCTGAAACTTTCAACTACACAGAAAAGAACCCCATATGCTGTTAGTTTAAAGTTCAAACTTCAAAATAAATGATAATAATATTTTCACAAAATATTACAAGTAGCACTTTCTCAAATTCCTTCTGGAAATCAAAGCATAGCATATCCACAGATTCCACTTTATCCATAGCATGTGTTATTTCCTCAAACAACTTCATTAGATTGGTTAAGCATGATTTCCCTTTCACAGAACCATTTTGACTCTGCCTGATTAGCTAGAGCTTAATGTCCTGCTGTAACTTATTTAACAGTAACTTCTAAACATTTTCCCTATTGTAGATGTTGAGTTAATTGGCCACAGTCTCCTGCTTTCTGTTTCCTTCCCTCTTTGAATAAAGGAGGGATTTGCTATCTTCCAATCTATATAGACCTTTTCCAAATCTAGGGAGTTTTGGAAAATTAAAACCAATGCATCAACTATCTCACTAGACATCAATTTTTTCTTAAAATGAGTTGGATGCACAGCCACAGGGAAGCTCTGCACACACCAATCAGCAAGTTGATACATAACTTCTCCATTCAGAAGCTGCTGCCATACACGGACATTGGATCTCTGCACAAAAGCAAGAAAACTGAAGGGAATGTTGCTGGCTATTTCTTTTAAGACCCTAGCATGAGACCCACCCATAAGCACTTCTCAGCCCATAGCTCCAACAATTTACTCAGTAGCCCTTCTTTGTGGATTATTATTTTCCCGAGTTCCTTATTCCTTTCCATTTCCTGAATTATCATTGATTCTGTGATGTTACTTGTACTGTATTACATAATTAATGAAAACTAATGCAAATTGCCTGTTCATTCTTCTGCCATCTCCTTATTTTCTATTTTAAATTCTCCATTTTGTTTTTACAGGACTAACACTTACCTTGTTAACTTCTTTCTTTTTTAGGTATTTATAGAAACTCTTACTTTTTTTATATTTCTGGTTAGCTTTCTTTCATATGGTAATTTTTCTCTCTTTATTCACTTTTCAGACATTATTTACTTTTTCTTAACATTACATACAATTCTTCTGACTTGGTAAATATCTTTGCACAATTATGTGCTTTTATTTTTGGTTTGATACTATATTTAACTCTACCAGTTAACCATTGTATATCCTCTGGAATTTGTTTTACATGTTGGAATGTATCTATTTTGAGTGTTTGGCAATATTCCCTTAAATGTTTGCCACTGCATCTCTTTTGACCTATCCTTTAACTTAAATTGTGAATTCACTTTAGCCAAGTAACAAATGAGAAACATTAGATTCCAACCTGATATTTCTCTGTGGTTGTTCATTTCCCACCTGTTCAAAATGGCCAAATTGTTTTCCTGTTTACTTTCTGGATTTGGCAATAAATGTGACTTAGTAACTTCCTCATTCTTCCCTCCAAAGGAAACAAATCTACTTAGCATACCGAAAAGCAATGAAAACAGCTTGAAATGATTTGCTGCCCATGGCCTGTCTAACCCAACTAAGTTGCTTTCATGTTGTGCAAGAGTCAGGAAGCATAGATTGTGCTTGCAAGTGGAATGTTGATAAAATATGGGATGTTAATCCTTAAAAACTAACTGTCTAACTTAAAAGCCTTGAACTTTGGTGTTGAGACTAAAACAATTGGGCACAGGCGGGACACTTTAAAATGGCCACCCAAGTCACCTGACCTGAAAGTAGCCAAACTTACAGGAATATGCCACAAAAATGTCTAATGCCTGGGACTGACCACTTCACCTCAAAAAGGCAATCCAACAGATAATTTCTTGTATGTTAAAATTCAACATTTGGAATACATACCTCACAGTAAGACTTGGCTGAGACCTCTTGTTATCAGATACTTTTGGATCAAAAATCTGAAATTCTTATGTATACCCCTCCCCCATATCAAAGTTTAAATGTGACTTTGTCAAGGGACCATCAGATTTCTTTGTAAGAATGTAGATTATCCATATTGTAGGTCAAAGTTTTCATCTATCAAAACCTATCATCATCTCAAGGACATTAGCACAATGACAGACTCGCACAAAGATCACTGACTCAAGCCAAAACTTCAAGGGAAGTTCTGAGAGTCTTTCAGTTGAAAATTCAAGAAACACTGCTGTCTTAATGTAAAATTCTTCACTGTGGCAGGAAGAATAAAAAAAAGACAGTATTTCATAAGAGGAGAAGTACTGCAGAGTTCTGAGATACAGACACATTTAGTGCTTGAATCACAAAATATTAGTATGCAGGTACAGCAAGTAATTAAGAGGGCTAATGGACTGCTACCCTTTATGATTAAAGGAGTTAAATATAAAAGTGAGGATGTTATACTTCAATTATACAGGGCATTGCTGATACCACATCTTAAATACTGTGCAGTTTTAGTTTGCTTAGGTTGTAAATGCGTTGTAGACAGTTCAAACTGGTTTCTCAAGATTGATATCTGGAACAAACAGATTGTTTTATGAGGAAAAATTGGACATACTGGGCTTGTTTTCAGTAGAGTTTAGGATAGTAAAAGGTCACTTGGTTAATGTTCATAAGAACCTGAACAGTCTTGACAAGGTGAATACTTTTTTCCTTTATTCATTCACAGGATGAGGGCATTGCTGGCTAGGCAGTATTTATTGCCCATCCCTCATTGCCCAGAGGGCAGTTAAGAGTCAACCACATTTCTGTGTGTCTGGAGTCACATGTAGGCCAGACCAGGTAAAGATGGCAGTTTACTTCCCGAAAGGGCATTAGTGAACCAGATGGGTTTCCCCAACAATCATTAGATTCTTAATTGAATTGAATGTTTATTGAATTCAAATTCCACCATCTGACATGGTGGGATTTGAACCTGCATCCCCAGAATGTTATCTGGATCCCTGGATTAACAGTCCAGCGATAATACCACTAGGCCATCATTTCCTCTTGTAGACAAGTCCAAAACTAGAGGGCACTGTTTTAGTATTAAAGAGCGCCCTTTTAGGAGATAGCTGAGGAGAAATTGTTTTTCTCGGAGGGTTGTACAACTGTTGAACTCTCTACACCAGAAGGTGGTGAGAGCAGGGTCATTGAAGGAAGTAGGTTTTGGTTAGGTAGATATTATTAGGATAGACAGCAATGTGAAATTTGAAACACAAACAGATCAGCCATGATCTCATTGAATGACAGAGCAGACTCAAGGGGCTCATGGCCTACTCTTGTTCCTAATTTATATGTAGGTATACATCTCAGCCTCTCTACATCCCTTTCCTCCTGGTGCCCCTGGCAATGCCTCGAGATGTTGGTGCCTGTGGTCCAACATAGAGATTGTTTGGAGCAAGGAATAAACTAAACCCGCCAAGTGCCCACTCTGATTCCTGTATCATGTTTTCCTAACATCTCATTAATTGGGTGAGGTCAGTAAGATTGCAACCAGAATATTAAAGAGGTGAGATGGGCCATCAATAAGATACTCAATAAATATTACTTACTGCCAATTAGCAAATTACTGCTGCGAGTAAGAATCTCTGACACTGTTCGTGAAAAGAATAAAAGATGGGATGATTTGACCTCAAAGTCAAGATGCACCTCATCAGACATCTCACCTGATTCTGCCATCCATCTTGCCATAGGCCATGTCACTCAGACTCCTATAAGATTCTGCCTTGATTGTTATCTGGGTTTAATACACTACTAAATATACAGAACAAATGAAGCGATCATTTTTGAGAGGAGACAAAATAAGCTTTCTCATTCATTAACAGGTTATTTGTTTTGGCATGCTTTCACCTTCAATTCCATCCCTTAACAAAAGCCACTAGTCTGTTTTGGAAAGTGAGACAATGCTTTGTGTCATCAGCTTTACCTGTGTTCCTGTGCCTGCTGGCATGTAACTGGTAAAATTGCTTGCAAACATTACCATGTGCACTGCATTTACAGTCCAAACTGCGATGCAAACCCTTGCTAATTTGGTAAATATGACCAATCCATCAAAGACTTACCAGTTTGTTTTTTTTCTTATTCATTCATCAGATGCTTGCATTATGTTGCCCATCCTTAATTGCTCTTGCTAAGGTTATGGTGAACTGCCTGCTTGAACCACAGCAGTCCCTGGGGATGTAGATACACCCATGGAGCTGTGGGAAAAGAGTCCAAGATTTTGACCCAGCGACAGTGAAGGCATGGCAATTAGCTCTAAGTCAGGGTAGTGAGTGGCTTGGAGGGGAACTTATAAGTGGTAGTATATTCTGCCCTTGTCCTTCTAGATAGTAGAGGTTATGGGTTTGAAATGTGCTATCATAGGAGCTTTGGTATACTACTGCAGTGAATCTTGTGGATGGTGCACACTGCGGAGGATTGAATATTGAAGGTAGCGGACAGGTTGATTTGTCCTGATTGTATTGCATCTTTTCAGTGTTGTTAGAGCTGCTTTAATTAAGGCAAATGGAGAGTATTTCATCACACTCCTGACTTTGCACCTTGTAGATCATGTACAATAAAAGGGGAGTCAGGAGACGAATTTCTTCCCACAAAATTTCCAGCCTCTGACCCGCTCTTGTAGACAAATTATTTACACGGCTGGTCTCATTCAGTTTCTGGTCAATGGTAACCTGTCAGTAGTTGAAAGATCAGTGATAGTATGCTGTTGAATGTCAGAGGAAGATGGTTAGATTTGTTCTTTTATTTTATATGGTTATTGTCCCTAATGGACCTTCTTATCCAGAATCAGAAACATTATATATCAATAGGTTTACAACTTTGCTGCAATTTAATGTGCTAAATGACTCATTCTCCATAAATTGTAATCTATAACTCAGAGTGACTTGACAGACCTTTTTGGTAATGTCTAGAATGGGTAATATTGAAACATTTATTTTGCTAGTCACTGAGTTTTGACATCATTTTTGTGTGGGTCTCACAGTTGGGATTAATTGAGCTTGTCAATATTATCCAGAATTTTACCAAACTGGTACAGAAAATAAGATTATTGAAACATTGCTTTTTCTTAAAATCATTTTTTGTTATCAGTTTGATTCATGTTTTTTGATATGTGAGACACACTCATTTTGGTATTACATGCAGTAGAGTGAAGCTGGAGAGCTTACATTGTTGAGTGAAGTTCTCTTAAATTTACATTCCAGAGGAGTTTAAAGAATTTCGGAGGAAGGGTTGGGCAATGTTAATATAAGTAAGCTGAAATACTCAGGACTTTGAAATAGGGGATGTTTCAGATCAGGTGGGCGAAAGGATGAGCAGCTGGGAAAGGGGTAGGACCTGGGTTGGAGCAGGGCAAAAGACTTATGTTATATAAAATCTGAACAATAGTATTTCAGTGAATAGATGCTGCAAGAACAAGGTTGTGCTGGGAGTCAGCTGGA
The DNA here is from genome assembly GCF_021869965.1 of Rhincodon typus. Lineage (NCBI taxonomy): Eukaryota > Metazoa > Chordata > Chondrichthyes > Orectolobiformes > Rhincodontidae > Rhincodon > Rhincodon typus. Next base: position 46,630,419 of record NC_063335.1, read on the forward strand.
AATTGAATTGTCAGGTTCACCTCTGAGGTGGTGTACATTTTGAGCGCTATGTTCTATAGGCAAAGAAACATTATGCTTCACTTCAAATGATCAATTTCCATTGCAAGCAGTTCAAATTCTGAAGGTGCTGAAATTTTATGCAACCAGTTCGGCTGTCTGGCATTTACTGGGCTCTTAATTAATGGATGAAAACCCTAATGTTTGCAGTTATTAAAAATACTGGGTTTTCAGCCAGCACAATGTGATGTTTTGGAGGTCATGTGTTGTGAACGATCTAGGTAGGTTCATACTCTGGGCAACAGATTATCTGACGGAATAGCAAAATAAATGTGAGAACATCAAAAAGTCAACTTGGTGTCTTGGTGTAGATGGCGAAAGGGCTGCCCCAGCTTTTTCTTAAAGTAATAAACCAGTGCAAGCCTTTATAATGTTTCGTTAAATAACTGAATGGTTCCATGTCATACTGGAACATGAATGATGCAATATTAATCCCCGCTCAATGAAGAGTAAGCGGATCTCTGACATGAATTCACTGAAATATTGCAGCAGTGTCCATACTTTAGACGGAGGAGGCCAAAATATCTGTGCATGATTCCTTTTTACTGACCACTTCTCCGACACTGGAATATTCTGCTTATGTTCATTCACTGGTGAGGGACTAGAGAGTAGTTCAGTGACTAGTCATATTGTATGAGACAACACCTTGAGGGGAGATGTGAAAGTGCAGGTAACTTAGACCAAAGGAAAAAAAAGAAATACATTAATTCACACATATTTCAAAAATCATAACTGATTGCGGCAGAACATACTGACTTTGAATATCAACTGAAGGAAAGTCAGCACTAAAATGCACTGAATACACAGAAATGCATTTCATCCTTATGATTAGCTGACTGCAATAATTCCAAGTGTAGAACCCTGGCCTTGCCAGGTCACTTTGGTTAGTGATTCTGCAACCTTTAAATGGACCAGCAATGTCATGAGCAACTGAGCTTTTTGTTGTTGCTTAAAAAGAGAAGCAAATAGAGTGAAATAATTCTTTTTCATTTTTCTGCCACAAATGTCTCACACAAATCATGTCTTTTGACATTATTTACATCATGTTTTGGCTAGTGATGGCACGAAAAGTTTGTCAAAAGCTTTTTGACTGGTGACAGCAATGCTCCTTGAGAGACGTGTGACTTTCATTTTCTCTATCTCCAGAGGAGTTTGTCATGTTGAGAATCTTTTTGGCAAAGTTACATCTAATTTGACATCCCACTACTTTGTTTAATTGAATGTGTTACTCACTTTACATTGCACTTTTCATGGCCACTGAATGTCTCAAAGCACTCTGCAACCAGCAAAGCACATCTTGTCTAAGTGTAGTCATTGTTATAAAGTAGGAAATGTGGCAGCCAATTGATGCACAACAAACCCGTACAAACACCAATGTGGTAAAAACTAGATAATTTGTTTTGCTGGTTTTGATCAATGGATAAATATTGGTCAGGTTAATCGAGGCTGACTCCCCTGTTCATTTTTGAAATAGTGGCATGAAATCATCCATGCAGAGAGAAACCCTTCATGAAACTCACCAAAATTGACAATTAGCCTCTTTCCTGTAAAATTCAGCCCAATGTCTTGGATGACTGTTTTATCTACTCATATGCATTTTTTAAACTGATTCTGTAATTTCTGAATGTCCCCCATGATCCCAAAGCCTATCAAGCCATATAGGAAAAAATGAGGAGGAAGACAATGGGAGAAAGCTCCACAGAGAAAAGAAAGTCATTTTCAAGATAATTGAACCACTCATCAATCTTCCATTTTCTTGCCAGGTCTCTGGGCCTGCAGCTAAAATAGCTGTTGCTGAGCCATTGTCCATTCTTGTTCAAATTGCCTCAGCTCTGCTGCGCCTTGGCAAGGGAGAATCTACCCATCACCCCTTGATATTCGATGGCATTACCATCACCGAATCTCCATCTATCATGATCTTGGGCTGGGACAGGGTTTCATGAGTGCAGTTCAACCAGTATTAACCCTACAGGTGGATGTTATATTTTTCCTGCTCCCATTATCCTTCTCTGGTTCTTTAAACAAACAGTCAGTTTCCATATGTAATTACAGGAAGTGACACTCTAGTGGAGGGTAGAAACATTTTTGGAGAGATGAAGAATGAGGCAGTGTAAGCCTATAGAAGTGTATTGAGACAGAATAATATTAGTGGATAGTGCACAAGATGAAAAGCATTGTGTCTAGGTTCTGTAAATATACTGCGTGTAAAGCTAGTGAAGGGCTTGGGTTGGGTAGTGAAATGTTAGCTGGAATAAATGCCAACCTCTCAGAAGGTCAGCTTTGCTTCAGAGATAATATTGTTGGCAGAAGAGTGGGACAAACGTGATCTATGTGTGGTGGCAGCAGTAGGTGGGGTGTGGAGGTGGAGGCTGGTGGATGGTATTGAGAAAAGTGAGTGGGAGGTGAGAGGCAGTACAAAATCACCTTGATATGATTCGCTGGTGGGTGAAAATGGCAGTGGGGTAAAGGTAAGACAAGATCCCCTATACAATTTCCCCTTCTACAGTGAGTATTGACTGGTTTGGGAAGATTCAGTGGAGAAAATCAAAAATTAAAATTACCTTTGCAAATTTCTTTTCAAATGCAACAAGTTATTTATATTTCCACTTAGATTTTCTCTACTGAGCAGAACAATCACCAATCACTTTAGAGATATATAGGCTGAATGGGCAAGACCTTTATGATCTCACCAACCGACAGGCTAGTTCCATTGGACACCATGTTTGCAGGGCAATGATAAGGGTCATTGGCTGCCTATATGCTCCATGACACTCAACTATCTTGGAGAACATTTTGCTCAGCTGCTTTGTAGGTGCTCTGAAGCTGAGAAAGAGTTTTAAAAATTACAATGTTTCCAAATGGTGTTGGGAGAGTTAACAATAAATTCAAAACCAAACACAACTATCCTGTTCCTGGAATAATTTTGTAGAATTAAGCTTTAATGAATATGGAGATGAGTATCTGAGATAAGCAGCAGTGTAACTGTGACCCTAGTGGTCAAGTGATAATGCATTGCCAGGAGATTGGAATTTGTAGAGCTCAAAACATGCTGATCTGTAGCTTAATATCATGCACAGTTTGTTAATGAGTATGGCTGAAAAGTAACCAAAGGTTAGCTTGAGCTAGAACGCTAACTGAAACAGCTTTGAAACCAGATTGATTCTCCTCATCTTTTAGTGTGCACCAATTAATTCTGGGGGACTCTGAATTATAAGCATATTTAACATATTGGCAGTAAATCAACTAATATTTTTTACATCCATGGCAAAAAGATTCAATGATTTGCAAAGGAAATGTTTGAAGCTTTGAACTAATAGGGTTTTGATGCTAAGGTGTGATAAAGTAGATTGTCAGCACATGTCAGCAATCCTGGTGGTGATGTACCACTTTTCTGTGGTTAATCAGAGAGTAACAGGTGTAGCATCTACTGGTCCACTCAATCTAAATAAAGGTTTCTATTTAAGTAGTATGAATGTATTTATAAATAAATGGAAAGGATGTGGGTAGTATCTGATAGTATTTATTTATTCACTGTTCAAGTGCTCATTCAATTACATTGCAGGAAGTACATAAACTAGTGGCAAAATTCCATTATCCTGTTCAACTATACTTTTTAGCATCTACACCTATTGTGCATACATTCCCATTCTTTGGAGTTGGATGGACTACCTGCTGGGGAGAGGCAAGAATTCAATTGAAACCAATTACTGTTACTGAAAGGATGTATTGATCTGGAGTCAGGACCTGGAGACCCCATACCTGGTTCCCTATCCTGATTAAAATCCAGTCCCTTGCTTCTTCTTTCAAAGTGTAACCATATGAAAATCTGCTATTTATGTCGTCCCTTTTACAGCTGCCTTGGCTGTTTGCCAATCTTAATATTTTAGTGTCATCAGTAAATTTCAATATTCTGTTCTCTGTATATAAATAATTGATACACTAAGAGATTAGCATCCAGCCCAGAACTGACCTCTCAGTGTACACATCTTCCATTTCAATCACCATTTACTTATTGTGACTCTTTGTTGGCTACCCATCAGCCAGCTTTTGATCTACACTTCTGCTTTTATACCATTGACCAAGATTTTCTAACAGGGTCCTCATCGAAAGTCTTCAAGATAAATAAATACTTCATGTTTGTTGCATTGTCTATATCCAGTCATTCTTCCTAGAACTATTAAAATGGTCAAGCATCACACATCTGGACCAAATCCACATCAGTTGCCCTTGATTATTCTGAATGCTCATTGATTTTGGCTTATACTCTGGAATGTAACGATATGTTGGAAGCTGCCTGTTTAGGAGATGAGTGATATGTAAGCTAAAATGATTTAATTTGAACAATTTCTCAAACATGCTGTCTTTCAGAAATAGTTAAGTTTGCACATTTAATGCATACCACACATTAAAGCAAAATGCACTAGTTTTCTGTTCCATCACCTGTGATATTTGTCCAAAATTTAAAAAAAAAACTAAGTGCTTATAACATTTTTTTAAGCTAACTTTCAACAGCACGATGGTATCATCTTTAGAAGAAGGACTGATCCTGCAGTTGTTGTGGAGTGTCTAGCCTTTGATTTTATATTAGCATTTCCATTGAGTGCTCTCGTGCGAGCGCTCCTAATGTATGTCATTGGAAGTGAGTAAACATTGATTTTGTGAGGTACAAGTAGTGAGTAATCCCCATTCTACTGTGCTCACGGCTGGCCTTATTGTTCAGTCAACTGTCTCCGAGCATTTAGTCAATAATCTGATGCATTTTAATGTTTCATTTGACATTAAGTTACCGTAAAACTGACGCTGAAATATGAAGGCAATTGCAGGAAACTGCAGACAAAAATGTAAACATAGCTTTTAGCGATATTTAAAATGACGCATTCATTTTCTGCTCACTGATTCATCAGAAAAGTAACTTGCTTTGACAACCAAAGAAAATTTAGAAAGCTGTTAATTGTGCTGTGATAGGTGGAGAATTATCCTGAGGGAAGTACAATGCCATTTATAGACGTATATTTGTTAAAGAATTTATCCAAATAGAATATATGTCGAATTAATCACAGAAATCTTTTATTCGAGCACCATGGTTAAAATGAGTAATTAAATCGCTATCGAACCCTATGCACTAAGTAACTTTTGCCTAATTGCTGTGTGTTTTGATCTTAATTCTTTAATCAGTGAAACAGAAATACAATCCATGAGAATAGAGATGACAGTTAATAAATGATCAATGACACTAATAGAGCTAGCTTACGCACTATCTTTTTTGTGGAGAGAGAAGGAACAAATATACAAACAAATTTGAGAAAAGAATAACAAGTATAGTATAATAATCGCAAAGGCTTTCACCTACCTTGACCTACCTTCGCCAGAAGAGGTAAGTAAAGGGGCAAGGAAAGGCAGTTTCTACAATTGAGGGAATTTTATGGAGGTATTGTGGGTGTGATTGCTGGCTGGACAGACTGTGAGAGACCTATATTGCCTCTTCTAAGGAACGACCCCCATGCCTTTTTCGAATCAAGCCATTCCAACACCTTCCTATGAGAGTTACTTGGAGAGGGATTGGGGGATCAGAGACTAGGGCAGAGGAGCAGATCTCAGCCAGCAATCCTTTGTCTGACGTCGAGTCCCTTGACTGGACACTGAGGACCTTTGATCAAGCCCTCTCCCTCCGACCTGCTGAAAAATAGCCCACACATTGTATTTTCCCTTTTGGGAACACAGTATGTGTGCATGCTAGGTTAATACTTATGGGCATCAATCAGCAGTTGGCCAGGGATATCAACCATGACCCTGCACCTTGTACTGGATTCCAATGGAGATAAGAAAGTAACAAGGATTGCATCATTGTCTCATCTAAATAAATGTCCTTCTCATCTCTAGCATTGCCATCTCTGGGAGAACAAGATTTCACCCATTCCTTCTAAATTTGCAGCCCATTTTGGAATTCAATACTGAAAAAGATGGCATGGAAAATATGCAGATATTGGAGTGCATACCATAGGTTAACGAGGTCTTGAGAACAGCAAACAGAACATTGTGGCTTATTTATAATGGGATAGAATTTAGAAGTAGTCAAATTGTGACAAATTTTACCCAAACCTGATTAGGCTTCACTTTGAACTCCGCACACGATTCTGAAGATTGAGCAATAAAATTGGAAAAGAGCAAAACAATGCAGCTATATCTTGCACAATGAATCACTTTTCTCTTGAAAAGACAAGCCCAAGGCATGATCTAATAGAGCTCTTTCAAAATCATGAAAGGTTTTGATAGAAAAGTCACAGAGGGAATGAGTACGATTTTAATTCATAACAAACCTGCTCCGTTGTTCAAAAATGGGCCCAGCGTCTCCTCTCTTGAGGAAGTGCAAAACTAGAGATCATTGTGTAAGGTAGTCACCAAGAATTAAATGAGAGAATTCAGGAGGAACCTCTTTGCTAAATGACTCATGTCAATACCAAAATCGCTATAGTAGGTAGCAGTTGAGACAAATAGATACATTGAAGGGAAAATTAGACAAACCTGTGAGGGAAAAAGTAGTAGAGGGTTGTGCTGATGGAACCAGAAATCTCAGGGTTGGGTGGGGCGGGGGGTGGGGTTGGGGGGTTTCGGTGGGTGGGGGTGTGTACTCCTCTGGCCTGGTTAAGCTGAATTGCCTGTTTTTGTGATTTATTTCTATCTAAGCTAGAGTTGAGTAAAACATGTATTGGTACTGAGTAGAAAATAACAGGGGCTTTCCACATAATTCAACTCAGAATACACAACTGATGCTTCCACCCTGGGAAACAAAGAAAAGGTTTTAGAAAATGTAGATTGGAAACATGTGAAATTGTTTGTTTGAAAAATATTAGTGGTGAGCTGTCAAACCCGAAGTGAGTTGGGTCCTTCACCAGTGTGAAAGTATCAGTGGAATGCGAAGTTTGAGCTGCTCACCCATATCATAGATCAATGGGAAGAAGAATGCCAGTGGGACAGTAATACATGGAAGTTACTGTTGGGAGATGGATTCCTGGTATGTGAAACATGAGGTGTGCGAAGTAACTGAGAATTCTGTTGAAATGTGAGAAACTAGGACATTCTCTTAAGGTATTTAAGGAGTAAATGATGAACAATAGGAAGGCAGCCAATAGAGACAGGGTTCCAAGAGGCTAGCTTATAGCCTGCAGAGTTGGAAGGTGTTTCTTTTTGCCTTTTTAGAATAGATTGTAGAAACTGCTGATTACATATGAGAAAGAGTTGAAGTTAGCCTATGATGTTTGAATCCTGAAAATATGCGGAAACCTGTTTTATGCTCTTGTTCATCAGTAATATTGAACACCAGATTTGGCATAATTGGCTCAGGGCTTAAACCTGTTAAATTTCACGTTGTCACTGTAATGGTGTGCAAAGAGAGATTTTCTGTTGAACAAACCTTTTGTTCATATTTGTGCCCATGAATGAAGAAGTTCAGAGAAGGAGCCTAACTGTACTCTGAGCTCTTGAACACTGAGCAGTTGAATTGTTTTGTTGCATTTTGAATCTCTACTTATGCAAACTCATTTAAGGCTGTTTACTATTTAGGTGGTTATCAATATAACTGAATATGTCCTCTCCTTCAGTCATGCTTACCCAATATCAGGACAGACATATTTCTCAAACCTTTCACTTGTGAAGATAGACATGTTCTGAGAATTCAGAACAAGGCAGCATCTCAATTTATTTAGTATAATAATTGTTTGTAAATTCCTTCACAAATACCTTAGACATGTTAAGAATAGCATGGGTCTAATGCCCCTAATTAGGTGCCTATTCTTAATGCCTGATAATTGATGTGGCCCAATTTCAGGGCACAGGATAAATGAAGTTGGAGATAAAATTCCAAAAGGTTTATTTTTGTGCTGTAACGATTCCATGATTCTGTGATTTTTGTGTGCTCCACTGAATCTGATTTCAGAATTGTGAAGCATTTGACCATAAAACATTTTTTCTTGACTTTTTTTCCTTTCATACCCACTGTGCACCCACTTGGCATTTTCCTCTTGGTCCCAGCACTGAGGTTAAATAATCACTGGTGCAGAAATTGTATCATTAGCCATTGATATTCACACATGAGTAGACCTTCTAGTTTGTGCTAGTTTGTGCCTCTTCCAAATGCAGACTGCAGGTCATGATGTGCTTGAAGTTAAAGCTGATGAGTTTCTTCCTAAGTTCTGGGCTTTAGCACAAGTGTTTCATGAGGAAATATGGTATGGCCATTAATACTCAGTTTTAGGTAGTTTCTTAAAGTATGTTATCAAATCTAACCTAAACTAATCACTCAGGAGACTGATTCAGTGTATCACCAATTTGGCACATCTTCACTAAATTTGTACATTAATGTTTAAGTGGTCAGGTAGTAGTATTTCTGCTTTTAATTTCTTTAATATGATGTAAAGGTAAGGTACTCTGTCATGCCTGTAAATTACTTATAATCTGCGTCCAGACTTAATTATGTTTGTGCCAATTTGTAATTTGACTAGCCCCACAGTTAAAAAAGTACTGACTGGATTTAGATACCTCCACAACCAGTGCTAAGGTGGTCTGACTAGCTAATTCATTGCATGCCTGGCTGTAGAAAATATTATCAATGACAATTGGCCCAAATACTTGTAATCTGCAACATCCTCACTAGCCTCAATTAGCTAACTATGGCATCTCTTCCTGCCCCGACTGGATTTTTTTTCTCCTTTAGTCCAGTCCCTTCCCACTTACAAAAACAATTCTTCTAATGCTCTACTTCAGTTTCAGAATCTCCAGTTCATGAGATCCAGCTGCCTCCTCTTTACCATGGATGTGCAATCCCTTTACATGGCTACCCCTCCAACAGGATAGTCCCAGGACTCTTTGCTTCTTCCTGATAGAAAGCCTGAACTGTCCCCATCCATCACCACCTTCCTTCACCTGGCCCCAAACTCGTCCTCATACTGAACAACGTCTCTTTTGCCTCCTCTCACTTTCTTCAGGTCAAAGGGGTGGCCAATGGTACTCTCATGGGCCCCAGTTATGCCTGTGTTTTTGTGGAGTATGTGGAACATTCCTTGTTCCAGTCCCATTCCAGCCCCTACCCACAACTATTTCTCCGTTATATCGATGACATCATCGGTGCTGCTTCCCTCTCTTGCCTGGAATTGGAAAAGTTTATCTATTTCGCTTCCAATTTTCACTCTGCTCTCACCCTCACCTGGTTGATCTCAGACTCTTCCCTTCCCTTCCTTGACATCTCTGTTTCCATTTCTGGGGATAGGCTGGCATTCAATATCCAGTACAGACCAACCCACTTCTATAGTTACAATGACTATACATCCTCACACCCTGCTTACTGGAAAGACTCTATTCCATTCTCCAAGTTCCTTTGTCTCCTTTGCGTATGCTCTGATGATGCCAGCTTCTACAAGGGAGCCTCCGAAATGTTCACCTTCTTCCTTAATGAAAGGTTCCCCACCATCGTAGTTGACAGGGCCCTTAGCCAAGTCTGACCCATCTCCTGCATTTTGGCCCTCACCCCCTCCCTTCCCTTCCACAACAGGATAGGGAACTGCCCATGGTCCTCACCAGAATCCACATCCAAAGGATAATTAGCTGCCACTTCTGCCACCTCCAGTAGGATGCCACCACCAGATACATATTCCCCTTCCCTCTATTGTCAGCTTTCTGTGGGGATTGTTCCCTCTGGGATACCCTGGCTCACTCCTCCTTCACGCCCAACACAACCCCACAGCCCCACAATACCTTCCCCTGCAATCGCTGAAGGTGCAACACCTGCCCAGTTACCTCCTCCCTCCTCAGTATCCAAGGTTACAAACATACCTTCCAGGTGAAGCAGCACTTTACCTGCACTTCAGACAATCTAGTGTTCAAACTACAATCGCTGTTCACAATGTGGTCTCCTCTAAATTGGAGAAACGAAGCATAGACTGGGTGCCCATTTTGTAGAACACCTACGTTCTGTCCATAAAAACGACGCCGAGCTTCCAATTGGCTACCACATCAACACACCACCCTGTTCCCTAGACAACATCGCTGCCTTGGGCTTGCAGCACGACTCCAGCAAAGCTCAGCACAAGCTGGAAGAACAACGTCTCATTTTCAGCTTAGGGGCCCTGCAGCCTTCAGGACTCAATATCGGGTTCAATAATTTTAGGGCTTCAGCACCTTCTCCCATGTCCTTACTCCAACCCCCAAACACCAGGCCTTGTCATCACATGGGCTGTTACCACAAACAATCCATTGTCAGCTGCTAATGGTCCCAATTGATTCCCCCAGGCTGAGCTTTACCCATTCCTTTGTCTGCCCAGCTGTTTTTCTCTCTCTCTCTGAGTTCCATCTCTGCCTATTGTTTACTCCTTTCTACCCCCTCTCCACCCCACCCCATCTTCAGCATATATATCAACATTTTCCCAGCTACAATCTGTTCTGAAGCAGGATTACTGGACTTGAAACATTAACTCGGCTTTCTCTCTGCAGATGCTGAGTTTTCCTAGCAATTTATTTTTCTTTCTGATTTGTAGCATCTGCAGTTCTTTGTCTTATGATTTGTTTAATGGTATTGAACTATTGAGGTAGGTCTGTTTGTGATGCTTTGAGCTTTAGAGCTCTCAAGAAAAGGAATTTTGTTGTGAGATCTGAAAGTGTAAGCCCCAGACTTGTCTGAGCCTGTGACGATGCAACGTCTGTCTGTTGTCCTTTTTTGATAAAGAGAGATTGAGACAGAGGTACCAAACAGTCTGTTCCAAGCCAATAAAGTAAACAGCTTGTGAGGTCTTGGGATTTTATTTTAAAGTTGGAACAATAGAAGTAGCATGAAGGGGTGGGGTGAAACTCCCACAGAACCAGGATTTTAGTTTAACTTTCAGTTGTTGCTGGGGTCTTGAATCTGGATGTGGAAGGTATAATTTCTCTTGGTATTACAGCTAAAAGCTGGGGTTCTCTTCCTGCTGCTAGAATTGCATATGAGACAATCTATTTCACTGAATTTGCCTTTGCCAAGGGTATGTTTATGGGATGTTACTACATTGGAACAGTTGCTGTTTGGTAGTTAAATAATCTATTATTCTGTTATGCTTTTCAATCGAGTTAAGTTATTCCAATTTTATTAGTATTTTGTGGTGTAAGAACAAAGTGTGTTTTGCTTCAAGCCTGGTAGTTGGAGCAATTGAATTACATCTGGAACACAACGCCTTACACTTGCCTTTACAACTAAGAAGAAGTTGGGGTTTAGGCTGTCTTCTTAATATATTTTGAGAGGGTTTGGTCTGATCCATAACATTACCTAACTGGTCACCAAACTTGTAAAGTTTCAACGCCTTTCAACTGATAATTGGGAATAATGTTTAGTGTGGTTAATGTATCGGGTGCTGGCAGTTCTATAAGCCTCGAGCAAGTGGCAGCCCTCCTGCCTGTGAGTCAGAAATTATAATTTAAGTCCCAATCCAAAGACTTGAGGACAATAGCTGAACTGATTCGTTAGTGAAATGTGGGGGAGTGCTACAGTGTCAGAGGAGCTGTGTTTCAGTTAAAAAGCTAAATTGGCACTCAGTTTGCCCTCACAGTTGGTGTAAGAGATCCCAATTCCAAGTAGAGTTGGGGAGCTCTCCCTGGTGCCCTGGCCAACATCACCAAAGAAAAGGATTCATTATCTTTGTGAGTCTTTCTGTGTGCAAATTTTCAGCCATGTTTCTGATATTATAACAGTAGCAAGGTGTCTAAAGTACTTTATTGACTGTAAAGTGTTCTTGAGGTTGTGAATGATGCTTTATAAATGTGAGTATTGTTTCTTTGATTGATAATGAAAAATTCAATTTGTTTGAATTATGAATGTTGTTTGACTATTACAGATTTTGGAAATGGATAAACATCACCATTATTTTCTTGACTGTCTTCAAATAATTATTGTGCTGAATTGTTGTGTCTGCAGTGAAACACAGATACAAAATGATTTAATTTGTCACCCATTGTTTGAGCCTTGCAAATTCACTTTCCGTTCAACTCACTTTAATCTTGTGTTCAAACAAAACCTTCCCTCAGGAGATTAAATAGGTGGACAAAACCAATTATAGAGTAATTTGTACCTGCTCTGTGGAAAATGTGGGATTGATTGGTTGAATGACTTTTTCTTCTTTCAAGCTCTCTGGCGTTATGATTTTTCTCGGGCTTTGACAATGTATGAGAAGACAAATCAAAGTCTATTTCTTTTAAAACAGGTCTGCGCACAGCAACAGAAGAATTACTGACAAAATCTAATTGAAATTCTGTTAACATCAGACACGGTGATCTGCGAATGATTAGAGAAGCACAAAGTCTGCTGAGTGGATCCTTTGTGTTCTCAAATAGGTTGCCACTAGCAAGCAGGATAAAGCCTGCTCCTAGTCAGAGCACCAGTCATGTACAATTGAGCAGTTTCAGCTGAATTTAAACCTTCTGGAATATTGTGGCATTATTAAGAGGGAAAGTGATTCACAAGTCTAATTAACTCTGAACTGTAGCCTGGCAGATTTAAGTTTGATGTTTGTGTGTCTTTTATGATGTAGGGATTAACAGAGCAAATGGAATTTAATGTAAAATTTCATTTTTGTGCCTCTTTACTGGGACTTCTAAGTTACCACAGCACTGCTCTGATCATTAAGTAATAAGTGCATTTAATGTACATTAAATGTGGGGACATTTCTTTATCCATAAGGAGCAATGTAAAATAATCACAAATTCTGTTATGTTAGGAATTGGATGACTATTTTCCATTTCTGTATTCATGAAGGCTTGAGTCAATTCTATGTGTTAACTTTGAGTGATTTGTTAACGTTAATGGGTTAGGCAGGGTTATGTGGATTGCACACACCCTCATTTGTTTGAATTGCTGTTTGCTTTCAGTAATTCAACTCTGTGAAATTCAAAGAGTCCTGCCTCTCCTCTGACACCCCTTCATTTCCATTGACTTTAAAATAAGCTGATTAGAAATGTAGGTGCGTACTCCGAAAAATAGGCTGTGTGCTTCATAGTTTGTATGAATTGCATGAGACATGTGACTACTACTCTATAAAACCCTCTGCTATTCCTTATTTTGAGAACACAAATCTATATTTAAACTTTATTAATGAGATGGCGTGCCTGAAAATGATCAATTGGACCATAGTCAACCCTCTGTGACACACAGTAGTTGAATATGGCAGATCAATGGTAAACTAGGACACCGTGGATTGATCAGCCAATCAGGTGGAGCCTGAAGGGTAGAACTGCTAGAATTTTCACTCATTTCCAAATAGTGGTGCAAGCCAGTACCATAATGGACAAGGTGGCTCTAGTGTGATGAATACAGTAGGTTCTACTATAACAGGATAGTTGCGTTCCTGCGCAACATCAAGTTGTAGAAAATAGTGCTATAGAAATAATGGGACCTATGGGAAAAGCGGGTTTGGGAAAGACCACCAAAAAATCACTCAAAAATCACTCAAAAGCCTCACACAAAGGACAGCACTGTTTGACTAAGTGTTTAATTCATGTCTAATACTGAAATAAAAGTAAATTTAACACGTTATCTTGAAAAAAATGTCAAGATGACTTGATGGGGGAGGAAGTTTTGAGGTTGCTGTCTTGTTAAAGCAGGGGCTGAGGGTCATCATCATTTTCATCATCATCATCACCTTCAGGTGCAGTTGTGGTTGCAGGGTTAGGGCGAAAATAGTTAATCCAGAAATGGATGGCTGTGGTTCGTTGCCTTCTGTCTGTTTCTTGAGGGTTGGCTTAAAAAAGACATCCAGTTTTTGTTGCTTTGCCCTTTTTCTTCTTTCATGAAGAAACTGTTCACAGGGTGCTGAATAAGATCTTATTCCATGAATTGCCACCCTGCTGCGTTCTGCATTGTAATCATTGTCCTCTAAGAGCTCAATTTCCCTCAGGATAGGAGACAAAACAGAAGTCGAAAGCCATCGTGGTGCTGCATCCTGGACTTCATCTTCTTCATTTTCAGCTTCCACTTCCCCCTCAGGGACAAGTTGTTGTAGAACAGCTGTAGAGAGGTCTTCACAGGTCATCACATGCTCTTCATTTGCACTGTTAGCTATGCCACATAACTTTATGTTATGAAAAGCATAGTGGTTCTTAAAACCAGCAAACCAGCCACTGCTAGCACTAAAGGCAGGCACATCTGCAGGATTTTCAGCTTTTTTTGTTACATCTTCATAAATTGATAGTCTGTCTCTTTTATGGTGAGAAGAATGATCCCAGATCGCTTTTTCATTTGATCTTCAATCCACACACTTAGAAACTGCTCCATCTCCTCAAGTTCCTTTGTCCATAACCTCACAGATTTGCTAGCACTCAAACGTGTTCCAGCGAGACAGCTCGCTTTAATCTTTTCTCCTTTGCCTCTAATGGTGCATAAGGTAGACGCCTTTATTCCTGTTATATGAACTATATCACATGTTCTCTCATTATGCTCAGAACGCTTTATAACATCTGGCTTCTCTTCCAGTGTTATAGCCTTTTTTTTAACGTTCACTACCCGCAATTTTATCACCAGGACCCTTCTTGCTAACATCCTTGTCACTTTGTCTTTGCATTTTTATAGGTAACATGGCAGAATTTGCCAAAAAAAGCCCCGACAATTGCAGAGTGCTATACCTCTCACAGAAAGTGCTTCATAACGATGTCTGTGAAATGATCACGTGATGCCGGCGTGGAGATGCTTTCAGCGCCAACACTGCACGTGCTCAGGACAAAGCCTGTGAAATGATCATGTGATGTCAACGTGCACTCCTCCTCGCACTGATGGAATCACATTGTAGCCAACACAAGTTCACGCTTTAGAACCAGGATTCCCTATTCGTCAATTGCGTTACCGCCGATTTGTGTGTCTGAAACACACATTAAAGCAGAACCGACTATACTAGGAAAGGAGATGGCTTTAGTGAGTTTAGACAGCACCTGCCATATTCTTCATGGCAGTGTGTATTGTGGGAAGGGTGTATTAGAAGCAGGCGTGGTGGAGAGAAGCTTTTCCTGCTTCTCTTAAGTGATGAATCCTCTCGGTTTTGCCCTATTCATTAAATGGTCACTTTGTGCAAGGCTCAATACTTCAAATGAGAGAGCGTGAAAAGAGAATTTGGAAGTCACTCATGAGTATTTAAGGCAGAATCTTGTCAGCTTCTCAAACTCTTTTGTCAGTCTGAAATACAGAGCCTCAGCTGGGTGCGTGCTGAAACAGACACTGGCGCTCAGCAGAGCACTCTCCAGGAACATCAACTATCTGGCGATTTGTGTCTGATTCTCATTGATTCCTTTTTTGTGCATGGTTCTCTCTTCTGTTTATTCATTCTGCGCAGTTTTTTATATCACTGATGATCTGTTATATCATCCAATTTAATTTTGAATAAGCAATTTTCAGATCAGTTAATGTGTTCCCCCTTATTAGTATCTCTGTTGGTTCTCTCCTCCTGATATTTTTCCAATCTTACTAAAATCTCTTCACCTTCAGTTCCAATGAAAGAAACAGCACAAACTTCTCTTCCCTTTACAGATGCTGACTGATTTATTTTTCTTTATGCCTGATTTCTGTCAGTTGTAATTTTGCTTCTTCTTTTTGGAGGTTTACTAATATTCAGTGCTGATAGGTGCCATGACCACAGGTCATAACCTCAAAGTACTGCAGACATTTTTAACTTGTAGTTCCAAAATGACAAATTGCAAATGGGTTTATACTGCCAATAATGGCTGCGGATGTAAATTAAGCAGCTGTCTGGTGTCAGGGTGACTCTCAGAATGTCACATCAATGGATGAGAATGGAACATCAAAGGATAGTCCCTCAATATTGGAAGAAGCAAATCAAAATTGACTGGGCTGCGATCCTTAGGACTGCAAAGATAACAAAGGGCTAATGATCTCCTGCTCAACAGCAGACTACCCCTATCGATTATATCCCAAACTGCAGACACATTTTGTGTTTTGATCTTTGAAGAAGGGTTAACAGGGTTGAAAAGCCAGTTTCAACTCTACTGGAGTGTGCAAATGGAGCTAAGTGTTTTGTGTGCCAGCCTGGGTGGAGTGTTAGCATCCTGTGAAGGTCTCAATTGAAGAACTATCTCCTAGTCACCCCTATGTTTCAGGTAATTGTCTCTCAGTCTGAGCGCTAGAAATCAGCTAACTAACAGCCAGTCGAAAGGAAAAAGCCCAACAAAAGGACTGTCTCTCACTTTGATTGCTGCAATTCAATCACAGCTCCAGTTCCAGGATTTAGACCCAGCTGAAGGAATGGTGATGTATTTCTAACTCAGGGTGGTGAGTGTCTTGGAGGGGAGCCCACAGACGGTGTTACTCCCATGTATGAGCTGTCTTTGTCCTTCAAGGTGGCAGTAGGCATGGGATCAGAAGGTGACATCTAAGGAATCTTGCTGAATTTTTGCACATAATTACAGTCAGGCCTGTCCAAGTGCCAACCTGAATCTTATTCTGTCTAACTTTAGTGGGATACATTATTGCTAAAACATCAACAAAAAAAACTTGTAGTCATATTTTCACAAATTGCTTCAAAGGAATGCTATCAGACAACCGTGTTCAGAGATATTAGGGCAGGTGACCACATTGTAGAGGTGGAAGAAGAATTATAGGAATGAGTTACGGAGTTTAGTGCTGAGGAAGCTGAGAGAATAGAATGTAGAACCACTACTTGTATTAATTTCTCATCTGTTTCAATCAGGAATGGTAATGTATATATGAGAGAAACAAGGCTGAGCAGAGCAAAATGACTCTGAAGGTGCAAAAATGACAGCAGATCTTGGTCCACTATTGTCCTTAGATTAGGGTTAGTTTAGAATCCTAAAAATGCACAGCACAGGAGAACATTCAGCCAATTTTGCCCATGACTATTCTATCAAACAATGCTAACAATTGGTCTCACACCATGTTTACTCATTCAAGTTTTGATCCAATTTCATTTTGAAATTTACCATTGTACCTGCTTCTGCACAATGAATATTCATTCTACATTATTTTCCTCATTCACTTAATAAGACAGAGCATTGTCTTGTTAAAAGGTATTTAATTTAGCATCAGTTCAAACCTTAAAACACTCTATTAAAAACTAGCTTGGTTCCAGTGGCAATATTGAACGTTGTGACTGAACTTGTATCATTTTAATGGGCCCAGGTTTAGTTTTGGGGATAGATTTCCAGTCTGTTGAACTCAACTGAGGTGAAATCACTGCTAAAATAATTAGGCTACAAACAGATTGATGTAAGTAAACTATAATTAATTATGTGGATTGATGAAAGAAAGTACATTGCTAGCATTGCAGTTGTAAGCATTCATGCTGCCTTTTCCCTTGTTATCATTTTTGCTGTAATAGTGGATTAAAAGAATCTGCTTGTGCTTTTTCCAGGGTGAGTTGCTGCTTCCAGTTTGGTCATTGGGTATCTACATTACAGCAGGGACTTCACTAGGTGTAAAGCTCTTCAGGCTGTTGTGAGGAAAGTTCATGTTTTAGAACCAGCATTCCCCTATTCGTCAATTGAGTTACAGCCAATTCAAGTTGCTAGAACATGTGTTATAGCAGAACCAACTATACCAGGAAAGGAGATAACAAGGTGTAGAGCTGGATGAACACAGAAGGCCAAGCACCATCAGAGGCGCAGGAAAGTTGACGTTTCGGGCCTAGACCCTTCTTCAGAAATTTCTGAAGGAGGGTCTAGATCCAAAACGTCAGCTTTCCTGCTCCTCTGATGCTGCTTGGCCTGCTGTGTTCATCCAGCTCTACACCCTGTTATCTCAGATTCTCCAGCATCTGCAGTTCCTACTATCTCTGAAACAATTTATACCAGGAAAGGAAATGGCTATATAAATGCAAGTCTTTCTTTATTGCTTGTGTTAAACATTAGCGCCCTCTAGAGTCTAGTCTCTCCTATAGAGACATCTGCACGAAACCACAGAAAGAAGCAGAATGAGACTTTATGGCATAGAAGGAAGTGACTTGGCCCATTGTGTTAATGCCGCTGAGAAACAAATATCCACTCTGACAACCTTCCAGCCCTTGCCCTAAGGACATATTCAAGTGTGGTTTTAAAGATAATGAGGGTTTTTCTACCTACATCACTTTTGCAGGCGATGGGTTCCAGATCACCAACACCTTCTGAAAAAAAGAATTACTTAGTTACTCACCCTCTTACCCTTCTTTCAACTACTTGAAAATTATGCCCCATGGATATTGACCTGCTAATGAAAAGATACCTTTCCTATCCATTCTAAGTGAAGGTCTAGCAGTGCAGTCGTACAGTCCCTGTCTCTGAGCCAGAAACTCTAGGTTCAAGTTTCACCTCAGCACTTGATGGTGAAGGAAGATGTGTTTATAAATTCTGGCCAAACAGGTTGAGCATCCCAACATAGGTGTTAAGAGCAGAAGAGCTTCCTGTTCAACCATGTGATAAAAAGAATTTTGAAGTTTTTCCCATCACTATCCAGAGCTCCAGAGTGCAGCACACATGTAACAGTGTATGTTGCCACAGTAACTTAGTAAACTGTAACACTTTCCATCCTGTCCAGTCATACTTTAATACACCTCCGTTAGGTCTCCCATCTGTCTATTGTGTTCGAAAGGAAACAACCTCAGTCTACTTAATCTTTCCTTACAGTTTAGGTTCTCTATTTATGTTAACATTCACATAACAATCTCTTCTGTACCCTCTCTCTTAGTGATCACATACTTCCTCTGTGGTAACTAGAATGACACGCCTGTCCTCAAACTGTGGTCTAACTCTGTACACTATTCCCTTGCTTTCCTCCTGCAATTTAATTTAAAATAATACTTACATCAGGCTTATATTTTGCATTTCTTTAACATTTTTAGATGCATACCTTATTTTTTGACTTAATAATGGCAACAATAAAAGCCATTAAGTTTACCTTCTGCCATAACTACTTAATCTAGTCCCCAGTCGCAGTCTTAGTCCTGGTTGCTTTTCAGAGTGAGACTGGAGATGTACATGCTTAATGTAGAATTATGCACTTGAGTTCAATCTCAAGCCCTCTCAAACCCACCAAAACACCACCTTCCATGTCTAAAATAATAACAATCTCTACTCTTACTTTAATCCACCATTATGCATACCTTTGTCACTCCATGTTCCCTTTAACCAATACTCTCCATGTCATCATCCAAACTTCTCTGGACGTTATCTAACTCATCTAGATTTCTGCAGTCCATATTGGTTATTGCAATAAATGTTGCTAGCTTATTATGTTTAATCTGTTGATTTTCGTTGGTCCCTCAATATATCAAACACATAATTCATCCATATTTGTTCATGGAATTTGCAATTGTGCCTACTCATAGTGTCTCCTATCAGCAGTTTGTCCCTTCTCACTATGCCCTCCCTTCAGTAACAAAGCTGGCTGCTGGTACTAGAATCCAGTTTCTAAACCCTGCTTCCATGTTAGCTCACTCCTCACATTCAAAAGCATCCTGGAAACATTCCTCTTTGACTTCGCCTTTAGTTACTTCTTTTAAGTCTACAACTAATATCCTTTATTGTGGTGATGCTGAGTTGAAACCTTTACAGTAACTAGATCCTCAGGTGGTTTGGTGAGGAAATACATCACATGATGTAGCATTACATTATGGAGTTGAGGGAAGCAGTTGATATTCTCCAATTGACTTCAGGTTATTGGTCGAGGCAAAATGGAAATTAAGACTACATAACTATTTTAGATCTAACATGAACATGAGGGGCAACTGAACATACTATACTTTCTACAGTCAAGCAACCTATTGACCTTATCATAGATTGGCTCCCAGTCTACCAATATGTTGATTGCCCTCAGTTTACCTCTGGAATTTCCCATTTGTACCTCTCTGCCACTTGTCTTCACTTTCCTCCTTTAAGAAACTCCTTAAAATCTCATTCTTTGATCAAACCTTTGGCCGTTTGACTTAATGTCTCCTTATGGGACTGGGTATCATACTTTATTTTATAATGGTCCAGTGAAGGACCTTGGGATGCCATGTTGTGTTAAAGACAATATATAAATCTAAGTTGTTTTGGTTGTTATTATTAAAATGACCTCCGAGTTATATCTCAGCAATGAGCAGTGTTTCCTGTGCCAGAGTGGAAAACAGGAAAGCAAAGGAATGATTCTATGCAATGCATTTCTTAGATTTAGGTATAGTATATTGTGATATGGTGAAGTGTAAAATAAAGTGCTCATTTTCAGTCTCAGTATGGCTACATCCTCCACTTGGAGAAGTTGAGATGAGATTGATTTAAGTCATTCATTTACTACTGGAGACTTGATACTTTTTATTTCTGGTCACTTATTAAATATGTTAGTTTCAGTTGTCGTCAGTGTAATAGCGACATTCATTTAGAATAAATTAGTAACTGTTCTCAATTTTGAGAAGAACACAGGAATGACTAATAAACTGCAATTTAAAACAGCTTATTTACTGAACTGAGTGAAGTGTTTGGGCTGCTATCTCACAGCTAATGAGTCTCATACCAGTTGCATCAGTTCCAAAGTAAATTCACTACAAACCCTAAGGCTGCCCGCCAAGAACATGGGGAACACATTGAACTGGCAGCACAGAATTTTGCTTTGCCTTGCCAACATGATTTGCAATCTGCCCACCCTGTGTTGCTCAGGAACGTGCATGGGGCAAAGACCACCTTGCTGCTCTCCCACCACCAGTAGGCAGACAGATACGAACTTGCTCCCACTCTTCTTGGATGCTACTACCTCTTACTGCAATAAAACTTTTCTTTCTGCTGCCTGGTCTGTTCTCCTTCTGGAAAATGTTGATTTTTACCTTGTTGATGCATTTCTGCGCTACCTTCTTTTCAATTGATCATATGTTAGTGGTCGGATGGGTAACATTCATAAATAATTTCACCATTGATCATGTCACTTGCAAGCCTGACCTCGTCCTCAGTAAGCACATTTTCCCCTAGACCTCAATTAGACATGTAAATCTGACTGTTCATTCCTGGCCACCCATTCACATGAGAACATACGTGCTTATAATCTCATGAACTTGGAGCATGAGTAGGCTATTCAGCCACTTTAGAGTCTGCCATTCAATAAGATCATGGTTGATCTGATTGTAGTCTTCACTTCATGTTCCCACTATTTCTGACAACAATTGACTCCCTTGTTAGATAAGAGTCTATCACTTCTACCCTTCAAATTATTTAATGACCCCCAACTCCCCATTGTCTCTGGGGAAAAGAGTTCGAAAGAATCATAAACCGCTGACAGAAAAGCATCCTTTACATTGCTATCTTAAATGGGAGAAGCTTCATTTTAAAACTGTGACCCCTCATTTCAGTCTTTCTGACAAAGTGAAACATTCATTCTGCACCCATCCTGCCAAGTCCTTTTAGAATCTTATATGATTCGATAAGAGCACCTTTCATTCTTCTAAACTCCATTGGATGCAAGCCCCATTTGTCCAATCCTTCCAGTTAAGATAACTTCCCCACCCTCAACCCTCACCACCCCAGCTATTGAAGCTATCCCAGGCAGCATGGAAACCAATTGGTTTTTCTGCCTGAAACCAATTAACTCAGCATAGACTGAGACCTTAGCTGTAAGCCAGATGATGCCTTTATCAATGGAGTCAATGGGAAGTGCCTGTTTCTCTTTACTCCATTAACGTTAATCAATCACTTACAGATATTCTCCACACTATGTTACTAATTTACCTCCTGCAGCCTTAAACATGAGTCTTCCAGAACAGCTGCTGTTGGAGTTGGAGTTGGAGGCTGGTAACTCTCCCAAAGAGTAAAGAGGGAGCTGAGGCTGGAAAGATGGGGGTGGGATGAAGAGCAACAGGAGAATGTGGGGTGCAAACTCAGGGAAGGGGAGATGGTAGAGGTTTGGGGCGTTACATCAGAGCTGCAGGAAATATACCTCAGTGAGGGGTGTTAGAGAAGTACTTGATGTGGAGCTGGGTGGCCTGATTTTCTAATATTTAAAAATGCACTTGTTTCAGTTTCATTAAATTTAACTTGCTCTGATAAATAAAAAGGTCTCAATATTTCAAAGTGTGAACAGGCTTCGATACAAGTTTATAGAAACCCCATTCGTTTCAAAGGCCAGAGGCCTGTTAACCAAAGTTTCGACAATATTTCTTCATTTCTGAAGAAACTTTAATTTCTATAGCTATTTTGGTCCCTGACATAAGACATTGTGGTGTTACTAATATTAGCGGTGATTAACTTTGACAACCCACTTCACAGTGCTACCTACAAGTGTAACAGGTACTGCAAGCAAATAAAATGTTACAACGTACCATATCTAATTCCAAGAAATGCATTGCATAGAATCATTCTTTTATTTTCATGTTTTCCACTCTGACAGTAGTGATTATTTCTTCCTCTGTAGCATCAGGCTGGCCGAGGCATTTTCAATGCTCTTCTGAAACTGAATGTCATAATCCTCCTGGTGGTTTCAATATTTAGTAAAGTTATCTTCGTTCCACATATTTTAATTATTTTTTGTGTTTCCAGTGTCAGCTGGTGCATGTGGTTATACAACTGATGCAATAAACAGTAAGCATCTGTCGGCTGCAAGAACATGAGGTAATGCAACACCAATGAGATTTGAAGACCCTCAAGAGATAAGCTCCTCGACTTGGTCATTTTTC
Source organism: Rhincodon typus (assembly GCF_021869965.1). Classification (NCBI taxonomy): domain Eukaryota; kingdom Metazoa; phylum Chordata; class Chondrichthyes; order Orectolobiformes; family Rhincodontidae; genus Rhincodon; species Rhincodon typus. The sequence goes on from NC_063335.1 coordinate 46,653,116, forward strand.
AGAAATCGGCTGTTGAATATAGTGCAGTAGTTACTGGAGATTGCATCATGCTACAGTGGTGTTGCAGACAGCCACAGCATCCACAATATCCATCAGCTGACTTCCCTGAATCAATGGATGACACTGCAGAGATTGGCAAGGTCAGCTATATATGTGACCTGAGCACACAACATTGAGTATCTGATTCATCCTCGTCCATGCAGTGTGACTTTGTCCCTGGCATTAGTGAAAGGCAGTTTGCAGCTGAGGTCAAATCCTAAATGTAGTAGTCTGGAAAGAATTACCAAGAAAGTGGGTTGGGAAATCAGAAGCTCAGCTCATTTAGCATGAAGAGATTAATTAAATGTAATTTGATAACACAGGCAGCCTTGTGCAGCCTCAGCAAGAAAACTGGCACTTAGCTAATGCATGCAGTAGCCATGTCCACAGCCAAGCACTGTCACAAAATGTCTCTGATTTCACAAATAATAAAAGTGTTGTCAGCTTTAGCATTTCATTCAAAACAAGTAACTGTCCAAAACCCAGTTTAATGATTTTGGCATGGTTGGGTTTATCACAAGTACAAATGAAAAATCCCACAAAATGCCAGAGTTGTTTCTAACCCTAACATTGCACCACTCGTTCTGTTATAACCAATTCCAAGCACTAAGAACGTAGCACTCCCCTACACCATTTAAAACATCTCACTAACTCCATTGTATGGACACCAGCAACAAATCTTCATCTGAACTATTCAAAACCACCCAAGGGATGTGAACAGGAAGCTTCAACATTTGTGGATGCACGTATATTAATAATTTCATTGCAAACTTTATGTTCCTCTGACTCTGGTCTTTAATCTTTCATGTACCCTTCATTTCACTGTGGACCCCAGTATCTGGAGATCCCTTCCAAAACTCCTGTGCTTCCCAACTACCCTCTTTTCCATTAAGGACCACACTTCCATAAAATTCACTTTTCAACCAAGCCAGTAGTCAACCTTCCTATATGTCTTTTGGCCTGGCATTTGGTTAATTTCTGATTCTGACTGTCTGGTCTTTTCGTGGATTAGAAGGTCTCTGTCAATCTAAGTTATTTCTCTGATACTCTTCCCTCTTCTTGCTTCTGTTCTGGCTCATAATGCAGTCTGCAGTCAGTGGAGCTAGCAGCCCCATACAACTGGACATCTTTGTTATTGGAGCCCATCCAGTGAGTGTCTGTAGGTTACAGTGTCCTTGATTGGTAATCATATCCATGCAGCTCCCAGCTGGATCATTGGATAGGGACCTGGAGCTGGTTTCTCCCCTTTCCTCAACCAGAGGTATTGAGGCTTATCAGAATCTGCCCTAACTGAAATCTGATAATAGACTACCAAAGATGAGGTAAGAAGAATTTTCCCAAGACATATGGCACCTTATTAAATACAAAATGTAGGCTGAATCCCCAGTACAATATTTAGGGGGTACTGCACAACAGTTTTTGGGTGAAAGGCTAAACCAAAGCCCTGCCTACCATCGCAGATTGATGCAAAATTGCTGTGATATTCTACAAAGAAGTGCAAAGATCTGCCCAAACATTCTGACCAAAATTATCCCTCAACAGGCACTCTTAAGACAGGTGGGCTGCTCATTATCACACGGCTGCTTGTTGGATCTTACTATGCACACATTGGCTGCCTTATTTTCCCAATTACGTTCATGATTACACTTCAAAAGTGTTTCATTAGTGTTAAAACACTATGGGACATCCTATAGTTGTGAAATGTGCTGTATAAATGCAAGTCATTCTCTCTTCCATTACTTGACACTTTATTAAGTTATTCACTAAACTTCCTTTTTATTGTACTCTGCATCTTGGAAAAATGGTTGAGAGATTTAATCCTCAACATTTTGCCATTGGGGTAGAATGTAGTGGTGGACTTTAGTAATTGGACAGTAGCTTGATAGTGCTGATGGGATTTTGAGGAAGAAACCTGTTTATCAAGGCAACAGCAGCACTTCTCTGCCAGTTGCTGGATCTGAAAAGGGGAAAGAATGGAAGAGGGGAGCCCGGGGCACCAATTTATTCTTCAGCTACCAAGGGAAGACTACTCAGATTCTTCCAGTCCAACAGCAACAATATTAATTCTACCAGTTTTGGTCCTCTCCAGGCACTCTGCAAGCTAATAATGAGATGCTTATGCACATCATTGCACAATCTGCACAGCTGTCTCTTAAAATGACAACCGTTGTCATAGATATGTCATTAGAACCTGATCTGCATGCTAAAGGACCTTACGTCTTGATATAGGAAGGTACTTGACACCATGCATTAGATTGGTGTTGGTCAGATTGGCAATGGAAACAGGATACGATATTTACTCTGTTATCTTTGGGTTTCTCCCACCTTACTTCAGTTCTAGAAAACCCAGGTATCAACTCTATATCCAGTTGTAACTTTCCATAGCGGTATAATTTTAACACATCATGCCCAGTGGGATGGACCAATTGAGAATTTAATTCCACTCATTAATGTTAATGGAAGTTTGTTACAATTTATGAATCACCCTGCACAAAAGGTCCATAAAATCTTCCTTTGAACACTCTGGTAAGTGACGTGAGCTATTGACAAAGGCGTATTGACTAATCATTGCAATCAATTTCTATCAATTAGTCTACACAGCCCAGAAAAGGCACAAGAAAATTTCTAGCATTGGAAAGCTCCAGATACCAGGAGCCTGAATGTCTCTTTTTGTTTCCAAAACATATTACACTGAATCCATCTTGTGACAAATTACTGTATCCCAAAATGCTTATTTTATGAAAGTCATCCATCGAATTTGCATTTGAATGAATCAATTCCAATTTCTTTCTCTGTCTTTTCAGGGCGCTTGTTCCATAAATTGGCTACTCATTCAGTGAATATTGTTTCTATAAATTTATTTTGAATTTATCCCCCTTTAACTCAAGTTGTGCACTGGACTTTGACAACCTTGTGCGTTGGAGGTGGTCAATACTGGGGCTATACTCCAACATCATCTAAAATTCTTGGAAAGTTTTAACTTAATGGAAAGTCCATAATCATTCATTTACAAATGACCATGGCTTCCTGCAACTCAAGAAACATTTAATCCTGAGACAATGTGACAAGGCTATCATTTTTCAGTTTGTTTATAAAATAATTTCCATGTAGCAGCAGCTCAGATTAAAGGCACCCTACTGATCCCCAGAGTGGAAACATTATTACTGTTGTAGGTTACTTTATCTACATTGGTATCAGCTAGTAGTCTCTTTTTCTGGTGATTTAAATACACCCAGCTATGTGAACAGTAGACATGTCTTAAAGGGAAAATGTCTTGTTAAAACAGAGTATTTGTTAAAATTCTACAAATGCTCTTAAGGAATGCGAGACAGAAAAGTTAAGCAGCAATTTTTATATAAGTTCTTCTGAACTGCAGACATTTGTAGAACAAGTCGTTGTGAATCCAATATCTGTTTAATTATCCCAAGGTATTTCATCGATGTGGAATATCAAACAGAAGATGGAGAACAATCAGGAGAAATTATCCATGTGCAGCCTAGATGGGTTAGCCATGGGAAATGCAGGGTTATAGGGATGGGGTTGGGATGGTCTTTGGAGGATTGGTGAATACTCGATGGGCCAAATGGCCTGTTTTCACATTGTAGGGATTCTATGCTTCAAAGGGATTCTATGATAGGTGACTGAGACAAAGATTTAAGGAAGTTTTTGAAGATGCATATGGAGGTTTAGCAAATATAGATGAAGATTTCATGGTCTCATGGGCCTAAAATATTACCTGCAGGATAAAGAGGCAACATGAAGTGGTATAATGTGCAGAGTCAGCTCAAGGACACCATTCTCTGACTAAATGAATGCCAGTTCAAAAGTTGAAGTTGGGCAGTTCTTGGATCCGCAAATCTGGATATCCCCTCATTTACCAATTCTATGGTTCTCCCGTGTTGCTCCATCCTTAAACAAAGAGATATATTATGATCTCTGCCCAGATTCCCAAGTATGATCTACCTGGAGACCAGTAACTTTCTGTTTAGGAATAGACAAAATTATAAATGCCAGGTACTTACTATGATAATAAAGCAAGATTCCATGGTTTCTAAACAAACAAAGGTATATTTTACCACACAGATTCCGAAAAATAAAACAATCTAGAATACCTATCTTATACTTTAATATCTATGCTTAATATGTCATGAAGATGAATTAACAAGAAAACTGTGGACAAACACATATCAAATGCAAGATATGACCAAAATAGAGCCCATGGATTTGTCAACAATCAATCCACTCATCAGTAATCACTGTGAATCATGAAAATCTCATTAACAGTCTGGTTTTTCTCTCGAGGGCCTTCAGCCCTTTCCTTCTAAAAATTCAGTCTGTGTATTTTCCTTAAAAGCCACTCCAACTCAGAACCACAACTGCGCTAAAAGGATCCCCAGGCTTCTTCTGAGTCTTGTTCCTGAATCTTGGTTTCTCTTCCAGTGGTTTCTGTCACAGGATTCCACCTTTTGAAGCCTTAGCATGTCCTTTTATGTTGCACCACTACTTAGATGCACTGTTATCTTTAAATGATCAAATCCTCTGTCGTTGAAAGAACATACATGTGGTCTCTCATGTTGCTAATGTCCATCATGTGCTAGACAACATTGTGACTCAAATATTTACCTCCAAACAGATTTCTTTTAGGACCAGAATACTTAATGCAACAAGATGTCAAAACTCAACATTTTACCATTTTCCAGACAATTTGACCTTGGTGCTATTATGCAAAAAACTAAAAATCAGTCTTTTTTTCTCCGCCTCTTTATTTCTTATTCTGTCTTAATGCTTTGCTGTCTCCTGAATGGTCTCTGATCCTCTTCAACAGCTTACATTGTGCACAAAACAACCCTGGGCATCGTTCCATTGTGTAATGAGAAAATATCACTGCTGTGTGTAAATTGGCTCCCTCAATGTGACAATATGCTTACAAACTAACATTTTCATAGATGTACATTGTCATTAGTTTCCTGAATAAATATTATGTAGTACACCTGATAGAAGAGGGTTTGTGCATTATGCCCCTACTGAAACATAAAAATAACATTGTTTTCTTTCTCTCTCTCTTGCACTGTCTTGATGTCACACTGTTGTCTCCCTCTCTGTCCTTTGTACTGCCTTTCAATTCCTATCTCCCTTGACATCTGTCTCCCTGTATTTCACTCATTGTCTCATTTACTTCCTACTGCCCTATATATCCCGCCATGACATTGAGTGAGAGATGCCTACAATAATATTCACATGCAACTCTTATAAAGAATATGGTTGACTTCAAAACAATTGGAACACAGTTATGTTACAAAAAACTGCTACATGATTTTCCTCAGTTGAAGATATGATTCTTTTGATGTAAAATCATTCACTGTGCTGTGGAAATGATGTGATGAGTACTCTGGACTTTAACTCTCTTAGTTGCTGCAATGACCTTAGCTCTCACCATTGAGAATGAATAAAGTGACAAACTGAATGTAAAAATAAATTTAAGCAACAAAACATTTATTTTGGAATTTTTCATCTATGTTATCTGATAGTTCTGTTTTAGACACGGATGTGACGCATGAATTTGCTCTTTATTGATTTGTGACCGATAGGAGCTGCAGAAGGGAGTGATCACGTCCTGTCACTGCAGACTCCCTTGTCTGTCAGCCGCCTGCCCTGAACAAGGTCGTGATTTATACAAAATCTTCTTGTTAATAAAAGCAATTTTAAATTCAAGACCTTCTTTGTTGAAACTTGTGCATTAAAACACAAGAATACCTTACATTTTAAAAAAGAAATTAAACAACCCACCTCTCTACAATTTTCTTCTTTCTCCAGGTGGCACTGACATATGGGATTATGTACACTGGCCTCAAGAGACTTAATAGTCTTTCAGGAGGTGGAAATGAGCCCAAACCAGCCTTGTCCTCGACTAGTTTCCCCCCGGTTAAATTTTCGAACAGAGGTCACTGGAGAATGATGAGAAACAGAGACCATTTAATCCTCATCCCAGGTCCGAAAGATCAGTTTTTGCTGCTGTGGTTTAGCTCAATTTATTCAATATGGTTAGACATTATTTTGTATGATGCTGCGCTGCGTTGCACAGTAATGTTACCACCTGAACCATTAAGGGAACGATAAACTCTGCTGGAAAGGTATCTATATATGAGTAAGAGAAATCAATCCTGGCTGTAGAGACTTCTAAATTCAAACTGCCAGGTAATGAATCCATGGACTTAGTTATGAAGATTTGAGAGAAATATCAGATCTACTGATTTCTATCGAACCACATCTTGTCTTTTGGATGAGATGTTATATTCCAGAACCCTGTCTGCCATCTCAGGTGGATGCAAAATATCTCAGCACTATTTTGAAGATAAACAGGGGAAATACCCCAATGTATTTCAATGTATATCTGCATTGCAAAGTGCACTTATTCCTCAATCAATGTCACTGAAATAATAAAAAAAATTATTTGGACATTGCTGTTTGTGGAACTCTGCCATATTTCCTATGTGACACTGTGACTACACTCCAAAAAGTAATTAATTGCCTGCAATGAGTTTTAGGACATCTTGAGGTGCTGAAAGCTGCTAGAAAAATACAATTCTTTCTTTATCTCAGTAGGGATGAGGAACTTTGGGAGGGGCAAAATCATAGAACAATGTCAACAGTTTGTTATTCATACTTGTCTTTTTGCCATTGGTGAATGTCTTGTGCCCCAGTTGTCAGCTGGAGTGTAAGGTGACTTGGGAAAGTTTTCTTTTGCACAAATGTGTCTCCACCTCACCTCAAAGTGTTGTTATTACAATAAACAAATCTGAACACTTAACACCTGCTTCCATTGCACTGTGATGTTGAAAATTGCAGTTTGATTTTTATCTTCTTGTGTTAATACCTATTTGTAATACAGTATATTTTAAGAAAATTAACAAAAGGACTTCAATGCAGATGAAGAGAAATATTTTTAAACAACAAGTTGTTAGGATCCGGAATTTACAGCCTGAAAGGATAGTTGAAGCAATAACTTTTGAAAGGGAATATTCGATATACCTCTGAAAAGGAAATATTTGTTCGGCTACATGGAAGGGGCAGGGGATGGAACTAATTGGATAGCTATTTCAGAGTTAGCAGAGGTATGTTAGGTTGCACGACCTCCTTCCATGTTGTTTGATTCTATGAAATTCATCATGTGGAATTCTTCCATTAGGATGAAATGATCACAGCTTCAATACCTCTGATGCTGTGTCAGTTGATTTCAGAGATTGTGACAGAACGATCGTTGGACTCTTCCCTGGGGTGGGCAATGAGCATTCAGTTCCTTTTTGGTCACTTGTGTGAGAGAGTTTGTCAGGCAAAGATGTGACTAGGATTTGCTAATATTCAGGCACAGACTGCTGGTCTGCAAACACTCAGTGAGTGCAATCAGACCTGAAGAGGCACATTAAGACAAGATGCTACAGGATTGTCAATATCTAGAAATAGTGGATTGCCAATGTCTAGACATTGTGTTGACTAAGATGCAGGGTCTTTAGTAAATGGGGAGAACACCAGGAAACAAAAAAAAAACCCCTGATATTATATATCAATTGTTAACAGCAGACAGCTATTCATGGTAATAATTTTGAAGCTACTGTGTGAGGCTGAATGCCACTAAATTATGTAGAGGTATGTAAAGAACTGCAACCTATGGACTTGACTGTGTAGGTAAGTAGGTGCATTGGAACAGGAGCAGGCTATTCAGCCCCTTATGTCTGCTGTGTTATCAATTAGATCATGGCAGAAGTGCAGCTTTACTTCAGTTAACCACCTTGGTATTTTTTAACTTGTGCAACAAAAACTTATCCATTTAAGTTTTGAAATTGTCAGTTAACTCGAGGTTCACCAGGATTTTTGGTGAGAGAATTCCAGAATTGCACTATCTTATGGGGAGATGATTGCTGACTCCAGTTTTCAGATTATGCCATATTCTATTTACTGTATCAACCCATGTTAAACACTTCCATTATGTCACTCCTTAGTCTTCTATATCCAAGGAAATACCAACTGAGTCTACCCAACCAAGTCTCATAACTGAACCCTTTTAGCCTGGGTAGACTCAGTTGGAGTGAAATGGCACTAACTGTTCTTGTTGTACTGCAGACAAAGACCTACATCATTCCCAGTGCTCACTCTGTTACCTGGTAGCTCAATCTGAGATTCATGGAAACTGCTTTGTTTTTCATCTCTTATGCTTGGTTTAACAGGAGCAGCAACACCGGAATAAAGGATGTCACTTTGGGATTAATGTTTCCAAGTCTTGTGGAATTGTTGGGTGGGGCTGCACAAGTATTGGGGTACTGAAACTAAAATGAAAGTGGAATTTATTGTTGGAAGATAGCATCAAATTACAGGCAGATCTTTGTGGTTATTTATAGAGAGCAGGGGTTTCAGGATTGCACCATCTTTATATTGCAGGATCACATCAGGATGCTGCTTCTGTGGAATCTGGCCCCTTCATATTGTGGGATGGATTGAGTAGCATTTAAGAAGCAAAATAACTGGGTACTGCAGTCCTTGGCTATACTGTCTCTGAGTGACAGAGCACCTTTGACCAACAAATTGTAGCCAGAGAAGAGTTGACCTTTCTCTATATTGACAGGACTGTTTCCCCCACCCCTTTATTCCTCCCGTTTAGTAAGGGTAAAGTTACTATAGGTTGGCTCACCTTTAGACAGAGATAACTAGTGGTGGTTTAACCTGAGGGTAACCACACCTCAGGTGAGGGATGAAGTTGAGAAGGCTGTATCTCCATGGTAACATCAACCAGTACAGGAACTGAGCCTGTGCTGTTGTTTTCACTCTGGATAATAAGCCAGCTGACCAGCCAACTGAGCAAACCAACCCCCAATTTACAGATATAACACAGTGTGGAGCTGGAGGAACACAGCAGGCCAGGCAGCATCAGAGGAGCAGGAAAGCTGATGTTTCGGATCAGGACCCTTCTTCAAAAATGGGTCCCACTGCAAAGTCTCTTCTAGGGGTGCCTACCTTGAAGAAGTTATCCTCCTCCCTCCAGGTTAAAACCCCAATTTACATCCCTGTTAAGATACTGAGCCATACTGATGTGAGGGTTGGCAGGCATCAGATACCACTTAGTGCCCTAAGAAAGTGTCAATTCTTCCGGTTTAAGTCTGGGCAGTAAGGGGAGTCAATGGACTCCAACGGTTGGAATTTTCCCACTTTTTTTTAAAGAGGGCGTGAGCATGGTAGGTGGTAACAATCACATTAGATCCACACCAAGAAAACATGCCCACTCGGCCACCAATCAGCCCATTAAGAGCTGACAATTGAGTGTGCATGAATTTCCCAGAGAATCACAGTTTTGGCACTGGCGTCCCAGGTGGCCAGAAACAGCCGACTAATCAGAGGCCAGTGACTCCTGTGTCCTAAAGTCTGCTGGTCAATTCTACTCAGTGGCAGATTCAACTCTGAGAAGCTAAGTACTTTCTATACTCTTCCCGCAGGGTAGGGATTGCGGGAGAAAAGCTCAGGGATTGGTTTTCAAAGACCACCTCCTTGCTCCCATCCATGCCTCCGATTGCCCTCATATTGGGACAGTTGGAAGCTCTCCCACAGTCCAGCAGGCAGGTGACTCTGGTTTCTCTCTTGGGAACCAATCACCTCGCTCTTTCTCTCTCTCCTTTTCAGAGAGACAGGTGATCAGGGAGCAGGTGAGTTGAGGCCCTTAAGTGAGCATTAATTGACTGCTTAAGGGCCTTAAGTGGTCATGGTTCAGGATGATCGGCTGTGGGCCATCTCGCTGAGAACCTAGCTAGTGAGGTGGAAAAGGAGATGAGTTTCTTTCCAGGGCCAACTCACTCAATTACTTCCCTTTCTTTCCACCTCCAGGGAGGGCGAGTGTCACCGCCTTTGAGGTCCAATTATGGAAAGGGCTATTTTGGTTTGAAACAGACCTCCAGTTTTTGTTGCAGATAAGGATCTTTTCATGAAAAAAATACATAAGATGACAATGATGTTTACTTTGGAAACTAACACAGGAGGATCAGCCTTAGAAAAAGGAGTAGGCCATTCATTCCTTTGAGCCTGTCCCACCACTCAATAATTCTAATTGTGGTTTGAACCGAATTTTCTGTCTGCCCAATTCCTTCCCTCCTCCCTGCCCATAACTCCTGACTCACTCGTCCATCAAAAATCAGCCTTGAATAACTCTGTCTTGAATAAATTCAATGATCAAGCCTCCTTTGCTTTTTGGAATGGAGAATTCCACAGGCCTAAAGGTCCCCTGTGAGAGAAAAAAACACATCTGTCTTAGAAGAGAGACCCTGTATTCTTAGATTGCATTCTCTAGTTCTAGTCTGTCCCACATGGGGAGAAACCGCCTGTACCCACCCTATCAAATCTCCTCAGGACCTTACATGTTTCAAAAACATTTTGGGCAACCCACTGTGGAAAGAATGTGAAGGCTTAAGACAGAATGCATAAAAGCTTGGCAAAAATCGTTCCACGGATGAGGGGCTAGTATTTGCTTAAGCCTGGGATTCAGACATATTTGAATGTCTAATGCATATTATCACTCCTTGGTTTTGTAGCAAGAATACAAAAATATAAAAGAACTATTTCAGTAACACAACTTAACATTTGCTCCTTCATGACTTCAAAAAGGGAGTTGGATAAATATTTGAAAGGGGTAAGGCCTGCAGGGCTAGCAAGAGAATGGAACTAATTGGATAGCTGTTTCAAAGACGTATTAGTAGGCAAAGTGTCTTCCTTCTATGCTGTGTCATTCTTTGAATGTATTCATTATCCACTCAGCTGTTTTTGGGAGGAGTGACATCTGGCATTCCTGGCACCACTTAAAGATAGGCAGGCATTGCAAAGGGAGGCTATAGATTAGGGGGCATCTTCCCAGGTTGAAGAAATGTCTGGCAGACATGCAACCAGGATATTCAAGATCTCTAAGGTAGCATTGGAGATCTTAGTCAACCTAAGGGCTGACTAAGGTAATGGGTCAGTAAGAAGAGGTTACTGAAGAGGTCAATACCAGAAGCTTGCCTTCCATGTCATGCCTGCAGTAGTGGAACAACTTCAATGACTTCACCAAGGTATGCTGTCTTACTTTCTGCTTACATCTCCAGGCTCAAATGTTGTAGTACTTCCCTCCTTCATTTAATTTCACTCTCCTGCGATTGTTCTACCACAATTCACTCCATACTCGGCACTATTACAATAGTCATTTTCCCAGACCCACACCCCAACTAGTTGGTTGTGATGGCACAATTTCCAAACACCTCCCAAGACTGCCACTAAACAACACTTTTTTTGCAGGCAAAGATTGTACATCAACACTGCCTGTCGCCCATGGGAAACAAAAAGCACACTGGACATAATTTTATTATTAAATTTACAATACGTTTATTGCATAGGGAATTGAATACAAAAGTAGGGCGGTTATGCTTCAGTTATGCAGGCTACTGGCGAGACTACATCTTGAGTACTGTGTACACCTTATTTAAGGAAGGATGTAAATATGATGGAAGCATTTCACAGAGGGCTTGCTACACTAATACTTGGAATAAAAGAGCTGTCTTATGAGGAAAGATAGGACAAGCCAGGCTCGTATCTACTGGAGTGTAGAGCAAAAAGAGGTGTCACCTTAGAAAAGATGTTGTTAAACATGAAAGGGTGCAAAAAGGATTTACAAGATGCTGCCAAGGTTGGAGGGTTTGAGCTATAGGGAGAGGCTGAATAGGCTGATGCTATTTTCCCCGGAGTGTTGGAGGCTGACGGGTGACCTTACAGAGGTTTATCGAATTATGAGGGGCATGGATAGGGTGAATAGCCAAGATCTTTTTTCCCAGGGTAGGGGAGTCCAAAACTAGAGGGCCTAGGTTTAAGGTGAGAGGGAAAAGATTTAAAAGGGACCTAACGAGCAGCTTTTTCATGCTGAGGGTTATGCGTGTATGGAATGAGCTGCCAGGCGAAGTAGTAGAGACTGGTGCAATTACAACATTTAAAAGGGACCTGGATGGGTACATGAACAGGAAAGCTTTCAAGGGATATGGGCCAAATGCTGGCAAATGGGACTAGATTAATTTGGAATATCTGGTCGACATGCATGAGTTGGACTGAAGGATCTGTTTCATTGTTATACATCTCCCTGACTCTATTAAAAATTAAGGGGCTGCCCATTTAAAACTGACATAAGGATAATATTTTTTTCTCTCGGAGGGTTGTGGGTCTTTGAACATTCTTGCTCAAAAAGCTGAGGAAGTGGAATCCTTAAATATTTTGATGACAGAAGTGATTTGATTCTTGGTAAGCAATAGGGTTGGAAGGCCATTAGGAGATTGTGGAAGTGGATTTGAGGGGATAATCAGCTCAGCCATAATCATAAATGCTGGAACAGGCTCGAGGAGCCAAGTGGCCAACTGCTGCTTTGACCTGGTATGTTCATAGGTACATATAATATGACAGGGAGGAAGACAGATATGGCTATGGTGAGGACCAACAGAAGGGGAGAGAGACCATTATCAAGCATGGTTTCTTGATGCTTTCTTCTCTTTTCCTTCCATCTCACCTGCCTGTCACACTCTGCATCTCAAACTGCAACACCTCTTGCCTTCTATGATTTCCTTTGCTCTGGCTCTGTTTGTAACATGTTCACCTCTGTGTCACATTGGAGGTTCATACCAGAGACATGAGCACAAAACTTTAGGCTGACTCTCGAGTGCCATTCTTGTGGTATGCTATTTGTCAGAGGTGCCATCCTCTCAGACAAAATGTCAAACCGAAGCCATCTTAAGATGTAAAAGATCTTGTGCTGCTATTTCAAAACAAAGCAAGGAAATTATGGTGTACTAGCCAACCTTTATCCACCAATAAGCATTCACTGAAAAAAAATCTTCTGGTCATTATCACATTCTGTTTGTGGCAGCATGCTGTGTGTGCAAATTTGATGCTGCATTTCTGACTTCACAACAGCAATTATATTTGCAAGGTAATTCACTGGTTGGAAAGTGCTTTGGGATGGTCTGTTGTCATGAAAGGCACTATACCAATGCAAGGCTGTCGTCTTGTAAAAGTTAACCCTCGGCCCCTCTCTTCAATTGACTGCAGCAGATGGCACAGCTTGATAATAGCATCCTTTGTGAAGGCCTCCATAACCACCTTCTGCCGGAAAATCTATGGGTAAGACTTGCTTTCTATTGCTCAACATCATCCTCCATGCAACACAAAAGAAGGAGTCCAAGCCGATATTTTGAGTGGTTTCAAGATGGATGTGTGTGTGTGTGTGTGTGTGTGTGTGTGTGTGTATGTGTGTGTGTGAGAGAGAGTGGGTGTGTGTGTGTGCATGTGTGTTTGTGTGTGTGTGCGTGTGTGTGTGCGTGTGTGTGTGCGTGTGTTTGTGTGTGAGAGAGAGAGAGAGTGGGTGTGGGGGGGTGTGTGTGTGCGTGTGTGTGTGTGCACTTGTGTTTGTGTGTGTGTGTGTGCGTGTGTGTGTGTGTGTGTGTGCGCGTGTGTGTGTGCGTGTGTGTGTGTGCAC